>NC_088713.1:11204458-11528208 GCF_963576615.1 Watersipora subatra
GAAATTCTGTTTTTTCCGTAGTCAAGCGATCCATATCGGGTTCAAAATGGCAGACTATGTAGGAAAGTATGTAAACACAGATGATCTAGAAGAGTACTTTGACACTGAACAAGGCGCAGTAAGTGATGATTTAAGTAGTGAAGATGAAAAAGAAGCTAATGACGAAGATATTAAGGAAGAGACGGCTACTTTACTCGCTTTGAGGGAGTTTGTAAGAGGTGAAGAAGAGAATTCACCAGTAGTTGTTGCTGATGATGATCATCATCACCATGATAACAAAGACGACGGCGCTGGGGTTGCTGTTCCCCACAACAAGATGAATAACAACACGGTGATGATAACATAAATGATCAGTTACAGAGGCAACAAGAAGACATGAAAGAACTACCTTGCTGTCAATGCTCGACATTCTGTTTAGAATGGCTCACAGTGGAACTGATAGATGACAGCAGAACAATCAACCAAATTTATTTCAAACACAGTCAAGATCTTTTAATTCTTGGTAAAATCTCTACCACTAAGCTCACTACAGATCAAGTGAAGGATCGAATGACTAACCAGCTAAAAAGGAGGTCTAGAAATAGAACTCAGTATACACATGGAGGTGAGTGTGTAGTCAATCATGCTTAATATTGTAATTGTATGGTGGGTAGTAGTTTAAGTATTCTTAAATGTATTAGTATGCTATTAACAATAGTTTATTATCACAATCTCTTTGTTAGTAATCATGCATTCACTCAGCAACAGCATTGATGCCTGGTAGTAGTCATGGCAGTGGTAGTAGTTGTAATAGTATCAATCACCCTTGAAATGCTGTAACTACGGATTGCAACACTTGCTGAACTACTAAACTTTTCAATATCAATTCAGAGTGCATCTTCTCAGTCAGGTCATAGTTTATGCCGGAACGGATTTATGTATTTGAATGCTATTGGTAAATCAAGACTCCTGGCATTGCAAGCTCACTATAAAGAGAATGGTTGCTCACCAAAGAATCTAAAGTATGAAGGCCGCAACAAGAAAACTATCAGTCTCAAGGAAGCTACCCGCATTGTCACATTCCTGAGAAATTTTTGCTGCCATCAATGCCTTAGCCCTCCCTGGTCAAGTTGCTGGTAAGCATTCACAAAAAATACCACTACTTATTTGGTCAATAGTGACTACCCACCCATCTATGTGCAGCTTTAGATCAGAGTGAGGCCCTATTATCAGTGATTGTGTTATGATAATTTAACTTGAAATCTTGTCCATCATCTTGTACAGGTCGCATGCTGGGACAGGTAAATTTCTCTAGTGTGTATTTTATCGTGTTGGTGTCAATGCTTATCAAATTAACTAGTGAATATGTATGCTAGTATCACTTTCCTACAAATGCCTATTGCTTTCCAAATGTGTGGTGTGTGCAGGAAAACATAACGCTTGTCTGTGTTCTTCACCGGCACTTGCGTCAATCCAGTTTTTGTTTTACACAGGATTTAGGAAATCTGGTACTAAAGTGCTGCCTTTTTTCTACACTGTGCTCTAGTTTTATGAAGATTATGTGGCTAGTTGCACAGCAGAGAATGTAGATCCTAGAGGTAAAAGATCATTCCGGAGGATTTGGAAGGCTGTTTTACCCATGCTCATAATTTCAAAACCTTCATCTGATCTGTGCTGAACATGCCAACAACACACTTACAAGTATACAAAGTGAGCTAGAGTTAGTTTTAGAGTTTTGTTACTGTTTTTTCATGGTGAATGCTTAGTAATTGCACCTTCGTATGTGAGTTGGAAAATTGGTCGTGTTTGAATTCAGATTGGCTAATGCTACAGTGGAGGAGAAGCAGCGAGCTGTCTCAAACCACCAAGATCATCTAAAGCATGCTTCTGATGGAATAAAATACATGAATGAATGCACCCAAGCTGGCAAGACAGCTTTGAATAACCATACAGAGTTAAGAGCACATGCTCCTCTAACTGGGCCAAGTGTAGCACGATACTGCTTTGACTATGCTCAACAGGTGTGTACAATGCACTGTAACTGATATGGTGGTGTCCTCTGGTCAGAATTTATATTGAACTTCCACTGTATGTAGCCTTTTCCTGTTATTCATTCAGATTCACCACCCATGTGATTCCCACCAGCCTGGTCCTATATTTTTTTAATTAAACACCACGCAAGTGCGGAATATTCGGTGTGTGTATGCCAGCTATTCCAGTACAAGTAAACTTTATTATCGATGAGGAAGTAATGAACGGTAACAGAGCTAATCCTATTATATCATACTTCCACTATTTCTTTGAGAATTATGGCTTAGGAGAAAGGAAACTAGTGATTCATGCGGATAATTGCAGGTTTGTCCCTATCATGGGTCTGTCCCTCTAACATTCAGTGTATGTAATCCTTGAAAAGTTTGAAAATGAAGTTATATGCATGTATGATTTGTAGTGGGCAGAACAAAAATAATGCTATGATGAAGTTTATTTTGTGGATTGTGGAAACTGGTAGGAATGCTCATGTCAAAAGTAATTTTTTGGTGGCTGAACACACAAAGTTTTGTTGCGACCTCTGTTTTGGCTGGCTGAAGAAGCAAATCAGAAGATCCTAAGTGTCTTCACTGCGAGAATTTCAATATGTAAGTAATGCAGGTAACATAGTAAAATGACATATCACTGACGCAGCTGTACTGTATCAAAATTATGCTACAATTTAGATGTTTTTTAATTTTATAAGCGTCGCTGATCGCTCGTTCACTAACTTTACAGATGGTTTTGAGATCTTCCATTTCTAATGGAGCTCAGCTTGTTGGATCCCAAGATGGATCTGTCATTGTTTCAGTTCTCGACTGGTCCAGTTTTCTTGAAGGCAAAGATATTAAACAGCTATTACTTTTAACAATAATCATACCGCCGTAAGCTACAGTAAAAAGGTCGACTTGTCTGAATTGAGACATGCTCAACTTGATACTCACAATAGTTGAAGAAAAAGGGGTTGAGCTTGTTATGCCACCCATTTTCAGCCTGTTTTCTTACCATATCAGCTAATGTAAAATTTTGGCTGATAAATTTTGTATTCAACTCTTCTAAAAAAACATTGTGGTTGAAAGTAGTTATTATACCTTTGATGTCCCATTGTAAAATATTATATTTTGCTGAATATTTAATTATGCCCTAGCAAAATATATCTTAGGTAGCAAAAGAAGAAATCCGTGAAGATACCACAACTCATAGCCAGACAATGACAGACAATTTCAAGTTGATCAGCTTGAAGGGACACATCATAGCAATGAAAAGTCACCACTTCTACAAATTTCTATGACAGTATTACAGCTACTAGTTCGGCACTTACTAATGAACCAGCAAAAAAAGCTAAACCAAGCCAAGTTTATCCCATGTTATGTCAAATGGCTGATAATATTAAATCTTACCGCCATTTAATCCTTGACTTATATGACGACGTAATGTTCTCCGAGCCCGAATAAAGCGCACTGAATGTCCCACATTTGCGGCTAAAAAATACAAGACATCGATTTTGATACTAAGCAGCATGTTTTATTTGTGTATGAAAATAATAATAACAGTTACTATAGAGACATCACAATATGTGCTCAATTATGAAAGACCAACAAAGAGAAACACATATTACAAACTTATATCTGAAAGCATATGCTGCCGCAGTCAAGCAGCTCAAAAATACGTGGTAAGACCTCTAACAAATTCATGGAGTCCTAACAACAGAACGTTTCTGGAAGCACAAATATGAATTGAAAAGTTAGCACACACAAAAAACAAAAGAATGTAATCGTTGAATTAATTCAAAATTTTCTTTTAGCAAAATTTACGATTTTGATTATTTTTAAATATTATCAGAATTTGTTGTGTGTGTGCGTGTGTGCGTGTGTGTGTGCGTGTGTATGTGTGCACGTGTGCGCTTGTCTGTAAACATTTATTTAGTGTGAATTAAAACGTGTCTTGAAAAAATTGACTTTGTGCGTAATACAATGCTACAGAAGGGCCATGAAATACCAACCCATCATTACATTCAACAAACGTCAGCAATCGATTAATTATGAGGTTGTAACTTTAACATATAGTATTCCATTCCCATTATGTTCAATAAATGATATTGTGAAATAAAACCCTTTGCTGTAATCAACTCAAGATAAAACATTCTTCACTTTAAGTTTTATTTATGCACCAAAATGAAACCCGATAAGTACTGTAAAAACTGGAATGCAGGTTTCATACTTTACATGATCACACAAGGTTTCTTGCAAAGGAATTTTATTACAGGGATGTATAGTTGAAGACTAAGAAAGGAATATTTTAGAAGTTGTCATATCATGCCTACAAAACAACCACAGCATGCTATAGACCTTATTAAAGTTCTTCGAATAGTATCCTTTAAACAAGGTTGAAGCTAACAAAGCGAAACATATTTTTTCCAAATGTTTTAAATTATAGTCTACAGTTATTATAAGTATTGACTGCATACGACTGTTGGTTTTGTATAGCAAGGTACAATCAAGCCCTTCCCGTAGATCATTATTCCTAACTTACTATTTGTTTTTAACATTTGACAGATTAAAAATATTTACCCAAAGGTTGACTTGCACCAAAATTCACATTACAGTTATTTGGTATCAAGAGACTCGCTATGTCTTACTCTGTTGTGTTGTAAGTGCCAAATATGTTGAAATGTAATTACAAGCTCTTAAAAGCTCAAAAATGAAAAGTCGCCATAGATTGGAATCTCTTTATTTCAATGACGTAGTCACAAAATTTGGTTATCCTCTTGTCACGTATGTTCTTACGTAAATCGAAAGGCCAAAACAAAGCTCAATATAAAACTTATAGTAGTAGTAGTTTATGACAAACACTTCGGGTTTTGCCAAAGTCCCTGTATCAAATATAGATGCTCGCTACTTTTATAGTTTTGTTTTGCCCTGGTCTAATCCGCAAGTCGTGATCTGATCATGTGACCCAGTCCTTCGTAAATAATTTCTGCAGCACTTTTTGATTATCACAAGTGGCCAACAGGCTCGTCATGATTATCAGACATTGATATGTATTCCTTTAGGCTAAGGCTAAAAATTTAAACGAATATTTACAGTAAGTTATAAGATATTACTGCGAAAATTGAGAGCACTACGATGACAATAAAACAGATATGTAAAAACAATAGACATAGTTTTATTGAATGTGTGAAGTATAGTTGTGAAAATATTTCAACGAATAAAGTTGTGAGGAAGTGTAAACAGAAACCATCTCGCACAACTACATGTACATCTCATTTGAGCCGTTATGGAAAGGGAATCCAAACTACGGTGGTCTCGTCTGGCTGCGGTTTTCTGTTCGTTTTTGAGCTTTTAAGAGCTTGTAATCGCCTTTCCACATATTTTGCACCTACAACACAACAAAATAAGACATGGTAAATCTTTGCATATCAAATAACAGTAATGTGAATTTTGTTGCAAGTCAACCTTTAATAAATTTTCCGGTAGGAAGCATGGTGTTCAATACCTGTAAGGCAATTATGTAAACAAGGCTTGGAAAGAAAGGATCATAATTCAATTCATGTTTTAAGTACAAAAGTCAGTTTTTGATGCAATCTGCAGCATACATGAATCATTGCAATGAAATTTTATACAACATTGTTAAATGTATTGATCAAATGTGAAAATGCATTTAAATTTAGTACACAAAAGGCCATTTCTCACAGCTCCAAATTATAGCAACTAAAACGATAAGTTTTGCACATGTTAACTGCAGTAAAAATATATAAGCTCTTAGGTAAATGTATAAGCTTTTCGATAAAAAATTCAGTCTTTCAGTTCACCGCAATTGGTACAAAATGTGGAGCTGTATGGAGACGTCTATACAGCTCATTCATTGTGGCTTACACTCGGTCATGAAAGGGCCACCTAGAAAAGGCGGGCAAAACATTATGAAGTCATTGACCTTTCCTCCTTAGCCATGACAACTTTTTGTCACACCAAGGGAGAACATATTTATATATATTTTAGCAAACCCTCGTGTTTTTGGTTGTTATTCAAACTTTGTATGAAACTGCTTGTAGCTCTACCAAGTTTATAAGTTTGTAAGTTTATATGACTGACGAATGCAAGAAACATAAGTATTGCCAAGTTGAAGCATTTGAGTTACCAATGTTGAAAAAAATGTATTTACATGTACAAACAACCCGATCTGCCAATGCAATAGCAAGACAATTTATTTGATTGAAAAAACAATGAAAAGAAGGAATTATTTGAATTATTCATAAAAAGTAACAAAATATTTTTAAAAGCCAAAAGTTTTTTCATTATCAGTAAAAATCATAAGTTTTAATAACCCAATCAATGATTTTGCACTTAAAACAAAAATATTGGTCAACTATAGCATGATCCCATACTGCATTTAGCCTAACAAGGACATAGTATGCACCATGAAAAATTAGTAGATGGCTAGACACTGTAACACTGTATGCCGGGGTTGTCCTCTCGACATTTATCTGTAGCCGATGTGCACAGTAGTAGACCAGCAGCATCACAGAGGTAATGCTAATATGCAAGAAAACACTGCAGCTGTTAAACTTCTCCAATATTTTGCATAGTGTATACAGCCAATGTGCCATATTTGTCATGTGTACTACTTTTGAGATGTTAATTGGCTGTTGCAGAATGCTTGACATATTTTTTTCCTTCATGATAGTTGCATAGGTATTAGTATTTCATCCTTGTAGCAACAACAAGTAGGTAATGAGAATGCAATGCAGCAAACTGCTTACTGATACAAACACAGATGGGTTTGTGGTACTGGAATAATATTATCATTTGGCAATAGTGTGGAATTAGCGATTATAAATTGTGATGCAGTGTGTAACAATGTTTAAGTCTCTCACAAATTAGGAGATTGGGGATGTTCCATAGCGGACAGGGAATAACTGGCTAAAAAAAATTTCTAATGAATGTAGTCTAAATTTGAGTTATATTTAATCTATGATGAAGTAATGAATAGAGATCCCTCATTGTTTCTATTGGTATTAGCTTCATAAGTGTTTAAAAAGGTGGCTTAATTATAAAATACGAGGTGAAAGGAGCTGAGTCAAAACAAGCTAATGATATTAAAATGTAAAAAAAGAATTGAACTCAGTGTACAGTTGAAACTCATTGCCACTGTGTGATTAGCTGGGTAAATTCACATTAGAAAAGTTTAAAGTGCCAAATATGATCGTGACCAGCCAATTTAAACCTAGTAATTACTTGTTTTAAATTTTTATTTTAAAGGATGACCAAATATTAAATTTTATTTAGTTATGCTATATAAGATAAAACGTATTTAAAGTTTGAAAAAATTGCCATATGAGCTCTGTCTAAAAAATGAACACGTTGAGGTTTTATATGGAGGTATGATTGTATGTATGTCCTGTATTTATCATAACTCTGAGGAGAATGAATATTAAAAGGCACCTGATAGTAGGCGAAACTTATTCTACAATTCCTGCAATCTAGTTTACACTATAACGCTGTTTTCAGCATTTCTTTGGCATTCATTGTCGATTATGTGAACCGTGAACCCGTGCCATTGACACAGCATTGCAGGAACGTTGGAAAAAGTTGCATCTGCCAAATTTTTCCGATATTTTTTCAAGCACTACTGACCACCTTTTAAATGTCGGCCATTTCGTCGATAATAATTCGGGGACGCGGATAGTGGGATTTATTCATATATGTTTATGATAGTTGCCAGGAGCCTAGTATTTGATTCCAATACACAAAAACAAAGTTTTCTTTGCAAAAACCAAAAATTTAGAACTGAAAACTCTACGTCAGGGAGTATTCGCTAAAGCAAACGCAGATGGGTTGGTGATATTGTGAATTATCATTGACAATCAACAAAGAATTGTGGCATCAACGCCTAAAGCCTAAATACGGCGATATAGTGAAAACCAGTCTTAACTAACATATAGATCAATAATAATATGAAATAATTAATCTGGCAAAGAGTAAACACAAAATGTAATCATGGTGAAATTACCCAAATTATAATCATTCACCAAATGTTGAGAGAGTCGACAACGACAGTTACACCGTTACTTGTAGAGGATTCCATAATAGCCACATGATAGTGAGATAGGAATGACCTGGAATACAACACTACCCGTAGGCTACAGTAATATACTGATATATGACCATAATGCTTAACTGTGGCGTGAGCTTGTATGTTAATGTACCCATATCTCAAATCAAACTTTCCCTATATAAATCAACTGACCTCACTACCCCTATGTTGAAAAGGTAGTTTTAATGTTACGTCACACTATACTATTGGTTTTAATGTTATTTTGTTTTAAGTTTCATTTTTTACTGTTTTTTTTCTTTCTTTTCACAGTTTTTGTCTCCCTTTATGACTCTGTTTCATCTTTAATTTTAGCAGCTCTTTTTGATTCACCTTGATCAGACCAGAAAAAACAAAGCAATTATGTTCTCTTGTCAGCAGCTTCTCACATACTCAGCCATCACTTTAGAAGCCATCTAGCATGCTGATCATCTAAATCTGTCTTGTATCTCAAGCCAAAAATTTAGTCAGGATTTGCTCCAAAGGTCAAAATTCTCGCATGTTTGGAGAATGTTATCTTAAGGAATTGCCATATATGTTAAAAACTAATTTGAATTACATTGGATCTAAATGAGACTCACAAAGTTTATTACAACATAGAAAATTAAATGAATTTTGGCTATATGAAAAAATACATGAAAAATGAACTATCGTACTTATTAGAACCTATACAGCTGTAATTTGAGCAGTATTTGTCCAAAACCACGCCAAGAGCATAGGAATAACATCGTCTCATACTGAAATCGGACTTGGGTAATCCAACTTACCCGGTAGCCCTCTAACCTCTGTACTACTAATTTATCGTATTAAATCTTGCATTTAAACTAAAGACAACATGTGTCTGCAATGGATTTTTGGCATGTTTTATAGCAGAAGCTCACGTCAAGTTGTCTGATGGATAATTTAATATTAAACCATTTGTTTAAGACCATATAGTTCAAAGGTTAAGACAATTTATATACACCTCTTTCAAATAATAAGTAGTACTGAATGCTTTGCTGCATCATGCTAAATTAATTGTTTTGGTAGCCAAAGAGTTAACTACGCTCATACTTATTACTCAAAACAATCTTCAATGATATGCTCACATAAACTTCAAATGTAAAAGTATTGGTAACAACTGGATCAATTGTAAGATGATGGGAGCATTCCCTAAAAAACACACCAAGTATAAATATCTCTAGTAAAATTTAGGCAAGAAAATTTGCACGTCGAAATAATCTCCATAGTAACACTGCACATCTTTTAAACTTTGAAGGATTTAGTTTGCGTATAAGATGTGCTGTTTACAAAAAAATGCAATAATAATCTGCAAACAATTTTTCCAGATATGGAAAGCATGGTGCACCACATTAAACAAAGAAATGGAACTAAAACCTTTAATGGGTATTCAAGAAAATTATGCAATTGGCATAGTTGTAGCAGGAAGTCAAGTCCTAATTGAAAAAAGAAGTATTGTGAATGAAGTTGACCATTATAAGCAAAAATCTTAACACGAAAATTACAATAACCAATTAACCAACTGTTAATGATCATTAGGATTTGCAACCTTTGGACAGATTAGGAAAAACAAGTTTTGACGTAAAATTCAACATCATGAATGTAAACGCAAAAAATTTAAAGGTAATTTACTGACTTTTTGGTAGAATGGTAGCAAAAAAGATTCATGATGAAGCCATAACAATGATTAAGTTGACACCAAAATACCATGAAACGTCAGACAACATAATAGCTAAATTTTTATATGTGCAAAGGCCTTCTGATAACGAGGCAAAACTGTAGTGATAGTGATGTAAATAAATACGCTGTGGCTTATTTGATATCAACAAATAAAAGACCAATAATGAATGACCAATAATTCAAAACCGTGAATTTGTTTTTTAGAGTTACAGAATGGAATCTTTGGAGGGATTAGTAGCAATGAACCTGTATTCACAGGTAATTGATACTAATGTTTTATGAGACCATATTATATCAAAGTTATATATACTAAATTATATCAGAATAATCCTACAAGTATGAGCTCAAAGTCATAGTGAAGCGCAATGAGAAGCACGAGTGGTTGAGCATGTTTACTTGATTGCATTCCCCTCATTTTTGTACCAAATGGAAATAATAAAATAATGGAATAGATGGAAGAAAAGAATTAGAAAAATATAATGGAAATTGAACTGGTTGTGAAGCACAGAGCTTCAAACATTCTTGAAAAACATTAAACCAGCCATATGCAATAGCCATCGGTCTAGTGCCAGCCATTTTACTTGAAATTGCCGATTTTGCTTCATCATATGTATACAACCTTTTTTCTGTTTCAAATTTGTCTGCAACATTTCTCGTAACATATTTTCTTGTGTCAACATTTTAACTGACACTGCTTTGCAAAAAATTTGATGTATCCATAATTTGTGCGATGATAAAGCTATGTGAAACGCTTGCTACGAAACTAAGACGATCCTCCACAATGTTGCTTAATCTTACAAAACTATCACTTTCACCACTATCATAGTCTCTGCTGTTACTTTAATTATTGGTATAATCACAAAACTCTAAATTTGAATTGGCTATCAACATAAGTAATTACCTGTTTTCTGACTCGCGTGCTGTACTTAATGAACTCACACAAAAAAACTCTTGGTTTTAGTTTGGTAGTTTTCAAACAAAAGTTTAAAATTCCTTCGTTATTTTTAGGATAATTTCATAAATATATTTTTGGACAACTTTGTCAATATCTTGAAAGTTCTAAAGCCAGTGGCTTATGTTGTCAACAAATAATAAAATGAAGTTACTAGGAAATTGCTGGGAAAGTCGCAGTTATGCGTCTGTGGCAGTCGGCCCCTGAAAACGTAATAAATACCACTTTGGCAGCAAAAGGGTTAAACACTTACCATTGATTGGAGAGATCAATTATCACATGGTTTCAATAATCCTGTTCTCTTTTTCAGAGGCTCTCCGTGACTTTTTATGCGCTGCAAATGGAACAAAATTGAATAAAACGACATATACACTATATAAAAACGCTTCACAATATGAACACATTTTGGAAGCATGCTAATGAAATTTTCTATTTTACCTCAAAATTAAACACATAATTTTTTTAAAGTACCACTGTTTTAAAGAACTATCAGGGCTATGTAGATTACTTCTGTATGCAAATCTGAATGGCTTTCATGAAGATAAAAATATTACAAACAATTCTAGATCGATTTTAATTCCTCTATGACTGACAAACATATCATTGACCAAGAAGCTAGGAACAAATTTGCAAAACTATTTTCATGCATGAACCTCTCTAACATTAAAGAAAAAAGATAGGGTGACAGTGTAGCGGTTACCTCCAGATTAGCAAGTGACTGCAAAAAGAAATGCACAAAATTGTAACGGATAAGCTTATGATCTTTGTTTAGAAGACAAGGAAAAAACTTCTGACTTTAACCAAGCATAGGTGTTGTCTGGCCAACATGAGATAAGGATTTTTTAATGGCATTGAAGCAGACACTACCCAGCTTAGCTTAAAATTACCAAAAAGGAAAAGGTAACAAAATTGATAATGCCAGCTCACAATACAAACTTTCATCAATTTCACAGAGGTTTTATACATGAAAATAATAGCATACTCTTGTAACTATAAGGACAGGCAACTTGAGAACGTACTCAAGTCAATCTGTAATACACCGGTCACTACTACTGAGGGATCAGAAAATAAGGCATATGTAATCACACTGGTTTTAAATGGTTGAAAGAAAGTTACTTAGATAGTGACGAGCCGTCATCGCTCTACGATTTTTCCTTTCACGCAGAGCCCGACTTTACACCCCATGCCATAACATCTTTGTTAAAGTATTTTGATTACTGCTTCATTTTTACTAAACAAAGTTGAAGTTATTTGAGAAACTTACAGTAGGAGAATCCAACTGGTATCATATGTATACACATGCAAAAATGGGAGGTCTGCAACTGCAATCCAGACCTAATTTATGAGAAAGTGCCTCAGCTGAGCGATGAAGGGCATTTATTGGACTGTGTCTGAACAAGGTTTTGTTACAAGCTCCAAACGAGGTAATTTACTTTAATAAGCTAAGTCACATTTAAAACGGTCCAGTAAATATCAGCTCAAACCATGTATGTGCATAGATTACAGACTTAATTGATGTGTGAACCAAATATTTGACTACTTTCCCTAATTCTTTCGAGTACGTTTTCTGAGCGTTTAGGTGAATTACTAATATTTCAACCTAGTATTAATTGTAAGTCGTAACAAAAGAATAATAATAATAAGCGCCATAGGCAATATCCACCTTTAAACATTTGAACCAAGCTTTTATCAGCAATATTTTGTTACTTGAATTTGGGGGGATTCGCCATATATTTGTTGGGACGACTTCTTTTGTAATATTTTTTGTTCATCAAAATTATTTTATTCAAACCACCAATGACATCCACAAATATCAACCAGCCATAGCAACTGAAATTTTAGCTAGGATTCTAGATATATTTCACTTTACTTAAAGAGGTGACAAACAACAAATACAGGGCTTTGAGATCAAAGAGCAAATAAACAACTCCTCCACTCATTGAGAGGCCTGTCACTATGGCCATTATAGCACCAGTTGACATTTACATATGAAAATTAAAATTTAAACTAGAGGTCATATCACTGTACAGCTGAATACAAAAATATATTGTAATATTTGCTTAAGCAATCGAAAGTTAGTACTTGTCATTAATACAAGTATAGCGTTAGTTAACAAAAACCGATGGAAATTAAATGTTAACTAAAGGCCATATTTGCATAGACCTTAATACAAAAGTATGTTGTAATTTTTTTAAGCCATCAAAATTTATACAAAAAATTGTTTCCTTGGATTTCATCTAAATAAAATTAAAGATACACTGAAGACTCAAAATTGGATACTTTTATAAGATGACTATCCCTGAAACGTTCTCATTTGCAGCCTTGCTACCAAAACTTGTCTGTGTCGATCACTATATTCCAGACTCACCATTGAGCAATAGAATACTGATGTACAAATGTTATTGAATGTTCTTTATTACACTTTAGACATCTGATTGCACAGTATTGTTATTTATAATAGCCGGTTGTGTAATTTTAGAATTTAGGGCGTTTTTTGTTGGGCATCGGTGTCAGTGACGTGATACAAGGGAGATAGTGAAACAAAATAACACACACCAATCTATAATGGTCCAAGCCTTCCAGGTTGTAAACTGTTTAGCAGCTAGTGAAATTCTAGCCTTTACCAAATTGCTGCGCCAAACTGCTATTAAAATTTGGCCATCGATTCACTGCCCCATAGTACATGTATCTTCAGATGTCAAAAGTACGACAGCTAAACAAAGAAGCCACGGGCAGTGACAAGCTAACTGAGACACAGCAGTTTGACAAAAAGCTTAAGCCTTCCACTTGAGTGCAAGTGAATTGCAAGTGAGTTACACTCTACCTTGCAAGTGAGTGTTAGGGTGTTATACTTACCACAAGGAGGATTTAAAACTAAACACACTAAAATCACATCATGGTCCAATGGTTCAAGGATTAAATAAGAATAAATCTATTGTACGTACCTGATATTTACGCTGATGAAAATAGGAAATGGGAAATTGTCTGAAACTCTGAGGTATTGGCAGAAAATATTTTCATGTCAGTACCGAACTCAACAGAAGTGATGAGTCTAACAATAGTATTACCACAGATACCCAACCTGAAATCACCAAAAAGCAGTTTAATATTAGCCACATGTAGTTTAACAACTTCTATACAGCATAAGTGAGTGACAACAATTAAATGATTATGCAAGCAATTGTACCAGTAAGAAGCCTAAATTAAGTCTGGAAGGCATGAAATTAGCCTTTAACCACAGAATAAAAAAATCCAGTCTGCAGAGGGAAGCAAAGCAAAAGTGTTAAAAATATATTCTGTACATCACTCGTTAAAAACTGATCAGCAGTACCTTTGCTATACGATAGCGTGTAGCTTTTATAAATGTAAATATGTGCATCGATAAAAATTACCATTGTATCTATTTAGGCAGAGGTCCAACCATGAACTGGTACACCATAGCATAAAAATAAAACTTTACTGAATGGATATGGATATAAAACCAACTTGCATATAATGGAATAATTTGAAAGATTAAAACCTTTCCATGAAAAACTGAAGGTTTACTAGTATTAATTCAAATCTTGAATCAAAGACTTTGATACATATTTGTATTCCAGTATTTCTCTTACCTTGCTTTTAAAACAGTTTTTTTTGTTTTACTATCAAATGAAAATAGCTTCATATACTAACTACTGCTGCTTATTCATATCAAGAACTTTTTTTCATTCTATGCTATGTTTTTACCATAATCAGTCAGCTAATAGGTACCCTTAGGCAAATGGCTCACATGAAGAAAAAGGAAAAAATAAAAGCTCAAAAGTAATCAAAACCTTGTTAACTCATAAGTGGAAACAGCAGAGGAATCCAAGAGAATGCCACCAACGCTACCGAAAAATTACCATAGTTAACCGAATAAGAAGGCGCAACTCCGGCCAGCAAACAATCATTGCTATGCAAAAATACATCGTAGAGCATTTTTATTTGGAAAACCAACCTCAGCAAGATGGAACTCGACAGCAGTTTGATGTATCAGAGACCAGAAGTGCTGCTTATGGTCAACTTTATTAGTGTGGTGCTTTATAATTTCGTCAAATATGAAGATGAGTACAGATATTCATATAATTTGGCCTTGGCATTGACCATGAGAGTAGTACACACTGTGAAAACATCTAAAAGAGAAGCCAGTGATGATGATGAACAAGATAGAAAGCATGCAATGCCATTTCAGTCATCTAAACATAGAAGTTATTTTAGATCCATGGATATAGTAGAGAAGTGAGCCGAGTACAATGACTGATTCTATAGACTAAAGGTGTAAACACACTAAGCGATTTTATCACATGTCGAATGAGGAGCGAATGAGGAGCGTGATTATATCACTGGTGTGGGCAAACATGCTGGGGCACTTTTCCAGTGAGAGATAACGTAACGTACACATGCTCATAAACCACCAATAAAATTCAGCTTCCTTGTTTCTTCAGATTTGCTAATAAACCTCGGTTTCATGTAGCCTCCTTTCAACAACGACGTTCAAAACACTAGTTTTTTATGTTGACGTAAGTTAGCATAAAGCCCTTGAAAGCAATGTCTTAAACAAGTTGTGTTTTTGTTATTAGGTCTTATTCACCTTTATTGATCACACTCTTTAGGAACACATAAAACAATTATTGTATTTAATAGGTATATTTTTTCATAGCGTTATAGAGCATATAAAATATTTCTTATATAGGGCATTTATTTGGAATGTATAAATATTTACCATTCTCTAGTTAGTCAAATTGAGCAACAGATGATGCCAGAAAATTAGTTTTCCACTGGGCATATTTGTAGTTCTTTGCATATTGGGGTAGGCCTACTGGAGTGTGTGTGTGATTTTATTAAATATACAAATGATTTTTTGTTTACTTTGATAAAATTCCATTTGTGACAAAATAGCCCAATTTTTTTGAGGTACATTGGTAAACATTGACACCAAGTTTAATCCAGAACATTGAAATGTGGAAAAAAACAACCAATTGAAATAAACCTAGTGCACTATAAATATATAGTAGAGAAAGTCTTGTATTATCGCTCAACATAACTTAGTGGGCATGTTCCAGCGCAGACTGGTGCTATGCCGAGCGATGTCATGTTAACTATTGCCAAGTGTGTTTAAGCCTCTCCTCATGCTACATTTATTAGTGAGGAGCCAGAAGCTAAGCAATGTGATTATAATGCTTCATGAGATCATAAAACCGCTTCACTATCTATAGTTATTTACACTATTGATGATAAAGCATCTGTTTCAAATAGCTATAAACCAAACCGACATTGCACAAAAGAGAAAGACAGTAAAGTTAAGAAGGAGTTTATCTACCATAAACAAGGACTACTTTAATAGGAAACTAAAAGAACATGAAATGACAAGGAAATTGAAGAGCAACTCGGATCTGCAAAAACAACAAAAGAAGAAAATGAAAAATAAATCAAAACAAAAAATAAAACGACTGACAACTTTAAATTTTAGGCTAGCTACAATCACAATACATTAACTCAAAACTCAAAAAATTCCAAATTTACAATCAACTAATATCAGTAAAAAAAACTATAATCCCCAGCAAAAAAACAAAAGTTCAAAAATGAACCATTACTAATTACTAGTAAATAAAACATAATAGTAGTGATTGTTTTGAGGATCACATAGTGACTATTATTAATACAACTTAACTCATAGAAAGCAATATCAAAAGCAATACCAAAAGCAAATGAAGAAAGTTGTGGAGCATCCAAACGAGAGAAGAGACAAAATCAGAAACATCATCTAAGCATAACTTGTCTAAAAACCACTAACATGGGTCAAAAACTACTGGCGATAAAAAGTAAATGAGGAAAATTTATGCTGCGACAGCTAACATAAATCAACAATGAGGCAGCAACCAGTTACTAAAAGCATGAAATGACGCAAATTTTGCATCACATACAAACACAGTTAGATAAAATATGGGAAAAAAAGAGGAATGCGCAAGTTGACCAACTGATCATAAACATTGAGCCAGGGTTATAATAGAAAAATCTGACTTTTATTACAAAATCAGGAGCCTTTGTTTTCTTAGTATTATACACATAACTTAGAAAACTTAGAACCCCTTTCAAAAAACTACGTCGAGAAACTGCTGGCAAAACAAACACAAGAGCTCTCAGCCAGACACGCCATTGACTGAGGTGACCAGTAAGCTAAACACATAAGTTTGGCCACAACGTTTCCCAAATAAAAAGTTCCTAAAATAGTCCTTCAGCAGGAACCTTGAATAAAAATTTACAAATATTTTTGGGAAATATTCCGCAATTATATTTCAATCTTCATCACAATTATGCTATGATATTACAACGATAAAACCGAGCATTGAGGACATATATGACATGCCCGCGGCTGAAGTAGCTAAAGAAATTCCAGCAACCGAACAGATAACAAACTAGGTAGATTTAGACAAAAGAGACAAAGATTGGTCTAAAAGTATTATTCTGCCCTATGTCATCGCTACTACCACAGACAAAAGGCTCTTTACCAAATTAGATGAGGACCATTAGACTTGATAACATTTCCATCTGTCAGAATCTTGCTAGTGATCTTGAAGAGAAGCCTATTAAATGACTCTAACATCAATATTGCAAATAGGCTTCTTAAAATGTGCAGAGATTAGAAAGGATGACCATGCATTAATGCTTCAAGAGTTGGCACATACAAACATGACTGTATTAAGCCAAAAACATGAGGAAACAGAAGCAATACAGTGCCTTAAAAAACCTGTTAAGTAGGGAGCTGGTGGGATTTTCACATTTACTGGCATTAGCGAAACAGAAAGTCTTGAGTAATAGAAATACACCCACAATTAGGCAATTAACCAAAACTGGTGAAACATCTATTGCCAAGGACTTATGGAAAAGCACATCTACATCATACACAGTCGAGACTGCTATAACATACACGTCCTATAACGTAAATTCCAAATAAAACAAAGAATTTTTGAGAAGTGTTTGCTTCGAACGACGTAAAATACATGTAATTGATATAACGTAAAGTATCAAGTCCAGACAATTCTCAAATTTGAATGGAATGTTAAACCTATCTCACCGCACTTGCCAATAAAAAATAGGCTTGTTATACCTATTACATATACAACATTCACAAAATTTTAATTTGTCGTGATAAATCGTAAAATATTTCAACAATACAGAGGATAGGGTAACTGTTTAATTATTCATCAATACAGAGGAAACCGATTGGTGCAGGTGTTACAACTTTGGTCTACCAACCTGAATTTTACGAGTTGGAGTATTGTGAAAAGTTCTCGTTTGTCTTAACTTTGATATCCTGGATACAGATATCCAAAGAATAGGTAGTACGTGTAAGCGTTTTAAAAAAATTTGTTTGCTTTTTCGGCTTTGTTCTAAATTCATAACATGTTTCTTTTTAGTTTTTACTTTGCAAAATACCTTTACTATTTAGGAAAGAATGAGCAAATTGTTGTGAATGGACATTAAAGTTATGCACTCCCCATCAACGTCTTCTGAAAATATCGCAATCGTGGTCATTTAAGCCAGTGAGATTGATCATAAAAGGAGAAAGGTTATTGAGCAAACCAATAACACTGCAGTTATGGTACAGCCAAAAATAATAGAGTTAAGTCAAGTTGTTTCATCTGTACGTGACCAAAAGGATGAGTTTGGTAAAAGCTAGGAATGTATTAGGCAACTTACATGTACATGTATTTTACAGTTTTTATAATGTAACCCATGATAACGTAAGTATTTCTGGAACGGATGATTTACCTTGTATGAGTGCTACTGTTTATTAATCTAAGCAGATATCAAAGGCTTAAACTTTCTAAGAGTGCTACAAGGGGAACTTCTTAAGCAGGACAAAACGCTATCAACACTAAAAGCTGCCACAAGCATGTTAAACCAAAGATTCATAGAGGGCATGGTTGACCTATATGCAAAAAAAACAATGACATTGGTCACCAGCAGTATGAGTGTAGAGAAACAAACAACTTTTCTACAAGGCTGCCACCCTAGCTAACCACAATTTTTTGTTTTACAAACACTTATTACCAGCTCAAGGGGCAAACTTTGCCTACATTTATAAACATTAAGTAATAATAACTTTTTTTCACTACTGCATTAAATTCTGACCAAATAATTATTCTGCCCAAACTAATTTGAACGAATTTACGGAAAATTGATAAACTGCTAGTAGTTGTGCAATATCTCAAGTATCAATGCAGATATTATTTTACCATAAAATGCATTTTGGTCAGCACGCAAATTTCTACAAGATAAGTATAAAACAGTTTAGTGAATGTCACTCTCCTAAAACTCCTGATTAAGAAAAAGAAAAGTGTAACTCTGTTGATAAGCCAATACATCGGCTTACGGTGTGCACTTCTATTATTGTGAAAGCAGATACATCAGTTTACGAGAGCAAAAGAGATAAGGCGAGCGCAATGAATATTGTGAGCAAATTCCAAACTAATATTGCGAAGTGGTATAAAATTGAACAAGAACACATAAGTTTACAAATTAAGCAGTACCAACAGTTTTACCAAAATTAAAAACCAAAAAAAGTAAGAATTTTTAGAAAGAACTGGAGCAAGAAAGCAGGTGAAGACTGGTTCTTAGAAAATGAAGCACCTACTCTAGTGGACTGATTTTGATACAATGACGAGTAATGATGACTGGTACTGCTTTTTGAGCGAGGCCGTTGACCATGAACCTGAGGGTGAAAATAAAACTAGGTTTACAAGGTAAAAATGGAACAGTGGAAAATCGATAAAAATATGATAAGCTGTTATATATTATTATTTAAAATATTTTAACTTTTAACACCACAAGCTGGCTAGCACAAGGTAGTGCCACTCAAGACAGTGCCATGAGTAACACGCTTTTGATGTGGTTTCAGATGTAGTTCGGCTTCAGTAATTATGTATAAAACATTTCCCATTAGTGAGTAGTTAACTAGTTAGTCCATTATGTCTGCACATGACCAAAAAAAACTAAAAATAAGTTTTGTTTCCCAAAAACTTTCTTTTCACTGCAATTATTTCTTCGCAGTGACCAGTTATATCAGACGCATTACAAATACTACAATTACCGGTTGGGCAATATCACTGATGAAAAAGACTATCTTATTTTTAACCATAACCATAATAGTAATTGTAATGCCCAATTCAGTAAGCTACAGTAAGTGTCGACTCATCCGATTCAAAACCTGCTCAACCTGCTTATCACGATAGTTAGAGAAATGTCTCCGCGCTTGTTATGCGACACATTTTTATCCTTTTTATTCGAGATATCAAGTAATGTAAAGTTTGGGCTCATAAATTTGGTATCAGTCTTTTACAAACACATTATGGTTAAAAGAAGTTATAACTTAGATGTGCCATTGTAAAATACACTTTGCTGTACAGTTAATTATGTAATACATATATATAGCAATAGTAAAATGTCACTTGGGTAAAAAAAGAATTTATTCATGAAGATACCACAACTCATAGCTAGAAAACATCCGACTAGCTCACCTTGATCAGCAACCAAATTTGCACTACATTGTGGGAAGACAGCTTCAACATAGATATAATGTAACAGGCACACAATGATTGTGAAATACGCTCAGCATTGGTAATTAAAATTTCTAGATCTACACACTCAAAGAAAATCATGACAGGTCACATTCGCACAATGAACAAAATTGAGACAATACACATTTATACCATAGTGGAAACGTAATAAAACCATAGTGCAATCAGCGTAAAGTTCTTAATGAACTATATTCCCAGAAAGCTGAACAATTGATTATAAAAAGAGCTGACAACATGCAGCTAACAGCACGCAACTACCCGCAAGCAAGTTACAGACATTGAATATCCGGTCAACAAGTAAACAACATGATTTTTCAGCAATATCATAAGATCATGAAAAGCTTCATGACAATCAAAAGTCACAACCTGTACCTATTTATATGACAGAAATAGCTATTATTCCAATGCTTACACATGAACTAGCAAATAAGGCTAAAACAAATCAAATGTATTCCTTGTTTAGTCAAAATTCAAATGGCAGCTAATCTACAATCTTACCCCCAATTGATCGTTGACTTATATGAAAGCATAATTTTTTCTAAGCCCAAATAAATGACACCGCATGTCACACTACTAAGCCTACAAATATACAAGACAGACATATTGACACTAGACTGTGGGGTTTTTTGTGTACGAAACGAACAACAAATATAGATACATATCAAACAAGGTTTCTTACTAGGAAATTTTGTTACAGGCATTCAAATTTGAAGTTTAGGGAAGGAAAAACTTAGAAGTTGTTCTCTCATGCCTTAAAACAATCACTGCAATATATAGACCATATCTAAGTTCTTGTAATTGTTTTCGCAATCCTCACAAATTCTAGCAGCAGCAATGAACATCTAGCAGTTGTATATGAACATCAAAGATAATAATTATGTGTTCCCCATCAACTTATAGCAAAAACAATTGCAATCATGATCTATAAAACCAGTGAGATTGATCAAAAAAATATATCGACAGAAACCAACAATACTGCAGTTACAGTGTAGCCAACAAATTAATATAGTTAAATCAAGCTTTTATTAAGCGAAAGGATCTAGGAACGCTTTAGGCCGGTTACATGTAATTTACTGTTCTTATAATGTAAATTTTTTACAGCGTGAATGTTCCTGGAGTGGATTATTCATGTTGTAGGAGTATCTACTGAAGATTAATCTAAGCAGATAAGATATCAAAAATATTAACTTACTAAGAGTACCAGGGAGGCAACCTTGCAAAAAGGACAAAGCGTTATCAGCATTAAAAGCCGCCACAAGCATGATAATTCAAAATTCATAATGGGTTGGTGACCAATATGCCAAAATTACAATGATATTTGTCATAAGCCGTATGGGCGTATGAAAACAAACAATTATTCCACAGACCGCTCAAACTTAGCAAAACAGCTTCTATAATGTGCACACCTAGTACCAGCTTAAGAAGAGAAACATTGCTTTTATTTGAAGGACATTGGACAGTAGTAAGACAAAAGCAATCAATGTTGTGAGCCAATTCTAATTTAATCTTTAAAAAATGCATAAAATTAAACAAGAACACGTGAGTCCACAAATGAAGCAGTGCGAAGAGTTTTAGCAAAGTGAAATAACAAATGGAAAAATATGATTTCTAGAAAGACCCGGAGCTGGACCGGTAAATGTTGGTTCTTAGAGAATGAAGCGCCGACACTAGACACTGAGCTTGATACAATGACAAGTAATTACAAATGGTACCTCATATTGATCTGGGCAGTTGGTCAAGAACCTTATGATAAAGATTGGAACTATTTGTACGAGGCAGAAATGGCTCTGCTTTAAATAGATGAAACAAGTTATATTAACTTATTATACACCACAAGCCGGGTTGTGACCCTCAGTGCAGCATCATGAGTAAAACGCTTTTCTTGTGGTGTAAGACATGAATTGGATTTAGTAGTTCTATACAGAAGAATTCTCATTAGTGAGTAGTTTACTAATTAGTTCATTATGTCTGCAATAAAATAAAGCAAACAAAAAGCTTTGTTTCGCAACAACTTTCTTTTTGTTGCAATGTTCCTTTCACAGTGACCAGCTACTTCTGACGCGTTATAATTACACTTAACAAAAGAATGCAAAAATAATTGTTTCTCGAGAACTTTCTTCTTATTGCAAAGTCATGTTCACAGTGACCAGCTACGCCTGAAGCATTACAACTACTACAATTATCTATCGAGCAATAATGCTATCTTATTTTTAACAATAATTATAATACAGTTCGCTACAGTAAAAGTGTGAACTCGTCTGACTTGAGACATGCTCAACATTTTACTCATGATAGTTGGAGAAAGGGCTGAAAAAGTGTCTGAGCTCATTATGTGTCACATTTTTAGCCATCGTTTTCATGATACCAGCTAGTTTAAAATTTGTGCTGATAAATTTGGTATCAAATTATTTTACGAAAAGATTTTGGGTTATCATACTGTAAATGTTTCATTGTAAAATACTATGTTTTGCTTTATATTTTATTATGTTTCAGTAAAATATTTCTTGAGTAGCAAGACAGTTCAAAGGTAAACATGACACAACTCATTGCCATACAGTGTCATAACTAAATCAGCTTGATCAGCTTGAAGGGACACGTCATGGCAATCAAAAGTCACAACCTGTACAAATGTCTATAAAATCATTGGATATTATTTCAGTGTCCACAAATGGACTAGCAGGCTAATCAAAAGGCTAAAGCAATCCAAGTGTATCCTATGTTATGTCAAATGGCTAATAATCTTAAATCTTACCGCCATTTATTCCTTGACTTATACGACGACGTAATGTTCTCCAAGCCCAAGTAAGCCACACTGAATTCCAAACATTTAAGCCTACAAAAATACCAAATATCAACATTGATACTAAAAAGCAGGGTTTATTGGTGTATGAAAAGAGTAACAACTATAAAGACATTACAATACGTGGTCAAACATGAAAGACCAACAAAGAGAAACACAGTTTACAACCTTATATCTGAAACCATATCATGTGACAGCATGGCGACTCACAAAATACATGAACAGAACCTTAAGAAAACCCATGGAGTACTATCAGCACAACATTTATGGAAGCCTAGATATGAATTGCAAAACTGACACAGAAAAAGTAAAATAACATAATCAGTTTTAATCAAAATTTTCATTTGTCAAAAAACACATTTTGACTTCCGTTAAAACTTTTGGAAAATTGTGTGAGCGTGTGTGTGCTTGAATGTGTGTGTGTGTTTGTAAACATTTCACTACTGTGAAGAAACAAGTGCTATAAAGATAATTGATTCGGTTTGCTGTGCGACGCCAGAAAGGCCCTACAAAGTTGGAACCTATCAATTCATTCCGCAAATATAAAAGGATGATTAATTATAAGGTGGTAATTGTAGCCGATAGTGTTCCTTCACAACTCGGTTCAATAAATGGCATTGTGACATGAAACCCGTTGCTGTAATCAACTCAAAATGAAAATTTTTTCTCTTGAATGGTTTTGGTTCATGCAACAAATAAACCGGATATGTACCACAATAAACTGGCATATAGTATTTATATTTCCCATGATCATCAGCATAGACCCCACCAAGTTTCTTCCCAAAAAACTTCATTACAGGGATTTAAAGTTGAAGACTGGAAAAGAAAGATTTTTAAAGTTGTCTTGTCATGCCTTCAAAACAACCTAAGCATTATATATACCTTATTAAAGTTATTCAAATAGAAGTTTTAGATAAAGCTTAAAATAACAAGGCTCAACATACTTTTCTTAAATTTTATATATTACATTTTACAATTAGTATAAATATTTATTACATAGGTCTCGCTTTTGTATAGCAAGGCGCAATCAGTGCCAATCTCATTTTTTTACCAATATACCTTACTATTTATTTTTAACATTTGATAGATTATTAATACTTATTGGATAAATGTGCATACATTTGGGTTGTAGTCTTATAACTGTAAGGTCATTATATAAATTAGGCTTAGAAGCAATGGAAGGAGTGGAGGGTCTTAACTCAAATCCTCTAAAATGTACGACACCCAGTTTTTGCCGCAAAATGTGGCGTGCATGAATCAGTACAATGAAGTTTCATACATCAATGGTAAGATGTTGATCAATTGTAAATTGTAAAATTGCACTCAAATTTAGTAAATTTAAAACAATTTCTCACAGCTCCATATAATTGCAGCTAGAACAATAATATTTGCGTATCTTAACTTCAGTCAATATATATCACTTTGCATATAAATTTATCAACTTTTCAATAAAATTTGCCGCTGAAGGTAAAATTTGTTCGACGATATACATCAGTCTTTACAGTGGATTCATTGTATTTACACTAAGCACTAAGTCATGAAAGGGTGAATTAGAAAGGATGGGTCAAAAATAATGAAGTACTTTACACTCTCCCCCGGCTGGGACGACCCTGTGGGCAAAGGAAAACCCATGACCTGCTCTATAAACCCATGACCAAGGAAAAACATGTTTATATATTTCATAGTGAATTCTCATGTTATTGGATCTCATTCACTGTTTATGTGAAACTGCGCTACTTGGACAAATTACTTGAGCGCAAACTATATAAAGTTATTACATTTAATCAAAGAGGGATAAAAACCAAGAAACCGATCTTTGCAAGAAAATAATGTTCTTTTAACTTTTAATAATAATAATATTTTTTTCCTAATCTGGTAAATGATGCTGTACTTGAAACAAAGACAGCAGTCAACTGTATATAACATAGGCCCATTACGCATCTAGTTTAACAAAGACACTAGAATGCACCAGTCAAAGATAGAAGAAGCCTGATACACGCTGTATCACTGTATCACTGTATGATGTGTTGGTCTTCTCCTAAATTACTTTGTTTACGGTTCACATTTAACTACGTGCACTGTGGACCGACAGCATTAAAGAAACAAAGCTAATAGGCAAAATACGCTGCAACTGTAAGAGTTTTTTAATATTTTGCTCAATATATGTACACTCGGTGTTCAATATCTTTAATGTGTAGCACTTTGGTGAGGGTGATTGGCTGTTACTGATTGCTTGATATATATTCTCCTTCAAGACAACACATTTTATTGTTTCAGCAACTGCAATTCTGGTAGCTAATGAGAATACTATGCGGCAAATTTTTCGCTGTTGTAAACTTATGCTGCTTATTGATGCAAACTGTAAAACTATCATAAGCATAGGTATATATAAAATAGGCGCAAAAAGGTTTGTGATAGTGTGAAAAATGTTATCATTAGGTGGGATTACTTTTTACTCATTGCGGTACAGTATGTCTGGCATTTTAATTTTGTCGGCATGAAGTAGAAGATATGGGATGTGCTGAAAGCAACATTAAAAGTTGACTAATGTTGCTTTCTTTTTGCCGTACTTTTTGACTTTGCCGTAAAGGCGTACTCTTGCAGCTATAGGGCAGACCACTTGAGAACATGCTTAAGTACAAAGCAACAATAATTATGAATATTGTGACCAATTTTGCAGGAGTCAACAATATTTACAACTTACTGAACCATTGCAGCAGTCAATCTACTTAAGATCACCAATCAACCACAAGCAAGAACAATCCTCATAACACTTCAACCATAACTTGGCATTTTAAACAACAGTAAAACATTTCAAGTAGTTTTCAAAAATCCGTCTAAAAACACTCAAAATTATAATCTAAGCCTTTCTTTAAACAATTCTCAACTACAAATCAAAGATTCGACTCAATTTTTAGGTATCACGTTAGACAACAACTTGACTTTTAAAAAACACATCCAAAGTCTCATCAAAAAACTTAATTACATATTACTAATATTTCGTTTCATTCGCCCCTACCTAGACAAATCAACCATGATCAATTTGTACTACAGTTTTTTCTATTCTCTTTTAATTTATGGAATCGAGTTTTGGGGCCACGGCAACAAAACTGATTTAAACAAACTTTTAATCATGCAAAAAAAGGCAATCAGAATAATACTCAATTTTAAACCAAATCAAACAGTTTCCAAAAACTTTAAAATTTTAAAAATAATGCCAATTGAAATTTTATTCCAGTATCGCCTGCTAATGTTTTTAACAAATTCTTTCCCCATGGAAGAGTTGCAAGATTTTATGATAGATCATTGTCAAGATACCCGTTTAAAAAGTAAAAATCAATTAAAGTTGAAAAAGTGTTTGTCTTCTAAGGGACAGAGATCGATATTTTTTAGTGCAATGAAATTATATAATAAATTTTTGAGTGATTGTGCGGGCTCTGCTCCGGGTCAGCTGAAGGCGAAGTTGGTGGAGCGCCTGTGGGCGTCCTGGGACTGTCCTTCCTGACTCTGGTGCTCCGGAGTGTGCGCTTATCGCTGATTCTGTTTCTTTTCCTACTGCTTGCTGGGGCTGCCTTGACTCTAGCCTCTGGCTATCTGGCATGTCCTATTGCTACTCTGTGTATTTTTTTTTTACTCATATTGTCATGTTATTATTACGCAATAAAAATCAAATCAAATCAAATCAAATCAAACTATAATGAAAACATGAGTAAGATTTTTCATATTCAGAAAATTGCATAAATTCTAGTGCTTTTTCCAAACTTTTAAACTTTTTAAATTTTTAGTAGGTTATAACATAATATATTTGCCACGGGAAACTTTGAATTTTTTTAGTCAATAAAATAGACATGCTCTGAAGAAAAATAAATTCATACTATTGTAATGGATTTATATATATAATATCTGCGATATGTTGGCCATTTTTGTTTGGCTGAGAATTTTACTTTCTTCATGACAAACAACCGGTAGACTTGAATTACGAAATTATGATTCATGTTGTTTGCTGAGAACGGTGGTCAGCTTGGTATTTCTGCTGACGCCGGAACTACAGAGTAACTAGCCTGCACATGAAAAGATAATGATTGGACCAAGCAAATAAATACTTTAAGTTTATTGGTCTACCATTTATGTTTAGAAAGTATAAAACACTGTGTTACCTTATTTTTACTCAGTCTTTTTCCTGCTCTTATCTGAATATATTCTAAGCCTTATTCTATATTCCAGGTATGTTTTAGTCTGAATCAGTAAATAAAAGGAATTATAACCTGTGAAATTAAGCTTGTTGTTATATCTATCAATCTAGATTGTGGATAAGAGATTTTAGTCGCATGCTATGCTATTCTAGGCTGTAACGGCTTATCACCGAACAGCGTTGGTCTATCAATATCTAATTATCTCAGATATCGTTTGAGTTCGTACAACTTTTCATAGTCATCATATCACTATGTCAAGTTGATTATCCTGTGTCAATTGATTGTCTCAATTACATAGGATTACGTTACTGAAGTGGCAATTATAACACGAAAGTCATCCTTTCGGGGTTATGTGGCTATGCTAACACTGTTCATCACAGTTTACTGTAGCTGTGGGCAATATCAATAACCCGAAAGTCATCCTTTCAGGGTTATGTGGCTATGCTAACACTGTTCATCACAGTTTAGTGTAGCTATCTAGGCCTATTTAAATATTAGGGTTAATATTAATCTGACAGCATTTTAAACTATAGCCCGTGAGTTCTTGAAGGTGTAGTAATACAAAGGTATTAGGGAAAATCCTTCACACTGGTGGCAGTGGTGGGATACTATATAGTTTATAATGCCCCCGCGTCGGCGTCGTCAAGCGTCACCTGAACCAATGGCAACGGGAGGCGCAAATATGGACCAATTAGCTCAGGCTTTGGCTAATTTGAATTTAAATAGACAGGCAACTTTTAAACTACCTAAGTATGATGGTAGCGGAGATGTTGAATTGTATTTGCAGCAGTTCATTGATATTAGTGCTGCTAATCAATGGGAAGATCGAGCCGCCTTATTACATCTAAAATGCGCTTTGGAAGGGGCGGCTGCGGCTTGCAGTCGTGGGGAGACACTTGAAATCGTCTTTCAAGGTCTACGAGCTCGTTTTGGCATTAGTCCAAGACAGGCTAGAGATAAACTAGGACAGTTAAGGTACGAGAGTAACTCATCGTTACACGTACTAGGAACTGAGGTGGAGCGATTAGTTGATATTGCTTACCCAGCTGCAGGTCAGGAAGTACGAAACACCTTGGCCATTGACTCCTTCACCCGAGCATTAAATCATAATGCGCTTCAACGCCATTTGTTAGTGCTTCCAATTGAGTCAGTAGCTGATGCTGTGACAGCTGCTCAGGAGTATTTCCAAGTGGGAAATAACTCAGGAAAAACAAAACATCACGTTGCTTCTGTAGAAGTGGATCAAGCTTCTGTCGAAAAGAAATCGCCAATGGAGCAGGTGATGGAGAAAATGTTACAGCAAATGGAAACAAACACGAAAGTTATGCAACAGCTTTTACAGCAAAAATCCACAGCTACAGGTAGATCCTCCGGCCAGGCATCTAACAATGGATCGAGAACTCCTTTGCAATGCTATGAGTGCGGAGGCCCTCACCTAAAAAGAAACTGTCCCGCTTTGAAGACGGAAACCTCAAAGGCGGGAAACGGAGATGGTCCACAGCAGTAAGGCCTGCTGACTGTGGCAATACTGATAGGTCAAAAAGTCAGGAATCTACCAACGCTTCTAAATTGACATCACCCCAAAATGGCAATGATAGTCTCTTGTCTTTGGCGGTAGATGGGCCCAATAGGGAGTTACCTCGTTCATCACAGGTAACTGAACCTACACGTATCAACCCCAGTTACTTCCTCCCAGGGAAGGTGTCGGGCAGACCTGTTCATTTTCTGATAGACTCTGGTTGTACGTCTAATATCATATCACAGCATGTGTTTGAAAGAATATCTAAAGGAGTTAGAGATCAGCTGATGCCATATGAGTCTCAAGGAAGACTCGCAGATGGTAGTCAGATGGAGATCTCAGGGACAATCAAGTTGTCAGGAAGACTCAGAGATATTGCTTTTGTGTCTGAATTCTTAGTATGCCCCGTCACTGAGGATGCGATACTAGGAATGCCATTTTTAGAAAACAATGCTTGTGTCATGGATTTTAGACTTCAGAGTTTAAAAATGAAAAGCAGAGAGCTGAAGTGTACCAATCGGTTCGGTGATCGACTGCAGAGCAAAGTTCAAGTGGTTCACAAAGTTACCATTCCATCTCATTCTGAAATGATAGTGAAGGGTAGACTATGTGGGAAAACGACAAACGAAATTGGGGTAGTTGACAGATGGGAGGAGAATCCCAAGGCTGCTCCTGGGTTGTTGCTGGGAACATGCTTGGCAAAAGTAGGTGAGAAGTTGCAAGTCCCAATACGCTGCATTAATATAACACGAGCACCGATCGTGATAAATGCAGGTAGTTGCGTGGGGATGTTCCATGCGGTAGAGATTCCAAGCGATGGAGAGGTAGAAGTACGTCAAATAACAAATGTGTTAAATGAAGGTAACAGTCAAACTGAAGACCATCTCTCAGTAGGCTCTATGCCTGAACATGTGGGCTCTGTATATCAGGAAGCAATAAAACTTTGCACTACTGACAGAGAAAGACGTAGTATTGGGAAGCTGCTGATGGAGTTTCAGGACGTTTTCAGCAGATCTGATGCTGATGTTGGCCGGACACATTTAATCAAGCACTCGATACCGGTTAAGCCAGGAACTCGGCCAATTAAGCAACCACCCCGACGCCTCGGACCTGAAAAGGAAGCGGAAGTTGAGCGGCAGGTAAAAGAACTATCGGAGCAGGGGCTCATCACCCCGTCCAATAGTGCTTGGAGTTCGCCAGTCGTCCTGGTGAAACGTAAAGATGGAAACTGGCGGTTTTGTATTGACTACCGCCAATTGAATTCCGTCACAGAACAAGACTGTCATCCGTTGCCGCGAATAGATGAAAGTCTTGATGCATTGGCCGGGAGTAAGATATTCAGCACCCTTGATTTGATATCCGGGTACTGGCAGCTTCCTTTAGACGAGGATGCACAGGACAAATCCTCGTTTGTAACTCGAGATGGGCTGTGGAAGTGGACGGTGCTTCCCTTTGGGCTCACCTCTGCTCCTGCTTGTTTTAGTCGCTTGATGGAGCGGGTGATGAGGGGTCTTCACTGGAAAACCTTGCTTTTGTATCTCGACGATATTATTGTGTTCAGTAAGGATATTGATTCGCATATAGAGCGGTTAGCAGCTGTATTCGAGCGCCTACGGGCAGCGGGTCTGAAATTGAAGCCTCGTAAATGTGATCTTTTTAAAGCCGAAGTGAAATACCTTGGTCACGTGGTGAGTGCAGATGGTGTAGCTACCAACCCCGAAAAGATAGTTGATGTGAAAGAGTGGCCTGTTCCAAAATGTGTGCGTGAGCTGAAGGCTTTCCTCGGAACAGCTGGCTATTACCGCCAGTATGTTCCAAATTTCTCAGTTGTTGCTAGTCCTTTGAATCGGATAACATCTACGTCTGTTTCTTTTTGTTGGTCGCCCGAGTGTCAAAAATCGTTTGAGACTTTGAAAGAATGTCTGGTGACTTCAGAAGTTCTCGGGTATCCAGACCCAAGCCTTTCGTTCATTTTGGACACAGATGCTAGTGCCGAAGGTATAGGGGGAGTTTTGTCCCAAGTTCAAAATGGTAAAGAAAGAGTAATTTCTTATTATAGCAAGTCGTTCAGTCCTCCTGAACGAAATTATTGCGTAACTAGAAAGGAACTTCTTGCTGTTATTAAGTGTGTCAAACACTTCCGACCTTATCTGTATGGTCGACAGTTCCTTGTCAGAACAGATCATGCCTCATTGATATGGTTGGCTAGAAGAAAAGAGCCTTCGTGTCAGGTGGCTCGGTGGTTAGAAATTCTCGGAGAATTCCAGTATCGGATCGAACACCGAAAAGGCATCCGCCACGGAAACGCGGATGGTCTAAGTCGAATGACTTGTTTCGATTGTAAACAATGTAAACGAATAGAGATCCGAGATGGTGGACCTACAAAAGAGGAAATAGTGGCAGAACGTCTGGTGGATGAAAATAGATCATGTCTATTTCCACCAGATCGTATGGAATGGAGCACCGGATCATCTCCGGTACCATGCCATTATCCCACTAGAGGTAAAATTGGTTTAGTTGGACGTAGTGAACTTAGTAGCAACAAGGTGGAGGGCTCATCGCCCTCTAACCTGATGGAAATGGAGGGATCGTCCCCCACCATTTCTGTCGTGGACTCGCAGTCTATGAATAACAAAGTTGTGAGTTTACAAAAACAGCAGCCAAGTGAGGTAGCAGACATTTACAATGCTGTAGAAAGCGGTCAAGAGATTTCACGGCAAAAGCTTGAATGCGGTAGTAAGGAGTTAAGGAAATTACACAGTTTGTTACCATCACTGAAGATTCTAAATGAGAGGCTGGTGATCCAGATTAAAATAAATGGACGGATGCATAATTGCACTATTTGTCCCAAAACAGCGCGTAAAACAGTTATATGGGAGACTCATCGTCTGACCCATAGTGGTATAATGCAGACTGCTCGTCGCGTTCGCATGCAGTGGTTTTGGCCCGGCATGATGTCGGAAATTCGCAAGCTCGTTCGCACTTGCGAAACTTGTCAACTAGCAAAACACAGCACAGTTCCACAGTCCGGAAACCGCCAATGGCTATACAGCGGCCGACCCTGGCAAAAAGTGGCTGTAGATTTAGTAGGGCCATTCCCCCAAACTGAACGAGGGAACCAATGGATTCTGGTCTTAACCGACCATTTCACAAGATGGCAAGATGCTCTACCTCTGCCTGACGCCACTGCTCCGGTAGTAGCAGAAGCACTTGATAGCCGTATCTTCTGTTACCTGGGATTGCCGGAACAAATACTCTCCGACCAAGGCGCACAATTTCAATCCGCCCTAATGGTAGAGCTTTGTCAGCTCTGGAAGATAGCCAAAAGTAAAACCACTCCCTACCACCCTCAAGGGAATAGTATGGTAGAGAGAATGAATCGGACGCTCGGGGACTCATTGCGCAGTCTCCTGTTGGGAAGACAACAAGAGGACTGGGATCTTCTGTTGCCTCAAATTATGAGAGGGTTCCGTGCCTCGCCCCATTCTGCAACTGGCGAGACAGCAAACTATCTTATGTTTGGAAGAGAAACGCGACTTCCGGATCAAATCGTTTATGGGGTAACAGATACTGAAAATGTTACCACCCAACAGTATGCCCTAGAGTTGCTGGAGCGACTTCAAGAGGCCCATGACAAGCTGCGGCAGCAGCAGCTCGAAATTCGAACAGATGATTCTGACGAACCTCCACTATACGAAGTCGGTGACTTGGTTAGCATGACACGAAAAAGAAAGAAGAAAGGGCAGAGCGAGAAACTGTGTCCTAAATTTGTTGGTCCTTTCCGAATCACTGAGGTGAGGCCGAACCACACTTACAAACTGAAGCGGAATGGTCAGGAATCCATTCAGAATGAAGGTCGACTAAAACCATTTGTGGAGTGTGTGGAAGAAGCGGGTCAGGCTCCGTTTATCCCGGAGCCTGTGCGCCATCCTAACATGAAAGGAGCTAGAAAACTCAAAAAGGCACCTGATCCTTTGTTTAGTTTAGAAGATTTTCCTCCGCTAATACCAAACCCAAAAGAGCGACAGTACACTGAGCAAGGAGCTTCCGCGGAAGATGCAGTAGAAGCGATCGCCCAGCCTGAGGTGTTAGAAGAAAGACCGAGGCGTTCACTGAAACATTATCTCGTAGATTATGCAAATAAGTGATGGATCGTCTCCATTGCCACGGCTGTGATCATCTCACAGGCCCATCTTGTGTTGGGAAGTAGTTAGTTACACATAAATATATACCTAGTCTCATGTCATTATACTTTATTATATTATTATCACCATGCTCGAAGAACTGAGGGAACTGAAATCCATTCAGCGTCGTCTCGCCTCCAAAGTTGCGGTCAAAGAAGAAAGACTCCAGAGAGCATCAATGGATACTTTAACCCACTGACTAATCTTTTACTCACATTATTATTATTGTTACTCTTACTGTTGTATATTATCTCGATTTAAAATGCCTTTTTTTTAATTAAGTCATTTAAAGGAAGGGGCTGTGTAATGGATTTATATATATAATATCTGCGATATGTTGGCCATTTTTGTTTGGCTGAGAATTTTACTTTCTTCATGACAAACAACCGGTAGACTTGAATTACGAAATTATGATTCATGTTGTTTGCTGAGAACGGTGGTCAGCTTGGTATTTCTGCTGACGCCGGAACTACAGAGTAACTAGCCTGCACATGAAAAGATAATGATTGGACCAAGCAAATAAATACTTTAAGTTTATTGGTCTACCATTTATGTTTAGAAAGTATAAAACACTGTGTTACCTTATTTTTACTCAGTCTTTTTCCTGCTCTTATCTGAATATATTCTAAGCCTTATTCTATATTCCAGGTATGTTTTAGTCTGAATCAGTAAATAAAAGGAATTATAACCTGTGAAATTAAGCTTGTTGTTATATCTATCAATCTAGATTGTGGATAAGAGATTTTAGTCGCATGCTATGCTATTCTAGGCTGTAACGGCTTATCACCGAACAGCGTTGGTCTATCAATATCTAATTATCTCAGATATTGTTTGAGTTCGTACAACTTTTCATAGTCATCATATCACTATGTCAAGTTGATTATCCTGTGTCAATTGATTGTCTCAATTACATAGGATTACGTTACTGAAGTGGCAATTATAACACGAAAGTCATCCTTTCGGGGTTATGTGGCTATGCTAACACTGTTCATCACAGTTTAGTGTAGCTGTGGGCAATATCAATAACCCGAAAGTCATCCTTTCGGGGTTATGTGGCTATGCTAACACTGTTCATCACAGTTTAGTGTAGCTATCTAGGCCTATTTAAATATTAAGGTTAATATTAATCTGACAGCATTTTAAACTATAGCCCGTGAGTTCTTGAAGGTGTAGTAATACAAAGGTATTAGGGAAAATCCTTCACACTATCAAAATTCATTATTATGTGGGTCAGTTAACATGTTTGTTTTAACTATATTGCTGAGTAACAATGTGAACACCAATTGTTGGTTCCGTGGGGAAAGGACTTGAGCATTATTTTTGGTAGAAGTTCATAAATCTATTACCTGTAACAATAAAATGCCAAATAGATGCTGTTAAATTTGAAATATTGTTATTAAGATGTTCATCAATAAATTTTGATATAAAATGACCATTGGAAGCTTGCTGAATGGAAAAAAAAACAGTCAGCTAGTTGCTCACTTGTGAAATGAAAAAATAAACCTGTTTTATTTGATTTTGTGTTTGTCATTAATCCTTTAACTAATCAATACAATTTTTATTTACATAATAAAAACAACAAAACTTTAAAGATTTTGAATTTATAGAAAAAAGTCATGGTTATGGTAGCTTTGGCGATGATGATACCACATCCATGTGGGCTGTTATTGTGAATAACAGAAATGTGGCTTTTAACATCAATTTCAATACAACCAACACCCATGCTACTAGTTTCAATGCGCCAGTTACTAATACTGAGGAATTAAAAATAAATCATATATAGTTACGCAGGCTTTTAATTGTTGAAAGAAAGTTACTTTGTTGGTTACGAGTTTTCATTGCTTCACATTTTTCCTTTTACTCATAGCCCAACTTCACACCATCTACCAATAACCCGCTGTTAGAGTATTTTGATTACTACTTTCCTCCTACACCACAAGGAAGAAGTAGTTTGCAGAAACTTATGGTAGGAGAATTTACCAAGTATTACGATTATACATGTGCAAAGATTGAAGCTCTGCAGCTACAGTCCAAACTTAGTTTATGGAAAAGTGCCACACGAGAGTAATGAAGGGCAATTATTAGACTGTGTCTGAAGAAGGGTTTGTAACATGCTCCAAATGAGATAACCTATTTTAATACATCACATCACATTTAAAACCATCATTTAAAAACATTTAAAACCATCCAGTAAATATCACATTTATCCATGTATTTTCATAACATCCTGAATTTACGTAATTGTCAAGAGAATATTGGACAACTTCCTAACATTCTTCAGGGGACTTTTTCCAAGCTTATGTATTAAATACTAACAAGTCAACTTTACATTAAGGACATGTTAAAATAATAGCATAATATTATTTGTGATAGCCATAGGCAATATCTCTCATTTAACTTTTGAACTGACAAATTCTCAGCAACGTTTTGTTGTTTGAATATGTAGGTATTAACTGTATCATTGTTGAGATGGCTCTTTTGGTAATATTTTTGTTCATTAAAATTAATTTATTCAAGCTACCAATGACACCCATAACCCACAACCAACCATAAAAACTGAAAATTTAGCAAGGAGCCTAAAGCCCACTCATTTCACTCAAAGAGGTGTCAAGCAACGCAGACACAGCTTTGAAAGGAGAGAGAAAATAAACAACTCATTGACTTAATGAGAGACCTCTAACTACAGGCTCGTATTCCCTGGGGCGGCTGGCTGGCTGAACCGTTCCAACTTTTTAGGAATTTCCTATGGCTAAGCACAGTCTAACTCGGACAACTCGCCCTCAGCTAAAATGTAACATTATATCTCGAATACGAGGTTAACTTGAACTGATTTGTTGGGTCCGTTCCCACGCAATGATAAACTGTTTCAGATAACTCGATCTCGTCATCAATTACTCAAACCGTTATTTGCCCAACGTCTAAGGAGACAGTTTTTATCGCTGTAGAATTTCACTTTATTCCAAGCCATGGAAAAAACATCAACTTTTAGTAGTTCTTAGGCGCCATTATTATCATCAGCGGCAAAATATTTTTGTTAACGACTCTCATAAAGGTTTGCAAAAAGGTCAAGTTTTAAGAAACATTGGCTTGGTCAGGTCCCTTCAAAAGTGTAAAAACTGGAAACCTCCGGATGAACTTAAAATAAAATCAGCAAAGTTGATATTTGTTAAAACGCTCAAAAGAAAAAGATTTCGTTTTTCTGAGCGTTTTAATTGTGGTCAAGTTTTGCCTAGTTTAATCTCAAACAATACAAAAACGTTGAGATTTTTCAATAATTTTTTTTTAAATTTTATTTAAGAAGCCCAGCTAGAGGCCCCACATGAGAGAAACCTGTTGGGGGGGGTTACACCGCCCCCTCCCCACTTCCAGTGTTCATAACTAGTCGCCTAACATTAGCCGCCCCAACATGCAACCAGTGAATACAGGTCTGCGAAACTATGACAAGTACAGCGTCAGTTAACGATTACCCCTGGAAATGAAATATAAACCAGCGGCCATAGCTGCTTAGAGCTTAGTACAAAAAGGCTACTGTAATATTTGCTCAAGCTATCAGATTTTATTTTAAAAAGTAGTTACTTTTAATTTCCTTCCTATTATTAAAGTTGTAGATACACTTAGGTTTTGGGTTTTGATACTGTGTTAAAATGACTATGCGCAAAATTGTCTTAATCTTAGCCTTATAACTCAAAACTCAAAATTTTGCATGTTGCGGTCTGTATTTCAGACTCACTACTGAGCAGTAGAATAGTTATACATGTATAAAGAGAGTGTTGAATGCTCTTTATCAAATGTAACATGTCTGATTCTACATCATGCTGATTTATTCTAGCCTGCCATGTAGTTTTAAAATATATGGCAGCATTGGCTCGGCATGGGTGCCAGCGACGTGTCACAAGTGAGGTAGTAAAATAAAATACCACACACTCATCTACAAATGTTAAGCCTTGCAGGTTGTAAACCGTTTAACAGCTAGTTAAAGTCTAGTCATTACCAAATAGCTAAACCAGTCAACTCTCACAAATTGGCCCTCAATTCGCTGCCTTGTAATGTATCCAGCCGTAATAAGTATGCATGTGAGACAAGGAAACCACAGGAAATGGTAAACCAACCGTGACATAGTTTTTTTAATAAAAGCTGAGGCGGTTTACCTTGCAAGTGGATGTTGTGGCGTTATACTACCCATTAGAAGGATTTCATTTTAAACACCCTAAAACTATATCATGGAAAACTAGTATGAGGGATAATTGAACATAAATGCAAGGTACGCACCTGAAATTTATGCTGAAGAAGATAAGATATGGGAAGATGTCTGAGACTTCGAGTGGTTGACCGAAAATAGTCTCATGTCAGTACTAAAGTGAGTACGAGTGAAAAGTCTAATGGCCGTATTATCACAGATAGTAAACCTGAAATCACCAAGAAGCAGTTAGTAGCTGGATAGCTAGTTGAACAATCTGTATAAAACAGAAGTGAGTGGCAACAATTGATTGATTATGAAAGCAATTATACAGATAAGAAGTCTGAGATTAGTCTGCAAATTATGAAATTAATTCATTTCCCACCAAAGATCAAGATTAAAAATAAATCTAGACAGCAAAGAGAGGCAACGCAAAAGTTTGAAAAAAGATCTTCTCTACAACACTTGATAAAAAAACTGTTCCACAAAATCTGTCAAGGCTACACACTCTACAATAGCGAGTAGCTTTGACAGCTGTAAACAAGTACATTTATAAAGATAATCATTGTACCAAATTTTGTGGCAGGGACAACCCTAAACCAGTACACAAGAACATGAAAAACAAGCTTTACTAAATGAATATGGAAATACCAATGAACATGCATATGTTGGAACAACGTGATCTAGGGGCATTTGCACTTCATGAAGTTTAACAAAAAGCTTACATGTATATCATATTTAGATTTAACAACTCATAATTACTATTGCTCATATTAACGAAATTCATGAGGTTTTAATCAACCTTTTGATATTTGTTTTAAGTTTTGCGAAAAAAGTAAAGTACTCTTATTACAAAATTTGAAGTTTCACTGAGATTAGTTTAAATTCAGAATCGAAAATTTTAATATATTAGGTTATAATACTATTTTTCTTGCCGTGTTTACAAAACCAAACTTATATATTATATATACAATACATACAATACAATATACAGTATTATTTAACACCGAACCAAAATAGGTTTTTATACTAACTACTAATGCTCATTCAAATCAAAAACCTTTCCATTCTATACTAAGTTTTAACCATTATGAGTCAGTTAATATATAAACCTACGCATTTGGTTAGCATAAAAATCTTGACAATGAAAACAAAAATCAAAAGAAATCAGAGCATCACTTACTAATAAATAGAAACAGCGGAGGAATCTATGGGAATGCCACCACAGCTACGGAAAAAGTATTAAAGCTGAAAGAATAAAAGGAGGCAAATCTAGTCAGCAAGCAAACAATGCAATCCATAAATGCATACTACAGCATGTTATTTGGAAAAAACCAACCTCAGCAAAATGAATCTCCGCAGCAGTCCCATGCATCAAAGTCCAGAGTCACTGATAATGGTCGACTATGATAGTGTAGTGCTTTATAATCTCGACAAATATGAAGATGACTGGAGGTATTCAAATCCTTTGGCCTTCACACAAACTACTATTGTCTAGGAGGAGTAGAAGTATACACAGACTATAATTGTTGTATAGGTGGAGTAGGCATTTCAAAAGTATCTACAAACAAAGCCAATAAAAACTATGAATAAGATTGAAAACAAACAATGCTATTACAGTAGTCTAAACAGAAAAATTAGGCTGAAGCCGAGTACCAAGACTGATCATGTAGAGTAAAGGCGCAAACACACTAAGTGATTTTACCACATGCCTCATGAGGAGTGTGGATATATCACTGGCATCGGCGTACATACAGTTGGGCAATTCACCAGTGAGTAATAACATGGGCATGATCACAAATCGCCAACAAAATTCAGCTTCACCAGTTTTTCAGGGTTTTTAATACACTAAAGTAACGTCTTGAACAGGTCATGTTTTTGTTATTAAGCCTATCTCACCTTCACGGAATTCACTCTTTAAAACACACATAAAAAATACTATTGTATTTTAGCGATAGCATTTCATGATTTTTTATATGTAATTTACTTCATGGAATTTATTATATTTTTTTATAAATGTAATAAAAGTTTACCATTTCTAAGCTGGACAACAACCACAACAAATTACTCCCAAATGTTGGTTTTCATTCAAGTATTTTGTAGCTATTGTGTACCGTGTTGTACTGGACTAGGTGTGCTTTTATTAACACTTTGAACAATTATTTCTTTAATTTCATTTATGAAATTTTAATTGCAATAAAATAAAAAAAATTTGCAGTACATCGGTAAAAAATGACATAAAAAATGTAAATCTTGAGCATGGTTTTGTGAGACCAAACTGCTAATTAAAATAAACTGGTGTGCTATAAAATTCTGATAGAGAAAGCCTTGCATTGTTGCTCAACATATTGTGGATGGCATGTTCCTGCATGGATTGGCACTACGCGAAGCGATGTGGCTCTTCATATTGCCTAGTGGGTTTCAGTCTCAACTCATGATACACATACTAATAAAGAGCTATAAGCTAAACAATGGGATTATTCGGTTTCATTTAAACGCAAAACTGCTTCACTACTTTAAGTTATTTGCTCTATCGATGATGAAGCATCTGTTTCAAGTAACTATAAATCAAACCAAGGTTGCACAGTAGGGAGATACCACAAATAGGAAAAAATTAATTCGCAGACTACAAAATGGATAACCTTAATAAAAACTAAAGATGTGTGCTATAACAAGGGAATGGAAGAGCGACAGGGATATGCAAAAACAACCAAAAACAGAACTAACAAAATAAATTATTATGAAATAAAAATAAAAGTACAGACAACTTTAAATTTTAAATTGTTCAATATCAAAAAAAATATAGCAAAGAAATGAAACAGCCAAATTCATGAGAAAATAATTTTGAGTAAAGAAAATAACCAAACCCCTTCATAAAAACAGTAAAAATGAATAATTACGAAAAAAGAGTTAATTAAACGCAATTATTTGTGCTTGCTCTGATGATTGCAGAGCGAATACTCTCAATACAATGTAATTTGAAAAAAAATGGTGTCAAAATCAAATAACAAAACCAGATGAGGAACGCGGCGGGGCCCCAAAACAAGAGAAACGATAACTTCATCAGAAACTTCACTCACCTAGCCAAGACTTGAGCAAGAACTACTAATATGGCTCGAATACTAGAGGCAGTGCAAACTAAATGAGAAAAATTTATGCTGCAACGGCTAATATGATATAAAAGTATTTTATCAAACAAGTTAGCAATATCATGAAGTGAAGCATAACTTTGCATTCCAACTACAAATACAGCTTGGTAAATAATGTGGCAAAAAGATTTATGCGCTTGCATGTCAACCCACTGATCATAAACATTACGCAAGGGCTATGATAAAAAAAATCCTTTTCTTATTACAAAGTCAAAAGCCTTTGTTTCTTTAACATTAATCACAAGGCTTAGATATTTTAGAATTCCCTTAAATAAAAACCCCAAACAAAATGTTCATTCAACAAAAAACAGTGCTTTCAGGCAGACAGGGCTGGAGAAAGGTGAAAAGTAAGCTATGTACAGGATGTTAGCAAAACTAATAAAAAGTTTTAAATGGTCTTTTAGCAGAAACCATCTTCAATAGCCTTTCTCGCTAGTATTGGAAAATATACCATCATTATATTTTACTGAAGTTTCCATCATCACACGCTATGATATTACAGCAAGAAAGCCAAGTATGAAAACATATATGATATGTGTGTAACGTATCCCATGCATGCATGTTTGTCATTTATATCTTAGAAGCTATTTAGCGGTAGCTGCATCAAATCATTACTTGTTTTGACTTTATGTATAATACACCGCATGACTCGATAACAGTGTAATTGACAGCTAGGGTCAAAGTTCAAATATTTAGACTCGCTGTATCGTTGTAAACAAAGCCTAAACAGTGTGTTGCGTAGCCGAGAAAGTGAATCAGGTATGGTGTCGTCAGCACTAGCATAACAAGAGGGGGCTGTGTGGCAATGATTCAGCAGGAAGTGGTGCTGATCCTCCGCTTGGGGATTGGGTAGGATCGATAGTCCAAATTTGGTGGCCAATGAGACAAAACCCCTGTTTGTTTGTTTTATTTGTTTACAGCAACCTGTTTTATATTCCGATGGATATGGTCAGTTTTCCTGATCAGTAGTCAACAAGATTTGAAGTAGAAGAGTTCAGTAAACTTATCCATAGAAACTTTATATTGTTATCTGCTTTTGTCTACTCATTTATTTAGAAGTCTTAAAGCAGGCTAAGGAGAACAAAAAGTTCGTTTTATTTGGTTATTAATGAATTTTACTTGGTTATTTATGTTTGATTTGGATTACCGCTTGTGGTAAGGTAAAATTGTTGAGATGTTGTGTGAATTTTGGTTTTATGAACGTTGCTTACTTCAATTATCATTTATGTTTTATTACTCAATTATAGCATCGTGATTTGTATTTTACCCATGTTCTAACTATTCTCTTATAGACTTCACGTTGCTGGCTCTATTACGAAAATACAGTACTGAAATAGCATATATATACCAACAAAGGCTGTTTCTTATTGTTATATACTGGACAGCACCAGTAAAGTTTCACGCTCTTCCCAGTTTAAGCCTGCCGGGTGTCTAGCAGACCCAAACTGCTACAATGTGCGCAGCTGAACTCTCTGTAGAAGTTCCAGTGACAAATGGGATAACAAACTCAGTAGATTTAGACAATGGAGAAAAACCATAGTCTGGAGGTACAGGTAAACAATACGCTACCATTACTACTATAACCTTAAGGCGGTTTTGCAAAATGAGGGAGCGACACTAGATATGAGAATATTTACATCCGTCGAAAACCTGTGGTGAACTTTAAAAGAGGCCTACAAACCAACCCTAGCATGAAAACCAAAATCACGCTTTCAGAAATGTGCAAAGAATGGAAAAGACACATAAATTTATCTTTCATGAGTTAGCACAAGCAAACACAGCTGTAATTAATCAAAAACATAATGAAGTAGAAGTGATAAAGCACATTGAAAGAACGTGGTAAGCAGAGAGCTGACGTGACCTTCACAGTTCTTAGCAGCAGCAAAATAGAAAGTCATGAGTTATAAAAAATAGACCTACAACCAAAAAATAACATAAGCTGGTGAAACCACTATTACAAATTACCGATGTAAAAGCAGTTCTACATCAGATAAACAGTTCTAAGCGGACAGGATGCCAAAAGTTTTAACTTTCTAAGACCGCCATGGAGGCAACCTTGCAAACATGACACAGCGCTATCAAAACTGAAATACATGTCTAACACGATAATCTGCAATTCATAATGAGTGACTCCCCAATACACCGAAAATACAATGACATTAGTCACCAGCAGTATGGGTGTTAAAAAAACAAACAACTCTCCCAAAGGATGCTCAACCCTAGCAAAACATTTAGTACCACCTTAAAAAGACAAAGATTGCCTACATTTACAGAATATTTGGCCATATTAAGGCAATAACAATGAGTATCATGATTCAATTTTGTCATACCTTTTTAATTATGCATAAAATTGAACGAAAACACATGAGTTCACAAATGAAGCAATACAAAAAGTTGTAGCAAAGTGAAATAACAAACAAAGATGAAGAAAGAAAGATTAAGATTGGTAAGAACTGGAGCTAAAAGACTGATGATTACTGGCTCATAGAGAATGGAGCACTGAAACTAAACAGTGAACTCAATGCAATGACAAGTAATGATGGCTGGCACTTCTTATTGAGCTGGGTAGGGTAAGTGATCATGAACCCAATTGGGTATATTAGATCTAGGTGTACAAGGCAGATGTCACAGCTGAAAATTGATATCAAAAGCTTATTATACACCGCAAGCCTTGGGTAGTGCAGGCTAGTGACGCTGCACAGCATCACATGTAAGACACTTTTAATCTGGTTTAAGACATGGTTTGCCCATAGTAATTTTGCACCAAACATTTATCATTAGTGAGTAATTAACTAATCAGTCAATTAGGTCTGCATGTTAACATAAAAAAGCAAAACGTTTTGTTACGCACTTGTATCAACTTTTTTTATTGCCATGTTCTCTTTAAAGTTGCCAGCTGCATCTGACAAGCTTCATTTACCACATTTGTCTGTTGGGCAATATCACTGATGACAGTGACATCCTATTTTAACCATAATTATAATGCAGTAAGCTACTGTAAGTGTTGACTTGTATGATTTGAGACATGCTCAACTTTATACTCAGGATAGTTGGAGAAGGGGCTGAAAAAGTGTCTGAACTCACCATGTGACATATTTAGCTGTACCCTTTACGGGTTCAGCTAATGCAAAAATATCACTGATGAATTTAAAATAAAAGTATTCTACAAAAGCATTGTAGTTAAAAGTAGTTATTATTTCTTTGATGTGTTGGTGTAAAGTATTATATTGTGCTGTATATTTAATTACATCCTAGTATAATAACACTTGGGTAGTTAGAGAAGTAACCCATAAAGATACTACAACTTATAGCATCACTAGTTCAAACCAACTCAAGTTGAACAAAAATAAAGTATGTGCCACACTCTGACGAAGGCAACTTCATCAGAGATATAGTGTAACATATGCAGAATAATTGTGAAATATACTCGGCCTTGGAAGATAAAAATCCTAGGTCAAATTTTTCAAGGAAAATCATGATGGGCCACACAAGCAACATGAACAGAAGTGAGACAAAACACATTGATACCATAGCAGATACGTAATAAAACCATGATGACATCAGTGTAAAGTTCTAAATGACTTGTATTCCCGCAGGGTCTGACAATGGATTAAAAAAGCAACTAAGAGCAAGCAAGTAAAATAGAAAAAGAAATTGAATCTTCAAGCCACCAGCAAATGGCTAACTTTTTCAGCAATAACATAAGAAGAAGAGATGCTTCATGACAATCAAAAGTTACAAACTGTACATATTTATATGACAGCAACAGCTATTATTCCAATACTTACAAATGAGCTAGTAGGAGAGGCTGTAGTAAATCAAAATTATCTCATGTTTTGTTAAATGGAATACAATCCTAAATCTTACTCCATTTATTTCTTGACTTGTATGACAGCGTAATGTTCTCTTAGCCTAAATAAACCGCACATGATGTGATGGCTAGTATAATAAAAAGATGTTTCATCAAACAAGCTACTAAGAGCATGAAGTAAAACATAACTTAGCATCTCAGCTACAAATATAGCTTTGTATATAATATGACAAAAAAGATTAATGCGCAAGTCGACCCACTAATCATAAGCATTAAGCAAGGGCTATAATAAAAATCACTTTATTATGATGAAGTCAAAATACTTTGTTTCTTCAATATTAATCACAAGGCTTAGATATTTTGGAATTCTCTTTACGAAAAACTACAGTACAAACTGTTTACACAACAAACACCAGTGCTTTCAGGCAGACAGGGCAGGAGTAAGGTGAAAAGTAAGCAAAACACAAATGTAGCCAGGATGTTACCATAAGTAATAACAAGTTTTAAATGGTCCTGCAACACAAACCATCTTCAATAGCATTTATAATTATAGTATTGGTAAATATACCATCATTATATTTCAATGAAGTTGCCCTCATCACATGCTATGAAATTACAGCAAGAAAGCCAAGTATGAAGACATATATGATATGTGCGCAGCTGGACTCTCTGTAGAAGTTCCAGTAACAAATGGGATAACAAACTCAGTAGATTTAGACGATAGAGATAAACAATAGTCTGGAGGTACAAGTGAACACTATGCTACCATTACTACTATAACCAGAAGGTGGTTTTGCAAAATGAGGGAGTGACACTAGATATGAAATTATTTACATCAGTCGAAAACCTGTGATGAACTTTAAAAGAGGCCTACAAACCAACCCTAGCATGAATACTGAACACACGCTTTCAGAAATGTGCAGAGAATGGAAAAGATGAACATCCATTTATGCTTCATAAGTTAGCACAAGCAAACGGCTGTAATTAATCAAAAATATAATGAAGTAGAAATGGTAAAGTACCTTGAAAAACCTGGTAAGCAGAGAGATGACATGACCTTCACAACTGTTGGTAGCAGCAAAATAGAAAGTCATGAGTAATAAAAAATAGACCTACAAATCAACAACTAGCAGAAACTGGTGAACCAGCTGTTACAAAATACCGATGTAAAAGCAGTTTTACATCAGGTATGTTGTTCTAAGCAAACGGGATATCCAAAGTTTCAACTTTCTAAGACCGCCACAAAGGCAACATTGCAAACAGGTCAAAGCGCTATCAGAACTAAAATACACATCTAACATGATAATCTGGAGTTCGTAATGAGTTGGTCACTAATACGCCAAAGTTACAATGACATTTGTCACCGGCAGTATGGCGTTGAAAAACCAACACCTGTTATACGGAATGCTCTACCCTAGAAAAAAACTTAGTACCGCCTTAAAAAGACAAACATTGCCAAATGAAAAGTCACAAACTGTACCTATTTATATGACAGCAACAGCTATTATTCAAATGCTTACAAATGAGCTAGTAGGCAGGGCTGAAGCAAACCAAGTTCATCCCAACCAAAGGCTGAAGCAAATAGAATTTATCCCATGTTATGTTAAATGGCATATAATTCTAAATCTTACCCGATTTATTTCTTGAATTGCATGACAGCATAATGTTCTCCACGCCCAAATAAGCCGCACAGAATTTTTCGCTTTTAAGCCTACAAATATACCAGACATCAATATTGATGCTAAATAACAGAGTTTATATGTGTATGACGAGAACACCAACTATAAAGTTACATCCCTCAAAGTTTCTCTTTAGGAATTTGTTACAGATATTTAAAGTTGAAGATTGGAAAGGAAAAATTTTGAAGTTGTCTTTTCATGCTTTTAAAACAACCCAGGCATTATATAGCCCTTATTGAAGTTCTTCAAACAGTTTTTTTAAACAAAGATGAAGCTAACAAATCTGAACATCTTTTAAACAGGTTGTTTGTTACATTCTACATTTATTATTATAAATTATTATTATTCAATTATTATTATCCCACGACCAAACACGAGCAAAGTGATTGGCTGGGAGATTTATGATAAATGCACATGTGCACAGAACTCCCGAAAAATATTCATCAACAATGAGACGAACCCTTTTCTCGAAATTTCATCAACAAATTTAACCATCGTTTTGCAGAGTTGTTAAAGTATAATAACGATACAAAACACATATAAGCCTACTTAAATATGTTACCAAGTCGTTGTAACCCGTTGACATTATCTTAAAACTTACCAATCTGATCGGATTATACACAAATAGACAGACTTATTTGGACGAAAATCGTTGCTAAAACTTGCTAAGCCTCACTTTTATCAAAGTTAAGACCGGAAATTGAAACGCCGAGCGACCAAGAATAGAACGATTAAGTCGTGCGCATTTCACGAAAAAATAACGAGCACATCTCACCAGTATATAGCATTGTCGAATTGTCGAAGGTTTCTGTAATAGGAGTACTACGTTGGAGTACTGAAATCGTTTCATTTTTGCCGATTTAAAAGTAACTGACATTTTAGACAATTTTGAGTACTTTGGTATTCTAACTGATGTTCATTGCAGTGTAAATAAAGGAAATGACGATGATATTTTTTCTAACGATTCATATGAGATTATTACGATATTTAATTATAAGTTTGGATATTATTCTTGATACTTTTGGATATTGTTAGCTATGACGTTTTAAAATGTAAACCAAATTGTGCATTGGTTTTCTATTATTACTGTATTACTATATTTATAATTTTGGTTATTCTAATAATATCAGTGCATTTTACTTGTAATGTTGCATTTATCCTATTGCAGGGGTAGAGATATAAACATATATTCCTTTCCTTTCATTATTGCTGTATGTCATGACAAAACACTTTTTAAATATATTTTGTAAAAATCTATATAAATATCACTTCTTGATATTGTTAGCTATGACGTTTTGAAATGTAACCAAAATTGTGCATTGGTTTTATATTATTACTATATTAATAATATTGGTTATTCTAATAATATCAGTGCATTTGACTGCTAATATTGCATTTCTCAACCATCAGTACCCTTTCTTTTTCCCAATATCACTTTGATCGTGGGCTGTATGACAGTGGAACTTTTAGTAATTATTATTATTATTTTGATTATATCATTATAGTTATTTATTATAATTAATACTTTTTTATTGATTGCATATGCAATCAATAAAAAGACCTTTTGCAAAAGGTCAATAATGACCTTTTGCATCGCAAAGTCCCATCATTATTAACAAATTTATCTCACTATTTATTTTTTACATTTGGCCGATTATTCCTATATATTTGATAAATTTGCAGATCCTTTGAATGCTGCATAACTTTAAGGCCCATATCTGGTGGTATACATTGCACACTGGTAGTATACATTATGGTTTACATAACTGTAAGGCAAAATGTATAGCTCTAGTGAGCGTTGATTAGAGTGTATATTACTTTGAAGATGCTTTTTGGTTGTTGAAGGTTGATATAGATTTTCCTTAATGATAATTGCATCGGGATTAGTACTTCATCGTTTCAGTGAAAGCAGGTAGTTAATGAGAATGCAGTTTTGCAAACATTTTAGGTGCTTCAAACTGATGCTGTTGGCTGATGCACACTGTCCAACTAATATAAACATGGAGGGGTTTGTGATAGTTTGAACAATATTATAATTAGGCAAGTACGTTGAGATTACTGTTTACATATTGTAATACAGTTTGTACTGTAATGTACTTTTTTCAGCAAACACTGGAAGATATGGGATGTTCTGTAGCAGGCAGTGGAATTGCTAGTTAAAAATAAAACCTTGCTAATGGATGTAAACTTGAAATATTACTAGGCTCTGATAGAAGGATAGAGATCATTTGGTGTTTCTTTTGTATCAGTTTCTCAAATTTTTCATGAAGAATGACTACAAGTGAGGATAAAAATCAGGCAACTTGAGAAAAGTCTGAATAAGGTAATAAAATTGTAACAAAGAAAATATTAGAATTGAGTTTAATGAAATATTAAAACTTATTCCAATTATGTGTTTACCTAGTTAAATTCATTTGAGTTAAAATTGAATCAGAACAAAGATGTAGCCCCCCAAATGTGTTGCTGCCAAGCTTGTCTCAAACATATGTGAGCTGGTGTCATTTGTCTGCAAGGTAAGAACTCCATACAGCGCTGCACATATTTCATTCAGAGCACAATTCAATAGGTATTTGCTATTTTGTCAGCATATGAGCAAAAAATTAAAAACATGTGTTACATCATAATTTCTGGCTTTAAATTGTTTTTTAGAGAATGACAACATATTAACTTGTTTCGAGTTAGATTACATAGAAAAATTGTGATTAAGATTCGAAAAAGTTGATATTCAAGCTCTGTCTAAAAATGAAAGCGTTGAAGTCATATGTCAATGTATGACTGTATGTAAGTCAGTGATACTCCAGCATTACCAGGTGCAAAGTGAATAATTGCAGCCCTAAAGAGAACAAAGATTAGGAGAACCAGGTAATAGACAAAATTGATTTTCAAACTCGTCCTGATCCGATTGGATCAAAAATAAAATTAGATAATTATCCTGGCAAAGAGTAAACATGTTATGTAAAACCATGATACAAATATTCTAATGATAATCACTAAGTTGATGTTGGGAGAATTAACAACAGCAGTTAGAAATTTACTGAGAGACAGCAGTTAATGAGAACACAACTCTGCAAAGTTTTTGCTCGTGTAACGGATGGTATTTGCTGATGCAAACTGTCAAACTAACATAAATGTGAAAGGGTTTGTGAAGGTGTGAACATTTTTATCATTAATCGATTAGTGTAGAATTACTTTTTAAACACTGTGACACAGTTTGGACTGGAATTTAATTTTTTCATCATAAAGTAGAAGATATGGAATGTTCTGTAGCAAAATAGCTGGTTAGAAATTAAACATCGCTAAAAGATGTACACTTGAAGTATCACTAGTATATGATGGAAGGAGGTATAAAGATCATTCGATGTTTATTTTGTCTCAGTTTAAAAAATGTTTTAAAAAGGCTGACTAGAAGTGAGGATAAAAACAATTCAAAATGAGAGAAAGTTTAAATAAGGTAAAAACCTCCAAATGAAAAAAAATAAAAATAAGTTTTTGTGAAATCTCAAAACTTTTTCCATGTATACTTTTTTCTCGTTAAATTATTTTGAGTTAAATTTCAAGTACCGAACAGGCGTAGCATGCCAAATGTGTTGCTGTCAAGCATGTCTCAAACAACCATAGCTGCTACCATCTGTCTAAAAGGTAAGAACTCAATACAATGTTTCACATATTTTAGTGCGGATCGAAACCATTAGATAGGTATTTATTACTTTGTGAGCTGAGTTTAAAAATTAAAAGCTCATATCACATCATATTCACTTGCTTTGTATTGTTTTTTTCTGAGGATGGCCACAACTTAATTTGTTTTGAGTTAGGCCATATAGGAAATTTGTATTTAAAATTTGAAATAATTAAACAAACGAGCTCTCTCCCAAAACTAAATGCATTGAAGTGGTATGCAGAGGTAAAACTGTATGTTAGTCAAAGATAATGCAGCACTAGGCTAAAAAGGGTTTAAGTGAATTATCATAACTGAAGAGAATTTGGATCAAAATATACATGGTATTCTAGACATGGCAGACCTCGACAAAATTGATTTTAAAAACCCTACTTATCCTATTATATAAACAACAAAATTAGATAATTATCCTGGCAATGTGTAAACACATTATGTAAACCTGATAAAATGACTCTATTGATAATCAATAAGCTAATGTTGGGAGAGTCAACCACGCCATTTCAGAATTAACTAGTAGACCATTACAAAATAGCTAAAGCATTGCGATTACACAACATAGCATATAAATGTCAAAACTTAAAGCAGGAGCTATTAGAATGTTTGAAGCAGATAACTAAAATGGCGGCTTATCGCGGTGTCTCATAGTTTGTAATGGATTAAGGAAACCAGTTCAAATGTATATATATACCTGCTTCCTAATATTTTGAACAAATTTCCACTAATGGAACATTACCTATAAACAGAAACACTGTAACCTACCAATGCTACCCACTTTATACTGAAAATGACCCAAACTGAGAGCTAACAGAGCTTATAGCAATACAATAGAACCGTTATTATACCACGATATAACACATGTGTACAGAAAAGGATTGTAAAATAAATGGTGAAAAAAAAAAGTTTTGCGGATAATAAAATAGCCAGACAAGTTGGCATGTAGTCAGTGACATCAGTAATGACTAGCAATACAGTAAGTAGAGTAAGTTATATCTTAATATACATGTATGACCACAGTTTATTTCTTAGATGAAAGCTTGTCCGTCAAATTATTGATATCTCAGATCAGTTTTCCCCAGAAAAAAACTGAATAGAAATAGATCCGGCTTCACCACCTGAAACAATTACCTTAAATGGTATGTTAAAAAGAAATAAACATGCTTTTAATTCATCCAATTCAACATATGCTTTGAATGGAACTGATATATTTCTAATGGTTTCAATGTGCAATAAAATGTAATAATATTATGTACATTACTTGTATAACAGTTCTCACTTTTAGACAGGTTGTTCGGTTAGCAGCTGTCTAAGTGAAAAACAAGTGTAGGCTTAATATATACACATTTAATTATAGTTGTAATGTTATGTCACATGGATCTTACTGTTAAATTTGTTTTCAGTTTCATTTTTGAATTTGATTCGTCCTGCCTAGGTGTGTTTGCCATGCTTTACTACTTGCTTTCACTTTTAATTTTATCAGCCCTTTTCATGTAATTGAATTATTTTGCCCTGAACAGAACAAAACAATGCTTTTCATTGTCAACAGCTTCTGACACGCTCAGCCATCACATCTGATATCATCTCCCGCTCTCCTACCTTGAACTTGTATCGTATCTCACGCCAGAAATTTAGTTGTGATTTCCTCAAACATTAAATTTCTCATATTATGAATTAGGAATTACTGCATGTTGAAAACTAAAGTGAATTAGATTGGATGCAAATCAGAAACATGAAGATCATGAAAGTGTGGCAAACTATAAAATTTGGCTCTATCATACTTATACAATCTATACGATAATGAAAGCAGCGTCTGTCTGAAAATGTGCTAAGACAGTAGGAATAAAGTTGCTTTGGGCCGATATTAAACTCTGTTACTCCAACTCACTCTCTAGCGATCTAAGTAATGTACTACTAAACTACCCATTTAAACTTTGTACTTAAACAATAGGGAACTATTATCCGCACGCGTTGAGCAAACAAAAGCTATGGACTATGCTGAGCAGAGTTTTGCTTTGCAAAGACATAATTTTTAATACAATAATAGTGGAGAAAAAATTTCATGTTAGACACATTGCAACTTGGAATTTTCACTAATTTTAGATCCATAGACTTTGGGTAATTATGAATGAAAATTGGTGCTATTAGGAAATATTATTCTCATTTTAACAGTATTAATAATACTTCGAACTGAAACAATGTTTTTAATTGTCCGACTCAGATCTCACGCTTATGCTCACGATCTTTTTGGGTTAAAATTCATTTTGTAAATTATTTAGTCAAATAATCTGAGAAATGGTTTTATCATGAAGTCATAAGCAACAATGATGACGTGGACACAAAAACTATAAAAAATTAGATGGCATAATAAGCTAATACAGATTATGGAATATAATGAGGATGAAAAAGGGCTCTATGTATAATTGTGAATTTACCAAAACACTATGAGAGAAAGGTAAAACTGAAGAGTCAATGAAGGCACTGAATACATCACTGACTAATTATGTATATTAACAAAAGGCAAGCCAACAAGGAATCACTAATTATTCAAAACCGAAAGGTTTTTCTTTTGAAGTTGAAGAGTGGAGTCAGTTAAATGGTTAAAGTAATAAAGCTGTATGTATTCACAAGTATTAGACAATAATTTCATATGAAATCATATTCTATCACACTATTACCACAGGAATCGACTTTAAAATCAGTAGAAGAGTTATGGAAAAAAGTAGTTGAACAAATTTACTTGATTGTGTTCACTTTTTTTGCACCAAATAGAAGGAATGGAAAAAATGAAGTTGACAGGAAAATAATAAAAATGGCAAAGAAAGAAGAGAAAAGAACCCGGACTGATTGTGGATCGCAGAGCTATAAATACTACTCAAAAAAGCATTAATGACTTATCATTGATTGAAAAGATCTGTTGTCACATGGCAGGAAGTTTAAGGTTTTGATCTTTGAGTGCTACAACCTACTTCTATCCACTGGAAAATGAAACGAGCACAAATAAAACCGCATATAATCTGTGTAAAAAACAACACACAATATATATTTAAAATAATGCCAATAAAATGTTCTATTTCTATGTGTAATTACTGATCACAAAACTAGTCAACGCACCAATGCTATCTAAGAACTATAACTGATTTATAGAAAACTAGATTGTTGCAAGGCGGCATGGCTTTCATGAGCATAGAAAAATATTACAGGCAATATTAAATAAGTTTTAAGTCATCCGTAACTGAAAAAATATCTAACTGACTGACTAGCAGGGCACTAGTGGATCAGCTATTACTAGCATATGCCAAATAACGAGCCAAAACCAAACTAAGCTGGAAATGGATGTGCAGATAAATGATTTTTGTAAAACTCAACAAGAGCATTTTTGACCCCAATGAAAAACAGGAATTGTCTGACTAATATGACATAAGAAGAATATATAATAACACAGACACTTAATGGTTAAAAAATGTTACTGAAGACACACATGCTACTAGCTTTAATACGGTGGTTACTACGACTCCGGGATGAGAATATTGAGTATACATGTATATAATCACACAGGCTTTTAATGGTTAAAATGTTACTAAAATGGCAACAAGCCTTCATTGCTCTACAATTCTTTTTTCTTACCTATGGCCCAACTTCAAACCATTTGAATTTGCTCCCTCGTTAGAGAATTTTTATTAGTTACTTTTATTTTTATTAGTTAATTTTTATTTCCTTACTACAGAGCAAGGTTGAAATAATTTGCAAAAGTTCACAGTAGCAGAATATAGCCGATATTACAAGCATACAACTGAAAATATTGGAGCTCCGCAATGACCGCCAAAACTGAAGTTAAAGGAAAGTGCTACAGGGTAGCAATGAAGACGGCGTAAGAACAAAAGGCAATTATTGGACTGTTTCTGAACAAGGGTTTGTGACAAGCTCCAAACAAATTAACTTACTTTAAATGAGTACAGCATATGGAATAGCTGATGCACTAGCATGGCACTAGTGCATCAGCATTACTAGCATGGCACTAGTGCATCAGCTATTACTAGCATGGCACTAGTGCATCAGCTATTACTAGCATGGCACTAGTGCATCAACTATTACTAGCATGGTACTAGTGCATCAGCTATTACTGGCATGGCAGTAGTGCATCAGCTATTACTAGCATGGTACTATTGCATCAGCTATTACTAGTATGGCACCTGTGCATTAGCTATTACTAGCATGGTACTAGTGCATCAGCTTTTACTAATATGGCACTAGTGCATCAGCTATTACTAGCATGGCACTAGTGCATCAGCTATTACTAGGATGGCACTAGTGCATCAGCTATTAATAGCATGGTACTAGTGCATCAGCTTTTACTAACATGGCACTAGTGCATCAGCTATCACTATCATGGCACTAGTGAATAAGTTATTACTAGCATGGCACTAGTGCACCAGCTATTACTAGCATGGTACTAGTGCATCAGCTATTACTAGTATGGCACCTGTGCATTAGCTATTACTAGCATGGCACTAGTGCATGAGCTATTACTAGCATGGCACTAGTGCATCAGCTATTACTAGCATGGCACTAGTGCATCAGCTATTACTAGCATGGCACTAGTGCATCAGCTATTACTAGCATGGCACTAGTGCATCAGCTATTACTAGCATGGTACTAGTGCATCAGCTATTACTAGCATGGAAGTAGTGCATCAGCTATAACTAGCATGGTACTAATGCATCAGCTATTACTAGCATGACACTAGTGCATCAGCTATTACTAGCATGGCAGTAGTGCATCAGCTATAACTAGCATGGTACTAATGCATCAGCTATTACTAGCATGGCACTAGTGCATCAGCTATCACTATCATGGCACTAGTGCATAGCGATTACTAGCATGGCACTAGCGCATCAGCTAATACTAACATGGTACTAGTGCATCAGCTATTACTAGCATGGCACTAGTGCATCAGCTATTACTAGCATGGCACTAGTGTATCAGCTATTACTAAAATGGTACCAATGCATCAGCTATTACTAGCATGGCACTAGTGCATCAGCTATTACTAGCATGGCACTAGTGCATCAGCTATTACTAACATGGCACTAGTGCATCAACTATTACTAGCATGGTACTAGTGCATCAGCTTTTACTAATATGGCACTAGTGCATCAGCTATTACTAGCATGGCACTAGTGCATCAGCTATTACTAGGATGGCACTAGTGCATCAGCTATTAATAGCATGGTACTAGTGCATCAGCTTTTACTAACATGGCACTAGTGCATCAGCTATCACTATCATGGCACTAGTGAATAAGTTATTACTAGCATGGCACTAGTGCACCAGCTATTACTAGCATGGTACTAGTGCATCAGCTATTACTAGTATGGCACCTGTGCATTAGCTATTACTAGCATGGCACTAGTGCATGAGCTATTACTAGCATGGCACTAGTGCATCAGCTATTACTAGCATGGCACTAGTGCATCAGCTATTACTAGCATGGCACTAGTGCATCAGCTATTACTAGCATGGCACTAGTGCATCAGCTATTACTAGCATGGTACTAGTGCATCAGCTATTACTAGCATGGAAGTAGTGCATCAGCTATAACTAGCATGGTACTAATGCATCAGCTATTACTAGCATGACACTAGTGCATCAGCTATTACTAGCATGGCAGTAGTGCATCAGCTATAACTAGCATGGTACTAATGCATCAGCTATTACTAGCATGGCACTAGTGCATCAGCTATCACTATCATGGCACTAGTGCATAGCGATTACTAGCATGGCACTAGCGCATCAGCTAATACTAACATGGTACTAGTGCATCAGCTATTACTAGCATGGCACTAGTGCATCAGCTATTACTAGCATGGCACTAGTGTATCAGCTATTGCTAGCATGGTGCTAATGCATCAGCTATTACTAGCATAGCACTAGTGCATCAGCTTTTACTAGCATGGCACCAGTACAGCAGCTATTACTAGCATGGCACTAGTGCATCAGCCATTACTAGCATGGCACTAGTGCATCGGCTATTACTAACATGGTACTAGTGCATCAGCTATCACTATCATGGCACTAGTGCATAGCGATTACTAGCATGGCACTAGCGCATCAGCTATTACTAACATGGTACTAGTGCATCAGCTATTACTAGCATGGCACTAGTGCATCAGCTATTACTAGCATGGCACTAGTGTATCAGCTATTGCTAGCATGGTGCTAATGAATCAGCTATTACTAGCATATGGTACTAGTGCATCAGCTATTACTAGCATGGCACTAGTGCATCAGCTATCACTAGCATGGCGCTAAAGCATCAGCTATTACTAGCATAGCACTAGTGCATCAGCTTTCACTGGCATGGCACCAGTACAGCAGCTATTACTAGCATGGCTCTAGTGCATCAGCCATTACTAGCATGGCACTAGTGCATCGGCTATTACTAACATGGTACTAGTGCATCAGCTATTACTAGCATGGCACTAGTGTATCAGCTATTACTAACATGGCAATAGTACATCAGCTATTACTAACATGGCACTAGTGTATCAGCTATAACAAGCATGGCACTAGTGCATCAGCTATTACTAGCATGGTGCTAGTGCATCAGGTATTACTAGCATGGTACTAGTGCATCAGCTATTACTAGCATGGCACTAGTGCATCAGCTATTACTAACATGGCAGTACTGCATCAGATATTAATAGCATGGCACTAGTGCATCAGCTGTTACTAGCATGACACTAGTGCATCAGCTATTACTAGCATGGCTCTAGTGCATCAGCCATTACTAGCATGGCACTAGTGCATCGGCTATTACTAACATGGTACTAGTGCATCAGCTATTACTAGCATGGCACTAGTGTATCAGCTATTACTAACATGGCAATAGTACATCAGCTATTACTAACATGGCACTAGTGTATCAGCTATAACAAGCATGGCACTAGTGCATCAGCTATTACTAGCATGGTGCTAGTGCATCAGGTATTACTAGCATGGTACTAGTGCATCAGCTATTACTAGCATGGCACTAGTGCATCAGCTATTACTAACATGGCAGTACTGCATCAGATATTAATAGCATGGCACTAGTGCATCAGCTGTTACTAGCATGACACTAGTGCATCAGCTATTACTAGCATGGCACTAGTGCATCAGCTATTACTATCATGGTACTAGTGCATCAGCTATTACTAGCATGGTACTAATGCATCAGCAATTACTAGCATGGCACTAGTGCATCAGCTATTACTAACATGGTACTAGTGCATCAGCTATTCCTAGCATGGCACTAGTGCATCAGCTATTACTAGCATGGTACTAGTGCATCAGCTATTAGTAGCATGGCACTAGTGAATAACTTATTACTAGCATGGAGCTAATGTATCAGCTATTACTAGCATGGCACTAGTGCATCAGCTATTACTAGCATGGAACTAGTGGATCAGCTATTACTAACAAGGCACTAGTGCATCAGCTATTACTAGCATGGCACTAGTGCATCAGTTATTACTAACATGGTACTTGTGCATTAGCTATTACTAACACGGCACTAGTGAACAAGTTATTACTAGCATGGAACTAATGTATCAGCTATTACTAGCATGGCACTAGTGCATCAGCTATTACTAGCATGGCACTAGTGGATCAGCTATTACTAGCATGGCACTAGTGGATCAGCTATTACTAACAAGGCACTAGTGCATCAGCTATTAATAGCATGGCACTAGTGCATCAGTTATTACTAGCATGGCACTAGTGCATCAGCTATTACTAGCATGGCACTAGTGGATCAGCTATTACTAACAAGGCACTAGTGCATCAGCTATTACTAGCATGGCACTAGTGCATCAGTTATTACTAACATGGTACTTGTGCATTAGCTATTACTAACATGGCACTAGTGAATACGTTATTACTAGCATGGAACTAATGTATCAGCTATTACTAGCATGGCACTAGTGCATCAGCTATTACTAGCATGGCACTAGTGGATCAGCTATTACTAACAAGGCACTAGTGCATCAGCTATTACTAGCATGGCACTAGTGCATCAGTTATTACTAACATGGTACTTGTGCATTAGCTATTACTAACATGGCACTAGTGAATAAGTTATTACTAGCATGGAACTAATGTATCAGCTATTACTAGCATGGCACTAGTGCATCAGCTATTACTAGCATGGCACTAGTGGATCAGCTATTACTAACATGGCACTAGTGCATCAGCTATTACTAACATGGTACTAATGCATCAGCTATTACTAGCATGGCACTAGTGCATCAGCTATTACTAACATGGCACTAGTGCATCAGCTATTACTAGCATGGAACTAGTGCATCAGCTATTACTAGCATGGCACTAGTGCATCAGTTATTACTAACATGGTACTTGTGCATTAGCTATTACTAACATGGCACTAGTGAATAAGTTATTACTAGCATGGAACTAATGTATCAGCTATTACTAGCATGGCAAAAGTGCATCAGCTATTACTAGCATGGCACTAGTGCATCAGCTATTACTAACATGGTACTAGTGCATCAGCTATTACTAGCATGGTACTAATGCATCAGCTATTACTAGCATGGCACTAGTGCATAAGCTATTACTAGCATGGAACTAGTTCATCAGCTTTTACTAGCATGGTACTAGTGCATCAGCTGTTACTAGCATGGTACTAGTGCATCAACTATTACTTGCATGGTACTACTGCATCAGGTATTACTAGCATGGTGCTAATGCATCACCTATTACTAACATAACACTAGTGCATCAGCCTTTACTAACATGGCACTAGTGCATAGCTATTACTAGCATGGCACTAGTGCATCAGCTATTAATAGCATGGTACTAGTGCATCAGCTTTTACTAACATGGCACTAGTGCATCAGCTATTACTAGCATGTCACTAGTGTATCAGCTATTACTAGCATGGCACTAGCGCATCAGCTATTACTAGCATGGTACTAGTGCATCAGCTATTACTAGCATGGCACCTGTGCATCAGCTTTTACTAATGGCACTAGTGCATCAGCTATTACTAGCATGGCACTAGTGTATCAGCTATTGCTAGCATGTTGCTAATGCATCAGCTATTTATAGCATGGTACTAGTGCACCAGCTATTACTAGCATGGTGCTAATGCATCAGCTATTACTAACATAGCACTAGTGCATCAGCCTTTACTAACATGGCACTAGTGCATAGCTATTACTAGCATGGCACTAGTGCATCAGCTATTAATAGCATGGTACTAGTGCATCAGCTTTTACTAACATGGCACTAGTGCATCAGCTATTACTAGCATGGCACTAGTGTATCAGCTATTACTAGCATGGCACTAGTGCATCAGCTATTACTAGCATGGTACTAGTGCATCAGCTATTACTAGCATGGCACCTGTGCATCAGCTATCACTAGCATGGCACTAGTGCATCAGCTATTAATAGCATGGTACTAGTGCATCAGCTTTTACTAACATGGCACTAGTGCATCAGCTATCACTATCATGGCACTAGTGAATAAGTTATTACTAGCATGGAACTGATGTATCAGCTATTACTAGCATGGCACTAGTGCATCAGCTATTATTAGCATGGCACTAGTGGATCAGCTATTACTAACAAGGCACTAGTGCATCAGCTATTACTAGCATGGCACTAGTGCATCAGTTATTACTAACATGGTACTAGTGCATCAGCTATTACTAGCATGGCCCTAGTGCATCAGCTATTACTAGCATGGCACTAGTGCACCAGCTATTACTAGCATGGCAGTAGTGCATCAGCTATAACTAGCATGGCACTAGTGCATCAGCTATTACTAGCATGGTACTAATGCATCAGCTATTACTAGCATGGCACTAGTGCATCAGCTATTACTAACATGGCACCAGTGCATCAGCTATTACTAGCATGGCAATTGTGCATCAGCTATTACTAGCGTGTCACTAGTGCATCAGCTATTACTAACATGGTACTAGTGCTTCAGCTATTACTAGGATGGAACTAATGCATCAGCTATTACTAGCATGGTACTAGTTCATCAGCTTTTACTAGCATGGTACTAGTGCATCAGCTGTTACTAGCATGGCACTAGTGCATCAGCTATTACTTGCATGGTACTACTGCATCAGGTATTACTATCATGGTACTACTGCATTAGCTATTACTAGCATGGTACTAATGCATCAGCTATTACTAACATAGCACTAGTGCATCAGCTATTACTAGCATGGCACTAGTGCATCAGCTATCACTAGCATGGCACTAGTGCATCAGCTATTACGATCATGGCACTAGTGCATCAGCTATTACTATCATGGTACTACTGCATCAGCTATTACTAGCATGGTACTAATGCATCAGCTATTACTAGCATGGCACTAGTGCATCAGCTTTTACTAACATGGCACTAGTGCATCAGCTATTACTAGCATGGCACTAGTGTATCAGCCATTACTAACATGGCACTAGTACATCAGCTATTACTAACATGGCACTAGTGTATCAGCTATTACTAGCATGGCACTAGTGCATCAGCTATTACTAGCATGGTGCTAGTGCATCAGGTATTACTAGCATGGTAATAGGGCATCAGCTATTACTAGCATGGCACTAGTGCATCACACTAGTGCATCAGCGATTACTAACATGGCAGTACTGCATCAGCTATTAATAGCATGGCACTAGTGCATCAGCTGTTACTAGCATGACATTAGTGCATCAGCTATTACTAGCATGGCACTAGTGCATCAGCTATTACTAGCATGGCACTAGTGCATCAGTTATTACTAACATGGCAGTACTGCAATAGCTATTAATAGCATGGCACTAGTGCATCAGCTATTACTTGCATGGCACTAGTGCATCAGCTATTACTATCATGGTACTAGTGCATCAGCTATTACTAGCATGGTACTAATGCATCAGCTATTACTAGCATGGCACTAGTGCATCAGCTATTACTAACATGGTACTAGTGCATCAGCTATTCCTAGCATGGCACTAGTGTATCTGCTATTACTAGCATGGTACTAATGCATCAGCTATTACTAGCATGGCACTAGTGCATCAGCTATTACTAGCATGGCACTAGTGGATCAGCTATTACTAACAAGGCACTAGTGCATCAGCTATTACTAGCATGGCACTAGTGCATCAGTTATTACTAACATGATACTAGTGCATCAGCTATTACTAGCATGGCCCTAGTGCATCAGCTATTACTAGCATGGCACTAGTGCACCAGCTATTACTAGCATGGCAGTAGTGCAGCAGCTATAGCTAGCATGGTACTAATGCATCAGCTGTTACTAGCATGGCACCAGTGCATCAGCTATCACTATCAAGGCACTAGTGCATAGCGATTACTAGCATGGCACTAGTGCATCAGCTATTAATAACATGGCACTAGTGCATCAGCTATTACTAGCATGGTACTAATGCATCAGCTATTACTAGCATGGCGCTAGTGCATCAGCTATTACTAACATGGCACTAGTGCATCAGCTATTACTAGCATGACAAAAGTGCATCAGCTATTACTAGCATGGCACTAGTGCATCAGCTATTACTAACATGGTACTAGTGCTTCAGCTATTACTAGCATGGTACTAATACATCAGCTATTACTAGCATGGTACTAATTCATCAGCTTTTACTAGCATGGTACTAATGTATCAGCTATTACTAGCATGGTACCAGTTCATCAGCTTTTACTAGCATGGTACTAGTGCATCAGCTGTTACTAGCATGGCATTAGTGCATCAGCTATTAATAGCATGGTACTAGTTCATCAGCTTTTACTAGCTTGGTACTAATGCATCAGCTATTACTAGCATGGTACTAGTTCATCAGCTTTTACTAGCATGGTACTAGGGCATCAGCTGTTACTAGCATGGCACTAGTGCATCAGCTATTGCTAGCATGGCACTAGTGCATCAGCTATTACTAGCATGGCACTAGTGTATCAGCTATTGTTAGCATGTTGCTAATGCATCAGCTATTTATAGCATGGTACTAGTGCATCAGCTATTACTAGCATGGTGCTAATGCATCAGCTATTACTAAAATAGCACTAGTGCATCAGCCTTTACTAACATGGCATCAGTGCATAGCTATTACTAGCATGGCACTAGTGCATCAGCTATTAATAGCATGGTACTAGTGCATCAGCTTTTACTAACATGGCACTAGTGCATCAGCTATTACTAGCATGGCACTAGTGTATCAGCTATTACTAGCATGGCACTAGTGCATCAGCTATTGCTACCATGGTACTATTGCATCAACTATTACTAGCATGGCACCTGTGCATCAGCTTTTACTAGCATGGCACTAGTGTATCAGCTATTGCTAGCATGTTGCTAATGCATCAGCTATTTATAGCATGGTACTAGTGCATCAGCTATTACTAGCAAGGTGCTAATGCATCAGCTATTACTAACATAGCACTAGTGCATCAGCCTTTACTAACATGGCACTAGTGCATAGCTATTACTAGCATGGCACTAGTACATCAGCTATTGATAGCATGGTACTAGTGCATCAGCTTTTACTAACATGGCACTAGTGCATCAGCTATTACTAGCATGGCACTAGTGTATCAGCTATTACTAGCATGGCACTAGTGCATCAGCTATTACTAGCATGGCACTAGTGTATCAGCTATTACTAGCATGGCACTAGTGCATCAGCTATTACTAGCATGGTACTAGTGCATCAGCTATTACTAGCATGGCACCTGTGCATCAGCTATTACTAGCATGGCACTAGTGCATCAGCTATTAATAGCATGGTACTAGTGCATCAGCTTTTACTAACATGGCACTAGTGCTTCAGTTATCACTATCGTGGCACTAGTGAAAAAGTTATTACTATCATGGAACTAATGTATCAGCTATTACTAGCATGGCACTAGTGCATGAGCTAATACTAGCATGGCACTAGTGGATCAGCTATTACTAACAAGGCACTAGTACATCAGCTATTACTAGCATGGCACTAGTGCATCAGTTATTACTAACATGGTACTAGTGCATCAGCTATTACTAGCATGGCCCTAGTGCATCAGCTATTACTAGCATGGCACTAGTGCACCAGCTATTACTAGCATGGCAGTAGTGCATCAGCTATAACTAGCATGGTACTAATGCATCAGCTATTACTAGCATGGCACTAGTGCATCAGCTATCACTATCATGGCACTAGTGCATAGCGATTAATAGCATGGCACTAGTGCATCAGCTATTACTAACATGGCACTAGTGCATCAGCTATTACTAGCATGGTACTAATGCATCAGCTATTACTAGCATGGCACTAGTGCATCAGCTATTACTAACATGGCACTAGTGCATCAGCTATTACTAGCATGGCAAAAGTGCATCAGCTATTACTAGCATGGCACTAGTGCATCAGCTATTACTAACATGGTACTAGTGCTTCAGCTATTACTAGCATGGTACTAATGCATCAGCTATTACTAGCATGGTACTAGTGCATAGCGATTATTAGCATGGCACTAGTGCATCCGCTATTACTAGCATGGCAAAAGTGCATCAGCTATTACTAGCATGGCACTAGTGCATCAGCTATTACTAACATGGTACTAGTGCTTCAGCTATTACTAGCATTGTACTAATGCATCAGCTATTACTAACATGGCACCTGTGCATCAGCTATTACTAGCATGGCACTAGTGCATCAGCTATTACTAGCATGGCACTAGTGCATCAGCTATTAATAGCATGGTACTAGTGCATCGGCTTCTACTAACATGGCACTAGTACATCAGCTATTACTAGCATGGCACTAGTGCATCAGCTTTTACTATCATGGTACTACAGCATCAGATATTACTAGCATTGTACTGATGCATCAGCTATTACTAGCATGGCACTAGTGCATCAGCTTTTACTAACATGGCACTAGTGCATCAGCTTTCACTAGCCTGGTACTAGTGCATAGCGATTACTAGCATGGCACTAGCGCATCAGCTATTACTAACATGGTACTAGTGCATCAGCGATTACTAGCAAGGCACTAGTGCATCAGCTATTACTAGCATGGCACTAGTGCATCAGCTATTACTAGCATGGCACTAGTGCATAAGCTATTAATAGCATGGTACTAGTGCATCAGCTTCTACTAACATGGCACTAGTGCTTCAGTTATCACTATCATGGCACTAGTGAATAAGTTATTACTTGCATGGTACTACTGCATCAGGTATTACTATCATGGTACTAATGCATCAGCTATTACTAGCATGGTACTAATGCATCAGCTATTACTAACATAGCACTAGTGCACCAGCTATTAATAGCATGGCACTAGTGCATCAGCTATTACTACCATGACACTAGTGCATCAGCTATTACTATCATGGCAGTAGTGCACCAGCTATTACTAACATAGCACTAGTGCATCAGCCTTTACTAACATGGCACTAGTGCATAGCTATTATATAGCATGGCACTAGTACATCAGCTATTGATAGCATGGTACTAGTGCATCAGCTTTTACTAACATGGCACTAGTGCATCAGCTATTACTAGCATGGCACTAGTGTATCAGCTATTACTAGCATGGCACTAGTGCATCAGCTATTACTAGCATGGCACTAGTGTATCAGCTATTACTAGCATGGCACTAGTGCATCAGCTATTACTAGCATGGTACTAGTGCATCAGCTATTACTAGCATGGCACCTGTGCATCAGCTATTACTAGCATGGCTCTAGTGCATCAGCTATTAATAGCATGGTACTAGTGCATCAGCTTTTACTAACATGGCACTAGTGCTTCAGTTATCACTATCGTGACACTAGTGAAAAAGTTATTACTATCATGGAACTAATGTATCAGCTATTACTAGCATGGCACTAGTGCATGAGCTAATACTAGCATGGCACTAGTGGATCAGCTATTACTAACAAGGCACTAGTACATCAGCTATTACTAGCATGGCACTAGTGCATCAGTTATTACTAACATGGTACTAGTGCATCAGCTATTACTAGCATGGCCCTAGTGCATCAGCTATTACTAGCATGGCACTAGTGCACCAGCTATTACTAGCATGGCAGTAGTGCATCAGCTATAACTAGCATGGTACTAATGCATCAGCTATTACTAGCATGGCACTAGTGCATCAGCTATCACTATCATGGCACTAGTGCATAGCGATTAATAGCATGGCACTAGTGCATCAGCTATTACTAACATGGCTCTAGTGCATCAGCTATTACTAGCATGGTACTAATGCATCAGCTATTACTAGCATGGCACTAGTGCATCAGCTATTACTAACATGGCACTAGTGCATCAGCTATTACTAGCATGGCAAAAACACATCAGCTATTACTAGCATGGCACTAGTGCATCAGCTATTACTAACATGGTACTAGTGCTTCAGCTATTACTAGCATGGTACTAATGCATCAGCTATTACTAGCATGGTACTAGTGCATAGCGATTATTAGCATGGCACTAGTGCATCCGCTATTACTAGCATGGCAAAAGTGCATCAGCTATTACTAGCATGGCACTAGTGCATCAGCTATTACTAACATGGTACTAGTGCTTCAGCTATTACTAGCATTGTACTAATGCATCAGCTATTACTAACATGGCACCTGTGCATCAGCTATTACTAGCATGGCACTAGTGCATCAGCTATTACTAGCATGGCACTAGTGCATCAGCTATTAATAGCATGGTACTAGTGCATCGGCTTCTACTAACATGGCACTAGTACATCAGCTATTACTAGCATGGCACTAGTGCATCAGCTTTTACTATCATGGTACTACAGCATCAGCTATTACTAGCATGGTACTAATGCATCAGCTATTACTAGCATGGCACTAGTGCATCAGCTTTTACTAACATGGCACTAGTGCATCAGCTTTCACTAGCCTGGTACTAGTGCATAGCGATTACTAGCATGGCACTAGCGCATCAGCTATTACTAACATGGTACTAGTGCATCAGCGATTACTAGCAAGGCACTAGTGCATCAGCTATTACTAACATGGTACTAGTGCATCAGCTATTCCTAGCATGGCACTAGTGTATCTGCTATTACTAGCATGGTACTAATGCATCAGCTATTACTAGCATGGCACTAGTGCATCAGCTATTACTAGCATGGCACTAGTGCATCAGCTATTACTAGCATGGCACTAGTGGATCAGGTATTACTAACAAGGCACTAGTGCATCAGCTATTACTAGCATGGCACTAGTGCATCAGTTATTACTAACATGATACTAGTGCATCAGCTATTACTAGCATGGCCCTAGTGCATCAGCTATTACTAGCATGGCACTAGTGCACCAGCTATTACTAGCATGGCAGTAGTGCAGCAGCTATAGCTAGCATGGTACTAATGCATCAGCTATTACTAGCATGGCACCAGTGCATCAGCTATCACTATCAAGGCACTAGTGCATAGCGATTACTAGCATGGCACTAGTGCATCAGCTATTAATAACATGGCACTAGTGCATCAGCTATTACTAGCATGGTACTAATGCATCAGCTATTACTAGCATGGCGCTAGTGCATCATCTATTACTAACATGGCACTAGTGCATCAGCTATTACTAGCATGACAAAAGTGCATCAGCTATTACTAGCATGGCACTAGTGCATCAGCTATTACTAACATGGTACTAGTGCTTCAGCTATTACTAGCATGGTACTAATACATCAGCTATTACTAGCATGGTACTAATTCATCAGCTTTTACTAGCATGGTACTAATGTATCAGCTATTACTAGCATGGTACCAGTTCATCAGCTTTTACTAGCATGGTACTAGTGCATCAGCTGTTACTAGCATGGCATTAGTGCATCAGCTATTAATAGCATGGTACTAGTTCATCAGCTTTTACTAGCTTGGTACTAATGCATCAGCTATTACTAGCATGGTACTAGTTCATCAGCTTTTACTAGCATGGTACTAGGGCATCAGCTGTTACTAGCATGGCACTAGTGCATCAGCTATTACTAGCATGGCACTAGTGCATCAGCTATTACTAGCATGGCACTAGTGTATCAGCTATTGTTAGCATGTTGCTAATGCATCAGCTATTTATAGCATGGTACTAGTGCATCAGCTATTACTAGCATGGTGCTAATGCATCAGCTATTACTAAAATAGCACTAGTGCATCAGCCTTTACTAACATGGCATCAGTGCATAGCTATTACTAGCATGGCACTAGTGCATCAGCTATTAATAGCATGGTACTAGTGCATCAGCTTTTACTAACATGGCACTAGTGCATCAGCTATTACTAGCATGGCACTAGTGTATCAGCTATTACTAGCATGGCACTAGTGCATCAGCTATTGCTACCATGGTACTATTGCATCAACTATTACTAGCATGGCACCTGTGCATCAGCTTTTACTAACATGGCACTAGTGCATCAGCTATTACTAGCATGGCACTAGTGTATCAGCTATTGCTAGCATGTTGCTAATGCATCAGCTATTTATAGCATGGTACTAGTGCATCAGCTATTACTAGCATGGTGCTAATGCATCAGCTATTACTAACATAGCACTAGTGCATCAGCCTTTACTAACATGGCACTAGTGCATAGCTATTACTAGCATGGCACTAGTACATCAGCTATTGATAGCATGGTACTAGTGCATCAGCTTTTACTAACATGGCACTAGTGCATCAGCTATTACTAGCATGGCACTAGTGTATCAGCTATTACTAGCATGGCACTAGTGCATCAGCTATTACTAGCATGGCACTAGTGTATCAGCTATTACTAGCATGGCACTAGTGCATCAGCTATTACTAGCATGGTACTAGTGCATCAGCTATTACTAGCATGGCACCTGTGCATCAGCTATTACTAGCATGGCACTAGTGCATCAGCTATTAATAGCATGGTACTAGTGCATCAGCTTTTACTAACATGGCACTAGTGCTTCAGTTATCACTATCGTGGCACTAGTGAAAAAGTTATTACTATCATGGAACTAATGTATCAGCTATTACTAGCATGGCACTAGTGCATGAGCTAATACTAGCATGGCACTAGTGGATCAGCTATTACTAACAAGGCACTAGTACATCAGCTATTACTAGCATGGCACTAGTGCATCAGCTATTACTAACATGGTACTAGTGCTTCAGCTATTACTAGCATGGTACTAATACATCAGCTATTACTAGCATGGTACTAATTCATCAGCTTTTACTAGCATGGTACTAATGTATCAGCTATTACTAGCATGGTACCAGTTCATCAGCTTTTACTAGCATGGTACTAGTGCATCAGCTGTTACTAGCATGGCATTAGTGCATCAGCTATTAATAGCATGGTACTAGTTCATCAGCTTTTACTAGCTTGGTACTAATGCATCAGCTATTACTAGCATGGTACTAGTTCATCAGCTTTTACTAGCATGGTACTAGGGCATCAGCTGTTACTAGCATGGCACTAGTGCATCAGCTATTACTAGCATGGCACTAGTGCATCAGCTATTACTAGCATGGCACTAGTGTATCAGCTATTGTTAGCATGTTGCTAATGCATCAGCTATTTATAGCATGGTACTAGTGCATCAGCTATTACTAGCATGGTGCTAATGCATCAGCTATTACTAAAATAGCACTAGTGCATCAGCGTTTACTAACATCGCATCAGTGCATAGCTATTACTAGCATGGCACTAGTGCATCAGCTATTAATAGCATGGTACTAGTGCATCAGCTTTTACTAACATGGCACTAGTGCATCAGCTATTACTAGCATGGCACTAGTGTATCAGCTATTACTAGCATGGCACTAGTGCATCAGCTATTGCTACCATGGTACTATTGCATCAACTATTACTAGCATGGCACCTGTGCATCAGCTTTTACTAACATGGCACTAGTGCATCAGCTATTACTAGCATGGCACTAGTGTATCAGCTATTGCTAGCATGTTGCTAATGCATCAGCTATTTATAGCATGGTACTAGTGCATCAGCTATTACTAGCAAGGTGCTAATGCATCAGCTATTACTAACATAGCACTAGTGCATCAGCCTTTACTAACATGGCACTAGTGCATAGCTATTACTAGCATGGCACTAGTACATCAGCTATTGATAGCATGGTACTAGTGCATCAGCTTTTACTAACATGGCACTAGTGCATCAGCTATTACTAGCATGGCACTAGTGTATCAGCTATTACTAGCATGGCACTAGTGCATCAGCTATTACTAGCATGGCACTAGTGTATCAGCTATTACTAGCATGGCACTAGTGCATCAGCTATTACTAGCATGGTACTAGTGCATCAGCTATTACTAGCATGGCACCTGTGCATCAGCTATTACTAGCATGGCACTAGTGCATCAGCTATTAATAGCATGGTACTAGTGCATCAGCTTTTACTAACATGGCACTAGTGCTTCAGTTATCACTATCGTGGCACTAGTGAAAAAGTTATTACTATCATGGAACTAATGTATCAGCTATTACTAGCATGGCACTAGTGCATGAGCTAATACTAGCATGGCACTAGTGGATCAGCTATTACTAACAAGGCACTAGTACATCAGCTATTACTAGCATGGCACTAGTGCATCAGTTATTACTAACATGGTACTAGTGCATCAGCTATTACTAGCATGGCCCTAGTGCATCAGCTATTACTAGCATGGCACTAGTGCACCAGCTATTACTAGCATGGCAGTAGTGCATCAGCTATAACTAGCATGGTACTAATGCATCAGCTATTACTAGCATGGCACTAGTGCATCAGCTATCACTATCATGGCACTAGTGCATAGCGATTAATAGCATGGCACTAGTGCATCAGCTATTACTAACATGGCACTAGTGCATCAGCTATTACTAGCATGGTACTAATGCATCAGCTATTACTAGCATGGCACTAGTGCATCAGCTATTACTAACATGGCACTAGTGCATCAGCTATTACTAGCATGGCAAAAGTGCATCAGCTATTACTAGCATGGCACTAGTGCATCAGCTATTACTAACATGGTACTAGTGCTTCAGCTATTACTAGCATGGTACTAATGCATCAGCTATTACTAGCATGGTACTAGTGCATAGCGATTATTAGCATGGCACTAGTGCATCCGCTATTACTAGCATGGCAAAAGTGCATCAGCTATTACTAGCATGGAACTAGTGCATCAGCTATTACTAACATGGTACTAGTGCTTCAGCTATTACTAGCATTGTACCAATGCATCAGCTATTACTAACATGGCACCTGTGCATCAGCTATTACTAGCATGGCACTAGTGCATCAGCTATTACTAGCATGGCACTAGTGCATCAGCTATTAATAGCATGGTACTAGTGCATCGGCTTCTACTAACATGGCACTAGTACATCAGCTATTACTAGCATGGCACTAGTGCATCAGCTTTTACTATCATGGTACTACAGCATCAGCTATTACTAGCATGGTACTGATGCATCAGCTATTACTAGCATGGCACTAGTGCACCAGCTTTTACTAACATGGCACTAGTGCATCAGCTTTCACTAGCCTGGTACTAGTGCATAGCGATTACTAGCATGGCACTAGCGCATCAGCTATTACTAACATGGTACTAGTGCATCAGCGATTACTAGCAAGGCACTAGTGCATCAGCTATTACTAGCATGGCACTAGTGCATCAGCTATTACTAGCATGGCACTAGTGCATCAGCTATTAATAGCATGGTACTAGTGCATCAGCTTCTACTAACATGGCACTAGTGCTTCAGTTATCACTATCATGGCACTAGTGAATAAGTTATTACTTGCATGGTACTACTGCATCAGGTATTACTATCATGGTACTAATGCATCAGCTATTACTAGCATGGTACTAGTGCATCAGCTATTACTAACATAGCACTAGTGCACCAGCTATTAATAGCATGGCACTAGTGCATCAGCTATTACTACCATGACACTAGTGCATCAGCTATTACTATCATGGTACTACAGCATCAGCTATTACTAGCATGGCAGTAGTGCACCAGCTATTACTAACATAGCACTAGTGCATCAGCCTTTACTAACATGGCACTAGTGCATAGCTATTACTAGCATGGCACTAGTACATCAGCTATTGATAGCATGGTACTAGTGCATCAGCTTTTACTAACATGGCACTAGTGCATCAGCTATTACTAGCATGGCACTAGTGTATCAGCTATTACTAGCATGGCACTAGTGCATCAGCTATTACTAGCATGGCACTAGTGTATCAGCTATTACTAGCATGGCACTAGTGCATCAGCTATTACTAGCATGGTACTAGTGCATCAGCTATTACTAGCATGGCACCTGTGCATCAGCTATTACTAGCATGGCACTAGTGCATCAGCTATTAATAGCATGGTACTAGTGCATCAGCTTTTACTAACATGGCACTAGTGCTTCAGTTATCACTATCGTGACACTAGTGAAAAAGTTATTACTATCATGGAACTAATGTATCAGCTATTACTAGCATGGCACTAGTGCATGAGCTAATACTAGCATGGCACTAGTGGATCAGCTATTACTAACAAGGCACTAGTACATCAGCTATTACTAGCATGGCACTAGTGCATCAGTTATTACTAACATGGTACTAGTGCATCAGCTATTACTAGCATGGCCCTAGTGCATCAGCTATTACTAGCATGGCACTAGTGCACCAGCTATTACTAGCATGGCAGTAGTGCATCAGCTATAACTAGCATGGTACTAATGCATCAGCTATTACTAGCATGGCACTAGTGCATCAGCTATCACTATCATGGCACTAGTGCATAGCGATTAATAGCATGGCACTAGTGCATCAGCTATTACTAACATGGCTCTAGTGCATCAGCTATTACTAGCATGGTACTAATGCATCAGCTATTACTAGCATGGCACTAGTGCATCAGCTATTACTAACATGGCACTAGTGCATCAGCTATTACTAGCATGGCAAAAGTGCATCAGCTATTACTAGCATGGCACTAGTGCATCAGCTATTACTAACATGGTACTAGTGCTTCAGCTATTACTAGCATGGTACTAATGCATCAGCTATTACTAGCATGGTACTAGTGCATAGCGATTATTAGCATGGCACTAGTGCATCCGCTATTACTAGCATGGCAAAAGTGCATCAGCTATTACTAGCATGGCACTAGTGCATCAGCTATTACTAACATGGTACTAGTGCATCAGCTATTACTAGCATGGCACCTGTGCATCAGCTATTACTAGCATGGCACTAGTGCATCAGCTATTAATAGCATGGTACTAGTGCATCAGCTTTTACTAACATGGCACTAGTGCTTCAGTTATCACTATCGTGGCACTAGTGAAAAAGTTATTACTATCATGGAACTAATGTATCAGCTATTACTAGCATGGCACTAGTGCATGAGCTAATACTAGCATGGCACTAGTGGATCAGCTATTACTAACAAGGCACTAGTACATCAGCTATTACTAGCATGGCACTAGTGCATCAGTTATTACTAACATGGTACTAGTGCATCAGCTATTACTAGCATGGCCCTAGTGCATCAGCTATTACTAGCATGGCACTAGTGCACCAGCTATTACTAGCATGGCAGTAGTGCATCAGCTATAACTAGCATGGTACTAATGCATCAGCTATTACTAGCATGGCACTAGTGCATCAGCTATCACTATCATGGCACTAGTGCATAGCGATTAATAGCATGGCACTAGTGCATCAGCTATTACTAACATGGCACTAGTGCATCAGCTATTACTAGCATGGTACTAATGCATCAGCTATTACTAGCATGGCACTAGTGCATCAGCTATTACTAACATGGCACTAGTGCATCAGCTATTACTAGCATGGCAAAAGTGCATCAGCTATTACTAGCATGGCACTAGTGCATCAGCTATTACTAACATGGTACTAGTGCTTCAGCTATTACTAGCATGGTACTAATGCATCAGCTATTACTAGCATGGTACTAGTGCATAGCGATTATTAGCATGGCACTAGTGCATCCGCTATTACTAGCATGGCAAAAGTGCATCAGCTATTACTAGCATGGCACTAGTGCATCAGCTATTACTAACATGGTACTAGTGCTTCAGCTATTACTAGCATTGTACTAATGCATCAGCTATTACTAACATGGCACCTGTGCATCAGCTATTACTAGCATGGCACTAGTGCATCAGCTATTACTAGCATGGCACTAGTGCATCAGCTATTAATAGCATGGTACTAGTGCATCGGCTTCTACTAACATGGCACTAGTACATCAGCTATTACTAGCATGGCACTAGTGCATCAGCTTTTACTATCATGGTACTACAGCATCAGCTATTACTAGCATGGTACTGATGCATCAGCTATTACTAGCATGGCACTAGTGCATCAGCTTTTACTAACATGGCACTAGTGCATCAGCTTTCACTAGCCTGGTACTAGTGCATAGCGATTACTAGCATGGCACTAGCGCATCAGCTATTACTAACATGGTACTAGTGCATCAGCGATTACTAGCAAGGCACTAGTGCATCAGCTATTACTAGCATGGCACTAGTGCATCAGCTATTACTAGCATGGCACTAGTGCATCAGCTATTAATAGCATGGTACTAGTGCATCAGCTTCTACTAACATGGCACTAGTGCTTCAGTTATCACTATCATGGCACTAGTGAATAAGTTATTACTTGCATGGTACTACTGCATCAGGTATTACTATCATGGTACTAATGCATCAGCTATTACTAGCATGGTACTAATGCATCAGCTATTACTAACATAGCACTAGTGCACCAGCTATTAATAGCATGGCACTAGTGCATCAGCTATTACTACCATGACACTAGTGCATCAGCTATTACTATCATGGTACTACAGCATCAGCTATTACTAGCATGGCAGTAGTGCACCAGCTATTACTAACATAGCACTAGTGCATCAGCCTTTACTAACATGGCACTAGTGCATAGCTATTACTAGCATGGCACTAGTACATCAGCTATTGATAGCATGGTACTAGTGCATCAGCTTTTACTAACATGGCACTAGTGCATCAGCTATTACTAGCATGGCACTAGTGTATCAGCTATTACTAGCATGGCACTAGTGCATCAGCTATTACTAGCATGGCACTAGTGTATCAGCTATTACTAGCATGGCACTAGTGCATCAGCTATTACTAGCATGGTACTAGTGCATCAGCTATTACTAGCATGGCACCTGTGCATCAGCTATTACTAGCATGGCACTAGTGCATCAGCTATTAATAGCATGGTACTAGTGCATCAGCTTTTACTAACATGGCACTAGTGCTTCAGTTATCACTATCGTGACACTAGTGAAAAAGTTATTACTATCATGGAACTAATGTATCAGCTATTACTAGCATGGCACTAGTGCATGAGCTAATACTAGCATGGCACTAGTGGATCAGCTATTACTAACAAGGCACTAGTACATCAGCTATTACTAGCATGGCACTAGTGCATCAGTTATTACTAACATGGTACTAGTGCATCAGCTATTACTAGCATGGCCCTAGTGCATCAGCTATTACTAGCATGGCACTAGTGCACCAGCTATTACTAGCATGGCAGTAGTGCATCAGCTATAACTAGCATGGTACTAATGCATCAGCTATTACTAGCATGGCACTAGTGCATCAGCTATCACTATCATGGCACTAGTGCATAGCGATTAATAGCACGGCACTAGTGCATCAGCTATTACTAACATGGCTCTAGTGCATCAGCTATTACTAGCATGGTACTAATGCATCAGCTATTACTAGCATGGCACTAGTGCATCAGCTATTACTAACATGGCACTAGTGCATCAGCTATTACTAGCATGGCAAAAGTGCATCAGCTATTACTAGCATGGCACTAGTGCATCAGCTATTACTAACATGGTACTAGTGCTTCAGCTATTACTAGCATGGTACTAATGCATCAGCTATTACTAGCATGGTACTAGTGCATAGCGATTATTAGCATGGCACTAGTGCATCCGCTATTACTAGCATGGCAAAAGTGCATCAGCTATTACTAGCATGGCACTAGTGCATCAGCTATTACTAACATGGTACTAGTGCTTCAGCTATTACTAGCATTGTACTAATGCATCAGCTATTACTAACATGGCACCTGTGCATCAGCTATTACTAGCATGGCACTAGTGCATCAGCTATTACTAGCATGGCACTAGTGCATCAGCTATTAATAACATGGTACTAGTGCATCGGCTTCTACTAACATGGCACTAGTACATCAGCTATTACTAGCATGGCACTAGTGCATCAGCTTTTACTATCATGGTACTACAGCATCAGCTATTACTAGCATGGTACTAATGCATCAGCTATTACTAGCATGGCACTAGTGCATCAGCTTTTACTAACATGGCACTAGTGCATCAGCTTTCACTAGCCTGGTACTAGTGCATAGCGATTACTAGCATGGCACTAGCGCATCAGCTATTACTAACATGGTACTAGTGCATCAGCGATTACTAGCAAGGCACTAGTGCATCAGCTATTACTAACATGGTACTAGTGCATCAGCTATTCCTAGCATGGCACTAGTGTATCTGCTATTACTAGCATGGTACTAATGCATCAGCTATTACTAGCATGGCACTAGTGCATCAGCTATTACTAGCATGGCACTAGTGCATCAGCTATTACTAGCATGGCACTAGTGGATCAGCTATTACTAACAAGGCACTAGTGCATCAGCTATTACTAGCATGGCACTAGTGCATCAGTTATTACTAACATGATACTAGTGCATCAGCTATTACTAGCATGGCCCTAGTGCATCAGCTATTACTAGCATGGCACTAGTGCACCAGCTATTACTAGCATGGCAGTAGTGCAGCAGCTATAGCTAGCATGGTACTAATGCATCAGCTATTACTAGCATGGCACCAGTGCATCAGCTATCACTATCAAGGCACTAGTGCATAGCGATTACTAGCATGGCACTAGTGCATCAGCTATTAATAACATGGCACTAGTGCATCAGCTATTACTAGCATGGTACTAATGCATCAGCTATTACTAGCATGGCGCTAGTGCATCATCTATTACTAACATGGCACTAGTGCATCAGCTATTACTAGCATGACAAAAGTGCATCAGCTATTACTAGCATGGCACTAGTGCATCAGCTATTACTAACATGGTACTAGTGCTTCAGCTATTACTAGCATGGTACTAATAACTATCTATAAATTGCATAAATATAAGTTGCTCATTCAAGCCCATAAATTATTTTACTCAAAATGTGATCCAGCACTACCATTTTATAATACTCGTCATCAATTACTTTCTCTTCCCGTACCTAATCATCTAACTTTAGCCGGTCAACGATCCTCAAACTTTGCAACACCTGCGCTGTGGAATCGACTACCTAATTCAATAAGATCAATAAAATGTCTCGGTAAATATAAGGTGGAACTGAGGCACCATCTCCAGTCTGGGGAGTGAGTGTTACGGTCTGGTTTTTGTGCTGCTGACTCGGGCTCGCGTACCACTGGCTTTGCCATTTCGCAATGGGCCCCATCATCATTTCTTACTTATTGTTATTTTTTCACGCATTGGTTAATTATATTTTGTCTCGAGTATTAATTCAATTGTGTAATCTTTAAAGGTGAAATAAACACACACACACACACACACACACACACACACACACACACACACACACACACACACACACATCAGCTATTACTAGCATGGTACTAATTCATCAGCTTTTACTAGCATGGTACTAATGTATCAGCTATTACTAGCATGGTACCAGTTCATCAGCTTTTACTAGCATGGTACTAGTGCATCAGCTGTTACTAGCATGGCATTAGTGCATCAGCTATTAATAGCATGGTACTAGTTCATCAGCTTTTACTAGCTTGGTACTAATGCATCAGCTATTACTAGCATGGTACTAGTTCATCAGCTTTTACTAGCATGGTACTAGGGCATCAGCTGTTACTAGCATGGCACTAGTGCATCAGCTATTACTAGCATGGCACTAGTGCATCAGCTATTACTAGCATGGCACTAGTGTATCAGCTATTGTTAGCATGTTGCTAATGCATCAGCTATTTATAGCTTGGTACTAGTGCATCAGCTATTACTAGCATGGTGCTAATGCATCAGCTATTACTAAAATAGCACTAGTGCATCAGCCTTTACTAACATGGCATCAGTGCATAGCTATTACTAGCATGGCACTAGTGCATCAGCTATTAATAGCATGGTACTATTGCATCAGCTTTTACTAACATGGCACTAGTGCATCAGCTATTACTAGCATGGCACTAGTGTATCAGCTATTACTAGCATGGCACTAGTGCATCAGCTATTGCTACCATGGTACTATTGCATCAACTATTACTAGCATGGCACTAGTGCATCAGCTGTTACTAGCATGGCACTAGTGCATCAGCTATTACTAGCATGGCACTAGTGCATCAGCTATTACTAGCATGGCACTAGTGTATCAGCTATTACTAGCATGGCACTAGTGCATCAGCTATTGCTACCATGGTACTAATGCATCAGCTATTACTAGCATGGCACTAGTGCATCAGCTGTTACTAGCATGGCACTAGTGCATCAGCTATTACTAGCATGGCACTAGTGCATCAGCTATTACTAGCATGGCACTAGTGCATCAGCTATTACTAGCATGGCACTAGTGCATCAGCTTTTACTAACATGGCACTAGTGCATCAGCTTTCACTAGCCTGGTACTAGTGCATAGCGATTACTAGCATGGCACTAGCGCATCAGCTATTACTAACATGGTACTAGTGCATCAGCGATTACTAGCAAGGCACTAGTGCATCAGCTATTACTAGCATGGCACTAGTGCATCAGCTATTACTAGCATGGCACTAGTGCATCAGCTATTAATAGCATGGTACTAGTGCATCAGCTTCTACTAACATGGCACTAGTGCTTCAGTTATCACTATCATGGCACTAGTGAATAAGTTATTACTTGCATGGTACTACTGCATCAGGTATTACTATCATGGTACTAATGCATCAGCTATTACTAGCATGGTACTAATGCATCAGCTATTACTAACATAGCACTAGTGCACCAGCTATTAATAGCATGGCACTAGTGCATCAGCTATTACTACCATGACACTAGTGCATCAGCTATTACTATCATGGTACTACAGCATCAGCTATTACTAGCATGGCAGTAGTGCACCAGCTATTACTAACATAGCACTAGTGCATCAGCCTTTACTAACATGGCACTAGTGCATAGCTATTACTAGCATGGCACTAGTACATCAGCTATTGATAGCATGGTACTAGTGCATCAGCTTTTACTAACATGGCACTAGTGCATCAGCTATTACTAGCATGGCACTAGTGTATCAGCTATTACTAGCATGGCACTAGTGCATCAGCTATTACTAGCATGGCACTAGTGTATCAGCTATTACTAGCATGGCACTAGTGCATCAGCTATTACTAGCATGGTACTAGTGCATCAGCTATTACTAGCATGGCACCTGTGCATCAGCTATTACTAGCATGGCACTAGTGCATCAGCTATTAATAGCATGGTACTAGTGCATCAGCTTTTACTAACATGGCACTAGTGCTTCAGTTATCACTATCGTGGCACTAGTGAAAAAGTTATTACTATCATGGAACTAATGTATCAGCTATTACTAGCATGGCACTAGTGCATGAGCTAATACTAGCATGGCACTAGTGGATCAGCTATTACTAACAAGGCACTAGTACATCAGCTATTACTAGCATGGCACTAGTGCATCAGTTATTACTAACATGGTACTAGTGCATCAGCTATTACTAGCATGGCCCTAGTGCATCAGCTATTACTAGCATGGCACTAGTGCACCAGCTATTACTAGCATGGCAGTAGTGCATCAGCTATAACTAGCATGGTACTAATGCATCAGCTATTACTAGCATGGCACTAGTGCATCAGCTATCACTATCATGGCACTAGTGCATAGCGATTAATAGCATGGCACTAGTGCATCAGCTATTACTAACATGGCTCTAGTGCATCAGCTATTACTAGCATGGTACTAATGCATCAGCTATTACTAGCATGGCACTAGTGCATCAGCTATTACTAACATGGCACTAGTGCATCAGCTATTACTAGCATGGCAAAAGTGCATCAGCTATTACTAGCATGGCACTAGTGCATCAGCTATTACTAACATGGTACTAGTGCTTCAGCTATTACTAGCATGGTACTAATGCATCAGCTATTACTAGCATGGTACTAGTGCATAGCGATTATTAGCATGGCACTAGTGCATCCGCTATTACTAGCATGGCAAAAGTGCATCAGCTATTACTAGCATGGCACTAGTGCATCAGCTATTACTAACATGGTACTAGTGCTTCAGCTATTACTAGCATTGTACTAATGCATCAGCTATTACTAACATGGCACCTGTGCATCAGCTATTACTAGCATGGCACTAGTGCATCAGCTATTACTAGCATGGCACTAGTGCATCAGCTATTAATAGCATGGTACTAGTGCATCGGCTTCTACTAACATGGCACTAGTACATCAGCTATTACTAGCATGGCACTAGTGCATCAGCTTTTACTATCATGGTACTACATCATCAGCTATTACTAGCATGGTACTAATGCATCAGCTATTACTAGCATGGCACTAGTGCATCAGCTTTTACTAACATGGCACTAGTGCATCAGCTTTCACTAGCCTGGTACTAGTGCATAGCGATTACTAGCATGGCACTAGCGCATCAGCTATTACTAACATGGTACTAGTGCATCAGCGATTACTAGCAAGGCACTAGTGCATCAGCTATTACTAGCATGGCACTAGTGCATCAGCTATTACTAGCATGGCACTAGTGCATCAGCTATTAATAGCATGGTACTAGTGCATCAGCTTCTACTAACATGGCACTAGTGCTTCAGTTATCACTATCATGGCACTAGTGAATAAGTTATTACTTGCATGGTACTACTGCATCAGGTATTACTATCATGGTTCTAATGCATCAGCTATTACTAGCATGGTACTAATGCATCAGCTATTACTAACATAGCACTAGTGCACCAGCTATTAATAGCATGGCACTAGTGCATCAGCTATTACTACCATGACACTAGTGCATCAGCTATTACTATCATGGTACTACAGCATCAGCTATTACTAGCATGGCAGTAGTGCACCAGCTATAACTAGCATGGTACTAATGCATCAGCTATTACTAGCATGGCACTAGTGCATCAGCTATCACTATCATGGCACTAGTGCATAGCGATTACTAGCATGGCGCTAGCGCATCAGCTATTACTAACATGGTACTAGTGCATCAGCGATTACTAGCAAGGCACTAGTGCATCAGCTATTAATAGCATGGCACTAGTGTATCAGCTATTGCTAGCATGGTGCTAATGCATCAGCTATTACTAGCATGGCACTAGTGTATCAGCTATTACTAACATGGCACTAGTACATCAGCTATTACTAACATGGCACTAGTGTATCAGCTATTACTAGCATGGCACTAGTGCATCAGCTATTACTAGCATGGTGCTAGTGCATCAGGTATTACTAGCATGGTACTAGTGCATCAGCTATTACTAGCATGGCACTAGTGCATCAGCCAATACTAACATGGCAGTACTGCATCAGCTATTACTAGCATGGCACTAGTGCATCAGTTATTACTAACATGGCAGTACTGCATCAGCTATTAATAGCATGGCACTAGTGCATCAGCTGTTACTAGCATGGCACTAGTGCATCAGCTATTACTAGCATGGCACTAGTGCATCAGCTATTACTCGCATGGCACTAGTGCATCAGCTATTACTATCATGGTACTAGTGCATCAGCTATTACTAGCATGGTACTAATGCATCAGCTATTACTAGCATGGCACTAGTGCATCAGCTATTACTAACATGGTACTAGTGCATCAGCTATTCCTAGCATGGCACTAGTGTATCTGCTATTACTAGCATGGTACTAATGCATCAGCTATTACTAGCATGGCACTAGTGCATCAGCTATTACTAGCATGGCACTAGTGGATCAGCTATTACTAACAAGGCACTAGTGCATCAGCTATTACTAGCATGGCACTAGTGCATCAGTTGTTACTAACATGGTACTAGTGCATCAGCTATTACTAGCATGGCCCTAGTGCATCAGCTATTACTAGCATGGCACTAGTGCACCAGCTATTACTAGCATGGCAGTAGTGCATCAGCTATAGCTAGCATGGTACTAATGCATCAGCTATTACTAGCATGGCACTAGTGCATCAGCTATCACTATCAAAGCACTAGTGCATAGCGATTACTAGTATGGCACTAGTGCATCAGCTATTAATAACATGGCACTAGTGCACCAGCTATTACTAGCATGGCAGTAGTGCATCAGCTATTACTAGCATGGTACTAATGCATCAGCTATTACTAGCATGGCGCTAGTGCATCAGCTATTACTAACATGGCACTAGTGCATCAGCTATTACTAGCATGACAAAAGTGCATCAGCTATTACTAGCATGGCACTAGTGCATCAGCTATTACTAGCATGGTACTAATACATCAGCTATTACTAGCTTGGTACTAGTTCATCAGCTTTTACTAGCATGGTACTAATGCATCAGCTATTACTAGCATGGTACTAGTTCATCAGCTTTTACAAGCATGGTACTAGTGCATCAGCTGTTACTAGCATGGCACTAGTGCATCAGCTATTAATAGCATGGTACTAGTTCATCAGCTTTTACTAGCTTGGTACTAATGCATCAGCTATTACTAGCATGGTACTAGTTCATCAGCTTTTACTAGCATGGTACTAGTGCATCAGCTGTTACTAGCATGGCACTAGTGCATCAGCTATTACTAGCATGGCACTAGTGCATCAGCTATTACTAGCATGGCACTAGTGTATCAGCTATTGTTAGCATGTTGCTAATGCATCAGCTATTTATAGCATGGTACTAGTGCATCAGCTATTACTAGCATGGTGCAAATGCATCATCTATTACTAACATAGCACTAGTGCATCAGCCTTTACTAACATGGCACTAGTGCATAGCTATTACTAGCATGGCACTAGTGCATCAGCTATTAATGGCATGGTACTAGTGCATCAGCTTTTACTAACATGGCACTAGTGCATCAGCTATTACTAGCATGGCACTAGTGTATCAGCTATTACTAGCATGGCACTAGTGCATCAGCTATTGCTACCATGGTACTATTGCATCAACTATTACTAGCATGGCACCTGTGCATCAGCTTTTACTAACATGGCACTAGTGCATCAGCTATTACTAGCATGGCACTAGTGTATCAGCTATTGCTAGCATGTTGGTAATGCATCAGCTATTTATAGCATGGTACTAGTGCATCAGCTATTACTAGCATGGTGCTAATGCATCAGCTATTACTAACATAGCACTAGTGCATCAGCCTTTACTAACATGGCACTAGTGCATAGCTATTACTAGCATGGCACTAGTGCATCAGCTATTGATAGCATGGTACTAGTGCATCAGCTTTTACTAACATGGCACTAGTGCATCAGCTATTACTAGCATGGCACTAGTGTATCAGCTATTACTAGCATGGCACTAGTGCATCAGCTATTACTAGCATGGCACTAGTGTATCAGCTATTACTAGCATGGCACTAGTGCATCAGCTATTACTAGCATGGTACTAGTGCATCAGCTATTACTAGCATGGCACCTGTGCATCAGCTATTACTAGCATGGCACTAGTGCATCAGCTATTAATAGCATGGTACTAGTGCATCAGCTTTTACTAACATGGCACTAGTGCTTCAGTTATCACTATCGTGGCACTAGTGAATAAGTTATTACTATCATGGAACTAATGTATCAGCTATTACTAGCATGGCAATAGTGCATGAGCTAATACTAGCATGGCACTAGTGGATCAGCTATTACTAACAAGGCACTAGTACATCAGCTATTACTAGCATGGCACTAGTGCATCAGTTATTACTAACATGGTACTAGTGCATCAGCTATTACTAGCATGGCCCTAGTGCATCAGCTATTACTAGCATGGCACTAGTGCACCAGCTATTACTAGCATGGCAGTAGTGCATCAGCTATAACTAGCATGGTACTAATGCATCAGCTATTACTAGCATGGCACTAGTGCATCAGCTATCACTATCATGGCACTAGTGCATAGCGATTAATAGCATGGCACTAGTGCATCAGCTATTACTAACATGGCACTAGTGCATCAGCTATTACTAACATGGTACTAGTGCTTCAGCTATTACTAGCATGGTACTAATGCATCAGCTATTACTAGCATGGTACTAGTGCATAGCGATTATTAGCATGGCACTAGTGCATCCGCTATTACTAGCATGGCAAAAGTGCATCAGCTATTACTAGCATGGCACTAGTGCATCAGCTATTACTAACATGGTACTAGTGCTTCAGCTATTACTAGCATTGTACTAATGCATCAGCTATTACTAACATGGCACCTGTGCATCAGCTATTACTAGCATGGCACTAGTGCATCAGCTATTACTAGCATGGCACTAGTGCATCAGCTATTAATAGCATGGTACTAGTGCATCAGCTTCTACTAACATGGCACTAGTGCTTCAGTTATCACTATCATTGCACTAGTGAATAAGTTATTACTGGCATGGAACTAATGTATCAGCTATTACTAGCATGGCACTAGTGCATGAGCTATTACTAGCGTGGCACTAGTGGATCAGCTATTACTAACAAGGCACTAGTACATCAGCTATTACTAGCATGGCACTAGTGCATCAGCTTTTACTATCATGGTACTACAGCATCAGCTATTACTAGCATGGTACTAATGCATCAGCTATTACTAGCATGGCACTAGTGCATCAGCTTTTACTAACATGGCACTAGTGCATCAGCTTTCACTAGCCTGGTACTAGTGCATCAGCTGTTACTAGCATGGTACTAGTGCATCAGCTATTACTTGCATGGTACTACTGCATCAGGTATTACTATCATGGTACTAATGCATCAGCTATTACTAGCATGGTACTAATGCATCAGCTATTACTAACATAGCACTAGTGCACCAGCTATTAATAGCATGGCACTAGTGCATCAGCTATTACTACCATGACACTAGTGCATCAGCTATTACTATCATGGTACTACAGCATCAGCTATTACTAGCATGGCAGTAGTGCACCAGCTATAACTAGCATGGTACTAATGCATCAGCTATTACTAGCATGGCACTAGTGCATCAGCTATCACTATCATGGCACTAGTGCATAGCGATTACTAGCATGGCACTAGCGCATCAGCTATTACTAACATGGTACTAGTGCATCAGCGATTACTAGCAAGGCACTAGTGCATCAGCTATTAATAGCATGGCACTAGTGTATCAGCTATTGCTAGCATGGTGCTAATGCATCAGCTATTACTAGCATGGCACTAGTGTATCAGCTATTACTAACATGGCACTAGTACATCAGCTATTACTAACATGGCACTAGTGTATCAGCTATTACTAGCATGGCACTAGTGCATCAGCTATTACTAGCATGGTGCTAGTGCATCAGGTATTACTAGCATGGTACTAGTGCATCAGCTATTACTAGCATGGCACTAGTGCATCAGCCAATACTAACATGGCAGTACTGCATCAGCTATTACTAGCATGGCACTAGTGCATCAGTTATTACTAACATGGCAGTACTGCATCAGCTATTAATAGCATGGTACTAGTGCATCAGCTATTACTATCATGGTACTAGTGCATCAGCTATTACTAGCATGGTACTAATGCATCAGCTATTACTAGCATGGCACTAGTGCATCAGCTATTACTAACATGGTACTAGTGCATCAGCTATTCCTAGCATGGCACTAGTGTATCTGCTATTACTAGCATGGTACTAATGCATCAGCTATTACTAGCATGGCACTAGTGCATCAGCTATTACTAGCATGGCACTAGTGGATCAGCTATTACTAACAAGGCACTAGTGCATCAGCTATTACTAGCATGGCACTAGTGCATCAGTTATTACTAACATGGTACTAGTGCATCAGCTATTACTAGCATGGCCCTAGTGCATCAGCTATTACTAGCATGGCACTAGTGCACCAGCTATTACTAGCATGGCAGTAGTGCATCAGCTATAGCTAGCATGGTACTAATGCATCAGCTATTACTAGCATGGCACTAGTGCATCAGCTATCACTATCAAAGCACTAGTGCATAGCGATTACTAGCATGGCACTAGTGCATCAGCTATTAATAACATGGCACTAGTGCACCAGCTATTACTAGCATGGCAGTAGTGCATCAGCTATTACTAGCATGGTACTAATGCATCAGCTATTACTAGCATGGCGCTAGTGCATCAGCTATTACTAACATGGCACTAGTGCATCAGCTATTACTAGCATGACAAAAGTGCATCAGCTATTACTAGCATGGCACTAGTGCATCAGCTATTACTAGCATGGTACTAATACATCAGCTATTACTAGCATGGTACTAGTTCATCAGCTTTTACTAGCATGGTACTAATGCATCAGCTATTACTAGCATGGTACTAGTTCATCAGCTTTTACTAGCATGGTACTAGTGCATCAGCTGTTACTAGCATGGCACTAGTGCATCAGCTATTAATAGCATGGTACTATTTCATCAGCTTTTACTAGCTTGGTACTAATGCATCAGCTATTACTAGCATGGTACTAGTTCATCAGCTTTTACTAGCATGGTACTAGTGCATCAGCTGTTACTAGCATGGCCCTAGTGCATCAGCTATTACTAGCATGGCACTAGTGCATCAGCTATTACTAGCATGGCACTAGTGTATCAGCTATTGTTAGCATGTTGCTAATGCATCAGCTATTTATAGCATGGTACTAGTGCATCAGCTATTACTAGCATGGTGCTAATGCATCATCTATTACTAACATAGCACTAGTGCATCAGCCTTTACTAACATGGCACTAGTGCATAGCTATTACTAGCATGGCACTAGTGCATCAGCTATTAATAGCATGGTACTAGTGCATCAGCTTTTACTAACATGGCACTAGTGCATCAGCTATTACTAGCATGGCACTAGTGTATCAGCTATTACTAGCATGGCACTAGTGCATCAGCTATTGCTACCATGGTACTATTGCATCAACTATTACTAGCATGGCACCTGTGCATCAGCTTTTACTAACATGGCACTAGTGCATCAGCTATTACTAGCATGGCACTAGTGTATCAGCTATTGCTAGCATGTTGCTAATGCATCAGCTATTTATAGCATGGTACTAGTGCATCAGATATTACTAGCATGGTGCTAATGCATCAGCTATTACTAACATAGCACTAGTGCATCAGCCTTTACTAACATGGCACTAGTGCATAGCTATTACTAGCATGGCACTAGTGCATCAGCTATTGATAGCATGGTACTAGTGCATCAGCTTTTACTAACATGGCACTAGTGCATCAGCTATTACTAGCATGGCACTAGTGTATCAGCTATTACTAGCATGGCACTAGTGCATCAGCTATTACTAGCATGGCACTAGTGTATCAGCTATTACTAGCATGGCACTAGTGCATCAGCTATTACTAGCATGGTACTAGTGCATCAGCTATTACTAGCATGGCACCTGTGCATCAGCTATTACTAGCATGGCACTAGTGCATCAGCTATTAATAGCATGGTACTAGTGCATCAGCTTTTACTAACATGGCACTTGTGCTTCAGTTCTCACTATCATGGCACTAGTGAGTAAGTTATTACTAGCATGGAACTAATGTATCAGCTATTACTAGCATGGCACTAGTGCATGAGCTATTACTAGCATGGCACTAGTGGATCAGCTATTACTAACAAGGCACTAGTACATCAGCTATTACTAGCATGGCACTAGTGCATCAGTTATTACTAACATGGTACTAGTGCATCAGCTATTACTAGCATGGCCCTAGTGCATCAGCTATTACTAGCATGGCACTAGTGCACCAGCTATTACTAGCATGGCAGTAGTGCATCAGCTATAACTAGCATGGTACTAATGCATCAGCTATTACTAGCATGGCACTAGTGCATCAGCTATCACTATCATGGCACTAGTGCATAGCGATTACTAGCATGGCACTAGTGCATCAGCTATTACTAACATGGCACTAGTGCATCAGCTATTACTAGCATGGTACTAATGCATCAGCTTTTACTAGCATGGCACTAGTGCATCAGCTATTACTAACATGGCACTAGTGCATCAGCTATTACTAGCATGGCAAAAGTGCATCAGCTATTACTAGCATGGCACTAGTGCATCAGCTATTACTAACATGGTACTAGTGCTTCAGCTATTACTAGCATGGTACTAATGCATCAGCTATTACTAGCATGGTACTAGTGCATAGCGATTATTAGCATGGCACTAGTGCATCCGCTATTACTAGCATGGCAAAAGTGCATCAGCTATTACTAGCATGGCACTAGTGCATCAGCTATTACTAACATGGTACTAGTGCTTCAGCTATTACTTGCATTGTACTAATGCATCAGCTATTACTAACATGGCACTAGTACATCAGCTATTACTAGCATGGCACTAGTGCATCAGCTATTACTAACATGGTACTAGTGCATCAGCTATTCCTAGCATGGCACTAGTGTATCTGCTATTACTAGCATGGTACTAATGCATCAGCTATTACTAGCATGGCACTAGTGCATCAGCTATTACTAGCATGGCACTAGTGGATCAGCTATTACTAACAAGGCACTAGTGCATCAGCTATTACTAGCATGGCACTAGTGCATCAGTTATTACTAACATGGTACTAGTGCATCAGCTATTACTAGCATGGCCCTAGTGCATCAGCTATTACTAGCATGGCACTAGTGCACCAGCTATTACTAGCATGGCAGTAGTGCATCAGCTATAGCTAGCATGGTACTAATGCATCAGCTATTACTAGCATGGCACTAGTGCATCAGCTATCACTATCAAAGCACTAGTGCATAGCGATTACTAGCATGGCACTAGTGCATCAGCTATTAATAACATGGCACTAGTGCACCAGCTATTACTAGCATGGCAGTAGTGCATCAGCTATTACTAGCATGGTACTAATGCATCAGCTATTACTAGCATGGCGCTAGTGCATCAGCTATTACTAACATGGCACTAGTGCATCAGCTATTACTAGCATGACAAAAGTGCATCAGCTTTTACTAGCATGGCACTAGTGCATCAGCTATTACTAGCATGGTACTAATACATCAGCTATTACTAGCATGGTACTAGTTCATCAGCTTTTACTAGCATGGTACTAGTGCATCAGCTGTTACTAGCATGGCACTAGTGCATCAGCTATTAATAGCATGGTACTAGTTCATCAGCTTTTACTAGCTTGGTACTAATGCATCAGCTATTACTAGCATGGTACTAGTTCATCAGCTTTTACTAGCATGGTACTAGTGCATCAGCTGTTACTAGCATGGCACTAGTGCATCAGCTATTACTAGCATGGCACTAGTGCATCAGCTATTACTAGCATGGCACTAGTGTATCAGCATTTGTTAGCATGTTGCTAATGCATCAGCTATTTATAGCATGGTACTAGTGCATCAGCTATTACTAGCATGGTGCTAATGCATCATCTATTACTAACATAGCACTAGTGCATCAGCCTTTACTAACATGGCACTAGTGCATAGCTATTACTAGCATGGCACTAGTGCATCAGCTATTAATAGCATGGTACTAGTGCATCAGCTTTTACTAACATGGCACTAGTGCATCAGCTATTACTAGCATGGCACTAGTGTATCAGCTATTACTAACAAGGCACTAGTGCATCAGCTATTACTAGCATGGCACTAGTGCATCAGTTATTACTAACATGGTACTAGTGCATCAGCTATAACTAGCATGGTACTAATGCATCAGCTATTACTAGCATGGCACTAGTGCATAGCGATTATTAGCATGGTACTAGTGCATCAGCTATTACTAACATGGCACTAGTGCATCAGCTATTACTAGCATGGTACTAATGCATGAGCTATTACTAGCATGGCACTAGTGGATCAGCTATTACTAACAAGGCACTAGTACATCAGCTATTACTAGCATGGCACTAGTGCATCAGTTATTACTAACATGGTACTAGTGCATCAGCTATTACTAGCATGGCCCTAGTGCATCAGCTATTACTAGCATGGCACTAGTGCACCAGCTATTACTAGCATGGCAGTAGTGCATCAGCTATAACTAGCATGGTACTAATGCATCAGCTATTACTAGCATGGCACTAGTGCATCAGCTATCACTATCATGGCACTAGTGCATAGCGATTACTAGCATGGCACTAGTGCATCAGCTATTACTAACATGGCACTAGTGCATCAGCTATTACTAGCATGGTACTAATGCATCAGCTTTTACTAGCATGGCACTAGTGCATCAGCTATTACTAACATGGCACTAGTGCATCAGCTATTACTAGCATGGCAAAAGTGCATCAGCTATTACTAGCATGGCACTAGTGCATCAGCTATTACTAACATGGTACTAGTGCTTCAGCTATTACTAGCATGGTACTAATGCATCAGCTATTACTAGCATGGTACTAGTGCATAGCGATTATTAGCATGGCACTAGTGCATCCGCTATTACTAGCATGGCAAAAGTGCATCAGCTATTACTAGCATGGCACTAGTGCATCAGCTATTACTAACATGGTACTAGTGCTTCAGCTATTACTTGCATTGTACTAATGCATCAGCTATTACTAACATGGCACTAGTACATCAGCTATTACTAGCATGGCACTAGTGCATCAGCTATTACTAACATGGTACTAGTGCATCAGCTATTCCTAGCATGGCACTAGTGTATCTGCTATTACTAGCATGGTACTAATGCATCAGCTATTACTAGCATGGCACTAGTGCATCAGCTATTACTAGCATGGCACTAGTGGATCAGCTATTACTAACAAGGCACTAGTGCATCAGCTATTACTAGCATGGCACTAGTGCATCAGTTATTACTAACATGGTACTAGTGCATCAGCTATTACTAGCATGGCCCTAGTGCATCAGCTATTACTAGCATGGCACTAGTGCACCAGCTATTACTAGCATGGCAGTAGTGCATCAGCTATAGCTAGCATGGTACTAATGCATCAGCTATTACTAGCATGGCACTAGTGCATCAGCTATCACTATCAAAGCACTAGTGCATAGCGATTACTAGCATGGCACTAGTGCATCAGCTATTAATAACATGGCACTAGTGCACCAGCTATTACTAGCATGGCAGTAGTGCATCAGCTATTACTAGCATGGTACTAATGCATCAGCTATTACTAGCATGGCGCTAGTGCATCAGCTATTACTAACATGGCACTAGTGCATCAGCTATTACTAGCATGACAAAAGTGCATCAGCTTTTACTAGCATGGCACTAGTGCATCAGCTATTACTAGCATGGTACTAATACATCAGCTATTACTAGCATGGTACTAGTTCATCAGCTTTTACTAGCATGGTACTAGTGCATCAGCTGTTACTAGCATGGCACTAGTGCATCAGCTATTAATAGCATGGTACTAGTTCATCAGCTTTTACTAGCTTGGTACTAATGCATCAGCTATTACTAGCATGGTACTAGTTCATCAGCTTTTACTAGCATGGTACTAGTGCATCAGCTGTTACTAGCATGGCACTAGTGCATCAGCTATTACTAGCATGGCACTAGTGCATCAGCTATTACTAGCATGGCACTAGTGTATCAGCATTTGTTAGCATGTTGCTAATGCATCAGCTATTTATAGCATGGTACTAGTGCATCAGCTATTACTAGCATGGTGCTAATGCATCATCTATTACTAACATAGCACTAGTGCATCAGCCTTTACTAACATGGCACTAGTGCATAGCTATTACTAGCATGGCACTAGTGCATCAGCTATTAATAGCATGGTACTAGTGCATCAGCTTTTACTAACATGGCACTAGTGCATCAGCTATTACTAGCATGGCACTAGTGTATCAGCTATTACTAACAAGGCACTAGTGCATCAGCTATTACTAGCATGGCACTAGTGCATCAGTTATTACTAACATGGTACTAGTGCATCAGCTATAACTAGCATGGTACTAATGCATCAGCTATTACTAGCATGGCACTAGTGCATAGCGATTATTAGCATGGTACTAGTGCATCAGCTATTACTAACATGGCACTAGTGCATCAGCTATTACTAGCATGGTACTAATGCATCAGCTATTACTAGCATGGCACTAGTGCATCAGCTATTACTAACATGACACTAGTGCATCAGCTATCACTATCATGGTACTAGTGCATAGCGATTATTAGCATGGCACTAGTGCATCAGCTATTACTAACATGACACTAGTGCATCAGCTATTACTAGCATGGTACTAATGCATCATTTATTACTAGCATGGCACTAGTGCATCAGCTATTACTAACATGGCACTAGTGCATCAGCTATTACTAGCATGGCAAAAGTGCATCAGCTATTACTAACATGGCACTAGTGCATCAGCTATAACTAGCATGGTACTAATGCATCAGCTATTACTAGCATGGAACTAGTGCATCAGCTATCACTATCATGGCACTAGTGCATAGCGATTATTAGCATGGCACTAGTGCATCAGCTATTACTAACATGGCACTAGTGCATCAGCTATTACTAGCATGGTACTAATGCATCAGCTATTACTAGCATGGCACTAGTGCATCAGCTATTACTAACATGGCACTAGTGCATCAGCTATAACTAGCATGGTACTAATGCATCAGCTATTACTAGCATGGCACTAGTGCATCAGCTATCACTATCATGGCACTAGTGCATAGCGATTATTAGCATGGCACTAGTGCATCAGCTATTACTAACATGGCACTAGTGCATCAGCTATTACTAGCATGGTACTAATGCATCAGCTATTACTAGCATGGCAAAAGTGCATCAGCTATTACTAACATGGCACTAGTGCATCAGCTATAACTAGCATGGTACTAATGCATCAGCTATTACTAGCATGGCACTAGTGCATCAGCTATCACTATCATGGCACTAGTGCATAGCGATTATTAGCATGGCACTAGTGCATCAGCTATTACTAACATGGCACTAGTGCATCAGCTATTACTAGCATGGCAAAAGTGCATCAGCTATTACTAGCATGGTACTAGTGCTTCAGCTATTACTAGCATTGTACTAATGCATCAGCTATTACTAGCATGGCACTAGTGCATCAGCTATCACTATCATGGCACTAGTGCATCAGCTATTACTAGCATGGTACTAGTTCATCAGCTTTTACTAGCATGGTACTAGTGCATCAGCTGTTACTAGCATGGTACTAGTGCATCAGCTATTACTTGCATGGTACTACTGCATCAGGTATTACTAGCATGGCACTAGTGCATCAGTTATTACTAACATGGCACCAGTGAATAAGTTATTACTAGCATGGAACTAATGCATCAGCTATTACTAGCATAGCACTAGTGCATCAGCTTTTACTAGCATGGCACCTGTGCAGCAGCTATTACTAGCATGGCACTAGTTCATCAGCCATTACTAGCATGGCACTAGTGCATCAGCTATTACTAACATGGCACTAGTGCATCAGCTTTTACTAGCATGACACTAGTGCATCAGCTATTACAAGCCTGGCACTAGTGCATCAGCCTTTACTAGCATGGTACTAGTGCATCAGTTATTACTAACATGGCACTAGTGAATAAGTTATTACTAGCATGGAACTAATGCATCAGCTATTACTAGCATGGCACTAGTGCATCAGCTACTATTAGCATGGCAGGTTCTGATAATCACCTTTGTGGTACAAAATAAGAATAGAAAGGAGGTCAGACTAGCTGTGTAATAGAGAGCTATAAATAAACATTGAAAGACGCACCTGATGCACCTTCGATTGAAGAGATAAATTATCACATGGCCTGGAATATACTGTTCTTATCCTTAGATGCCACATCAGACCTTCGCTCAATGCTACTGCCAGATGAAGCAATTTAATGGATCGCCATCTACTATGTTTCGCAAACCACTCAAATGTTGCTTTAATAGATGGCCATTGGGATTTTCGGTTTCACACTTTGTGTATATATATATCACAAACATTGTCAGAGCATGATCTATTCTAAAATATTATTAAACATAATTATCATCATGTAGATAATTGGATTATGCAAACCTAAATAACAATTGCACTTATGAATCTTCAACAGCCTTTAAATATATCAATGACCAGGAAGTTATGAACACAATTAGTATACTGTAGTCATAAACAAGAAAATAGCATAATATACAAAATAGCCAAAGTCAAATAAAAAAAACTTTTGTATAGTGATCAGCACAGAAGCTAACTAAATAAATTATGCTTGGAATAGTATATTTCAATCAAATGTTATCCATGACTAGATCAGCATACTCCTGCAGTTATCAGAGCAGACATCTTAAAAACACTAGGTACAAAAAATAATAAATATGATCATTGTCACCAGGATGTCATTGTCGCAGGATGCCACAGGTTTCAAACTATGAAACTTTTATAGCAGTCTATCTAAATTAAAAATTAATCAACTACAAGCAAGAACAAGGTTTATGAATTTAGATGCAATACATTGTAGTTACATTAAAATTTTGCTTTATTATGGAGATTTTAATCTACAAATCACAGATTTTCTTGAAATGAATTTTTGTTAGCCTAAATGTTGAAACACAATAAGAACATACAATGTTGTTAGCATTAGCTTGAGAACCAAATGCTCAAGAAAATATTCAACAAGGGATGTATGTAGTAGGGGGCACCGCGGACAAAGGAGCGTTGTGAAATTGTTTTTAATGTTAGTGTCATTATTATTTTAGTCTTTTCAACCCTGGCTGTCATTTTCAATGGATGTCCTGTTTCACCTTTTGTGTATAGATAGATCAATACATTTATATATATTATAGATATTATTCTCTATATTATAGATCACAGACATTTATAAGCACTACTAACATTAAAAATTATCAGCTCTACATTAATGTAGATAAATAAGTTGCTGCATCATAAGACATGTGTACAGTTTCACTCAAATAAGCATTAAGTTTGGGCAATTAGCAACAATGATGGGCTACTATGGCCCCAGTTTGCAAAATTTTTTTAGGAAAATGAGCCCATGCTTCGAGTACGTTAAAACTTATGATCATTTACCTCAGCAAAAGCTTAAGGAATTGTTTCTCTGGTTTAAATTTTAACTGGGCATCTTACCAACCCCCCGCTGCTACACACTTTCAACTATGAGCCTACAAGAATTTAATATAATAAACTTCTTTTAAACATGATAGACGAAATAATCAGTTAACAATGCTTTAACAAAGACCTTGCAGTAATGGTTACATTTACTTGAAGACATGTTCAAACCCCACTGATCTCTTTAGAAAAAATATGTTGAGTGTCCAGAGAATTTAAAACAATTGTATAATATAACGTATCAAATGTTTAAAAGTAATGCATATGTTTTAAAACTTTTTAAATTCCAGTATTTCTGGCAGCGAATCAGTGAATAGTTTTATTTCTTAAGCCACTACAAAGAGTTCAACAATTAAGCAGTCAGGTAACTTGTTCATTTCACTAGCTCAACACCCAATGATGTGATATATGTTGACAAATAGATTGAATAATCACATTTGACCTTACCTTCAAAAACATGTTATATATTGAAGCCAGGTTCTCATAACAGCTGTGAGACAGCGTAATCTCAAACAGCAGAACAGTGCGGCGCTAGGCTCGACGACTTATGTTCACACGAAGCTGTGCCGCTGGTCTATGCAAAAATGAGCTATTCACCATGTTGTTTTGAAAGAGCTGGCGATTGGTTGTATTATGCATTTCATGATAGATTTGCCTGCGACCCCTTGCAAAGGTTTACTAGCAAAGAGCACTAGTGTTGACTGCCCGCAACTACCGCCAGTACTCGACACATAAATTCTCATTTCTTCACAGATGACTACGCGATAGTCATGCGACGGTATACTGCAAATACCATTGTAACACGGGTGTTTGCGGCTTGTTTGGGAGCCAGGCTTCACTGGTTGCTTCTGAATTATGGCAAGACTAATAATAAAATAAGATTCAAACTATAATTGTGCATCACAGATGTATGATATTACATATAGGGATTTATTTTTAGAGTAGTAAAATACTAGTATTATTACTCAACATGAAATGAATCAAAGAAATAATTATATTATTCACCGTTAAAACTGTCATCAGAACAATTTATTCGTAAACGCTGTGTTTGTTTTTTGTTTAACTTTCTGTTTTTTTGTGATATCTGTCCAGAAGCTCAAACTTTGTTAATCCATTCGACATATTTTCCACCATCTAGTGATCATTTTTCCTGTAAATGAATAACGATTCCTGACAAAAATCTGTCTTGTGGCATAATTTTTTTCATAATACATATGTATTATAAAGTGTGACGGGTTGTTTTTATTGGCCAGGCAGGCTTATCTAAAAGCAACATACTTTGTATGGTGCCATGTGCTCTTCACTGGAACTATTGCCTCTCATTTGTTGGTGAATTTAGTACATACTGTTGATGGCACAAAAGGAACATCGGCATTTTTGCTAATGAAAACTTTCAAGGGAATATTCTCAGCTACACAGTTGCCACCTTTGATGCTGATTGATTTATTACAGTCAAGTGATTTGAGCCAGATATGAGTGCTGACTCATATGACAGGTGCATGCCAAAACCAGAAATGTAAAATCAAACATGTAGACCTCGTCCTACACGTTGGATCGTTAAACAAAGGATACCAAAACAATACATAAAAAACCACAAAACCCTTCTCAATAAGTGGGATTCTCGCATGATGGCGCAATGCATTAAAAAACATTCAACAGCAAATAACCAACATGACCCAAGTAACAGACATTGAAGGCTGAGTCAAGAAGCAAACCGCCTGATTTTTCAGCAATAACCGAAAGCGCTAAGGTCACCCATAAAAATCAAAGGTCATAACCAGGATATACTTCGATGACAGCAAAAATGCCAATTCTAGCACTTACAATTAGACTAGCGGGGAAGTGCAAAGCAAAACTATAATAGACTATGCCTTGTCACATGGGAAATGGTCTGGATCTCGCACCCACATAATACTTGACTCACCTGACAAAATGTTTATCTAGGCCAAATAAACTACACTGGATGTAGGGCCTTGGTAACTGCAAATATATACAAAACATAATTATTGATACCAGACAGCAAGGCTCATTAGATTATAGAGAGAATATCAGCTAATATCAGCTATTATCAGCTAATATCAGATATTATTAATATCAGCTATTATTAAGATACTAAAAAAGAGAAGCACCTACTACACCTTTGGATTTAAAACCCAAAAATGATATCACCAGCTAATAAATCAACAAATCGGTAGACAGAAGCTTAATGAGTAATATGTTTATATGACAGGGTAATAAATCAACAAATCGATAGACAGAAACTTAATAAAAATATGTAGTAATAGCAGAGCATTTAAGAAAGCCCGAGTATGACAGGCAGGGTTGGCAGAACAAAATCATAAATTTTTTGATAAATTTCTTAAATATACGGTTTCAATTGGTGATTTAAATCTATGATTTAAATCTATGATTTAAATAATTAAATTATACATGTATTATGTTCTTTGGTCAAAATCCAGTTTTTATCCATTTTTGTCCAAAATTTACAAAAATGGGTATTTTTTGACAAAATATCTTGTTTTGCAGCATAAGTAACAAATTTGTAAGCAGTCCTCTGCTGTGAAGTTAGCATCTATGAGTTTATTTAGTGACCCTGGAAACATGATTAATTGTGAGGAAGTGACTGTAACTAGTACAGGCCTCTTTTGTTCTATAATTGAAATTGGGACACCAAAATGTTATTGAAATCTGCCTATGTGCAAACATTCTCCTTATCTTGTTTTCATTTAATCAAACACGAGTATCCAGCTAACCACTGAAGAAACTCTCAAAAATATATTTGTATTTTGCATGATCAACAGTTTTGAGCATACAAATAGTTCTTCTACCCAGGAAATGTAATTTAGCGGATTAAAGTTTTAGGCAAAGTAAAGAACCAGAGTTGTCTTCTCATGTCTTCAAAAAATAAAGAACTTGGATTTTTATAATATATAATTCCAGTCATTGGTTGTAATAAATAATTTGATTTTAAAATATTATACTGAAAGATTTAATAATGTTGAACTTATTGTTATAGTAACTGAGTGTTTGCTTAGCATAACACGATAAGGTCTGTATATTATAAAGCTATACTTTTCGGACCCTGAGTCATAAATGGTAAAATCAGTAGGCCTACCTGTTTATGACAATTAGTTTTTTCATGCAAGCTAAATGAGATAGCCAAGTATGACCCTTGTAACCTACTCTATTGATCTTAAAAAGCCAGTTTTGACTGCAAACTTTTGCAAAAATATTGATGAGTGCATAGAGCTTCAAGGCAACATTGTTAAACATAGTTATAAAATGAAAGAAAACTTTTAAATTTAAAACGAATTAGAAATTTTTACAAATTTCTAATCATGGCACACTCTCTAATATAATCATAGGTTAGTTGCCAGCGGTAAAAATCAACTTTTTAAAGTTATTTCTTGATACATTTTTATTTAAAGATGCACAAAAAGTAGCAGGTAAGTTAGCAGCTTTATTCTATTCAAAATGGTTATTGTCACTCAGCCCAAATGTGAGTTCAAACTAGAGGTGAAATCGGTTTGGGTGTAAAAGGGGTAAATTTATTTTCTCAAAAGTCTGACGAGCTATTTGAAACATACATTAATAATAGCCTCTAATTGAAATTCACTTTTGGTTGTCGGTCACTATAAGACATTGGTTTAAAATAGAGCTACCATGGCATTCAAATTCAGGTTTTATGGTAGGTCAGGAATAATGCAACAATTTTAGGTGCTAAAATGATTTATCATAACGCTTGGGTAGATAAGAGTCAAAAAGCCCTGATAACAGGTTAAACTAATTGTACCACCACCAAGCTATTCTATTGAATTAAAGATGAGATATGTTAACTATTCTGGTAGAGCGTAAGCACATTACATAACAATGAAAGGAACACTATGATGGCCATAACTAATCTACGTAATGTTTGGAGAGTCAACAACAACTTACAGTTGGACAATTACTGGGAGACGATTACGTAACAGCTAAATCACTCAGATCAAACAATATAGCAGATTATAAATGCCACCAACTGCACAATGAGCTACAAGTATGCTATTATAATGTGAAAAGTGGATATAATGTATATTTCTACTAGTCATAGTCTATCATGAGTCATGGAAACGATAGCTCATGTATATGGATTTTACTCCTAATATTTTGCACAAGTTTTTGCTGATGCAACAGTGCTATTTTAAGGAGACAAGCTCTATACTAAACCAAACAGTGTATTCTATTAACTAGCAAGCCCTATGAACCTAACAGTTTTAAACTCTGTCAATGATATAGATAAAACTTACTTCATTACAGTATAACATACATAGACAAACTATTTAAAAAAAGGTCGTAAAAGTGTTTTAAAGAAAGAAAGAAAAACTGTCAGTCACAAAGTCATGTAGCCTGTGAGACCAGGAACAACCAGCAAAGCAACACCACATTGGTACTGTAATAACTAAAACTACAATGGTAATGTTTTTCTAGGACCCGAGCTTGTCTATTCATTTGCCAGTAACTAAGAAAATATTTCTCATATGAAATAACAAAATAAAATCAAGCCAGCTTAACACTCTCAGATACTCACAACTTCATAGTCCTAATATACTATGAGCTATAACTAGAAATAGTAGACAAACATTGAATAGCGAACAATTCAAAACAGAGATGTTTTCTTTTGGAGTTAGGGGTTGAGATTTCTGCAAGCTTTAAAATCAATGATTCCAAAGTTATGAGCAAATGGGAAACAAATTTTTATGATACCATATCTTTTCAACCATAACCTGAAAAAAAAGTTTACTAACTAACAAGAAAATTAATAAAAACAGCATTGAACAAAGTAAGTTGGTCTGGCACGCACCTTCTTCTGAGTAATATAAAAAAATGCAAAGAACTTCATATATTTATTAAAATAAATATATGAAGTTATATAATATATAGGTTGTTTTATTACAAAGCTCTAAATAAACTTTAAAGCATTTACAAAATGACTCACTTTTCACCAATGATAAGAATAATCACATTGCTGAACATTCACTGTTCTTTCTCTTAACTTCTGCATCAGACTTTCACTCACTGCCTCTGCAAAATGAAGAAACTGATTGGAACAGTATTTAATCTGTATGGCACAAATTTTAACCTCTCATAACATTTGAATTACCATAATTATTTTAATTATATTTTGAACAATGCTTATTAAGATTACAGTATTGTAGAAAGAACATACTTTATTGCCATTATTTCTTATAGCCCTAAATTTTGATACATGGCAGGGGCATACTTCAAGGATTGCTTGAGAAAAAGACTCACCAAAATGTAACAAGTTATATACATGTTTTAGTACCACCATAGTCTGCAGAGTATGTAAAACTCTATTTTTATTGTGATGGTGTTAGTAGTATTTTGATCGATTTTCTTTTAGTTACATTGTTTGCAAGACTACCTATTTGCAAGCAGAAGATCTGGCCTTTTACCTTCAGATGGCAACTTGTTTCTTCAGCAGAAATCATACGTTGTGAAACCAATTCATTTTATACTTTGTGCTAACGTATCAAAATCAATTGTAAAAGGCAAAAGGGAGCTAATGCCGGTTGGTATAGAACTACTGACAACTGTAAAAGCAATGACTAATGACAGCGGACACTATGAAAAGGGCAACATAAAACAAAATGAAACTAAAAGTGACACACGCAAATATCAACCAGCCAAAGGAGGTCAATATTCAACCTAGTAACATACAGCCATTTTACTTAACTCAAAGAGATGGCATGCATTGAAGACAAAGCTTTGAAAGAAGAGAGCAAATAAACAACTCTTTGACTGATTAGGAGACCTGTCAGAATCGCAAGTATAGGGCCAGTTGACAGAGATTAATTGTGGACTAGAAGCCCTAACCACATAGCTAAGTACACAAAGGATATTATTATCTCTGCTTGAGCTTTTGAAAATAACATGAATCATTGGTTATTTTTCCTTTTTCTTAAAACATAACTATGATATATACACTGAAAGGTTGATGCTCGATATTTTTAAATGCAAAACGGCTATGGTTAACATGTTTGAATCTTAAGGCATAAACCCATTAGACCATATGTGTCAAACTCAGGCCCGCGGGCCAAATTTGGCCCGCAGTGTGATTATAATTGGCCCGCGAGATCATATCAAATGTGCATTAGAGCTGGCCCGCGGTATATACTGTGCCGCTAATACTACAAATCCCATAATGCTTTGCTAGTATTTTGCCGCGCAGTAAAACCCGGCAAGCGCTCCTTACTTCTGTTTACAGTCAGTCATCCATGCCCCGGTCGCATCGGACAAATTAATAATTTCACCCTCCACAAAAATGGTCAAACGAAAGATAGACAACAGGACCTTCCAAGACAGGTGGGAGGCAAATTATTTGTTCACGACTATAAAGGACAAACCTGTTTGTCTTGTGTGCGGAACTAGCGTGGCTGTAATAAAAGCTTGAATATATCTGTTTCTTATGCACTTTTTCTACTGCAAGGCATGGTCTGTCAATAGTTGAAATGTTGGATTTTTATCGAATGACATTATTATTTTTGGTTCTGTTGTTGGCTTTGAAAAAGATTTACTTGAAAAAGGAACTGGAAAGGATAAGGGGAGAGACATACTACTTTATTTATTTAAATATGAAATGGATTTCACCGTGTCTTTTATTTCAAATTTAATTTCTCACATTTTTGTAATATAAAGCTTTGGTTGTTCCAAATTCTGTGTTTAAGCAAAACTAAAGTTTGTTGCCATATGAAAAGGTTAAACATTACATATCAGTTGCAGTTAATTTTTCAATAAATATTGACTTTGGCCCGTGACTTTACTTCTCTGCTTGATTTTGGCCCACTGTGAATTTGAGTTTGACACCCCTGCATTAGACAATATGTAATGCGATTTCGTGCTGCATGGTGGCAATCTGCACTGGAATTTGCCCAGCTAATTGATATTAAACATCATTGCTAGGCTTTTGCAACCAGAATTTTAGTGATTTAGCTGATAGTTTATTTGAGTCAATGTTTACCAACATGCAGCAACAAAGTTTTGCAATTTTGTTACAATTGAAACAGCATCAAAATGAAAACCGTATTCACCCTGCAATTTGATGTTGAGCAATAGCTCCAGATTAGCAAAATGAACACTAATTTGTTCATCAATTTAATAGAGGTACATTCATTCCTGTATAAAACAACACTCAAAAGTTGCAAAGACACCCAGTAGAAAACTAACATTTGGAAATCAATCGTTGATAAACTTGACAATTGTGGGAATGGCAATTTTTTATTTAATTCAAAAATGAAAACTACTGCAAAGTAAATAACAAAGAAAATTGATTAATTATACTCTTTAAAATGTATGAATTGATTTTTTACGAGTGTTTTTAGTAGTATTTAATTTGTAAAACAGATATAGGTTTAAAACTAACACAAGTAGTTACGTCATCGTTTATAAGGCGCCACATTTACTTAATCTTAATATCAACTCAGGAAAGACTTGTTGACAAATAATTGTAGTGGCTGTGTGCGAGTGCGCACACGTTAGCGCTTACCGGTGTGTATATGCATATGTCAGCCAAAATAAGCTCTCCTGTGCAGACACGCAACAAAATTCCCATTATGTTTGTTTATGAAGCCGTATAAATCATACTTGTCCATGTAATCAACATATTTCAGGCTTATATTTATGATTAAGTTAAAGAATTTTAAAAATCGGAACTATTTTTGAGCCAATTGGCTAATTAATTAGTCGATTGAGAACACAGAAAATTGGTGTGTTGCTGAACAGTGGATGAAACAAAAAACTGCAACAAAAAAAGACTTAAGTCACCAGTGGCACTCTCAAGTCGTGACTAGCCATACATTCAGAATATTTAGCAAGTCGTCTAGACCCCATTCATTTTACTCAGATATGTGGCATGCCACGGAGACATTTATTATGTAAAATAACTCATTGCCTGTATGTCATTAAATCACCTGATTTACATACAGAAACATATATATATATATATATATATATATATATATATATATATATATATATATATATATATATATATATATATATATATATATATATATATATATATATATATATATATATATATATATATATATATATATATATATATATATATATAGAGCTGAAACCACTGAGATGTTGACATATGAGTTACTGTATAGTAAGATAAAAGGCAAGTAGCAATCGGTATCATTGCTGCCAGAATAAAATGATAAACAACCCACCAAAATCTAGGGGTGGACTGCATAAAACTGTGCTGCTGTTTTCAAACTAAACCATTTCTAAACGAGTCTCGAAAGTACATGTCATTCAGAGGTGGACATACTGAAGAGTCCTGCAACCAGATATTAACCCAAGTATGCATTGAGTTATTTATTTGCTCGATCTTTCACAGACTTTCCCATAACAACTTTTTTATTAGGATGACTTGATCTCATACAGACTTTTCATAATTTGTTTAAAAACTAAATTTATCGAGTTGAGGAGCTAAAAGTAAGATAATATCTATAAACTACTAGAGAAGCTCTGAAAAGCTGACTTACATTTTTGCCATGCCAAGATGATTAGTATCAAACAAACCGTGTACTATGTTTAACATGTGTAGAAGTCGAGGCAGTACTCCTGGCATTGCTGATTAGGCAGCAACTGACAATAATCATTTACATCATGTTGCCCTGTGATAGCCTTTGTATTTTAAAATTACTGGCTACTTTATCATGGCTAAATGTACAGGACCCTAAAAGATTTAATTGGCCAAACAGACTAGTGATGAACTATGTTGGTTATAATGGAAAAAATTAGTTAATTAGTTTTTGGAGAATGAAGTAGGAGCCTGCTGATGCTGAACAACAGTTGATAAACTGAAGAAGAACAGAAAAGACACTCTAGCCGCCAATCACACCCAAATCTTCAACTAGCCAAAAATGCTTAAAGGTTAAAACAGTAGTCTAGCACCCAATAATTTCAGTAAATGAAGTAGCAAGCATTGAACACAAAGCTTAGAAAGAAAAGAGCCCATAGAAAACTTCTCATCTCGTTGAGAGGCCTGTCAACATGGCCATTGCAGTGCCAGTGGACTACTACCAATGCAAATGAAATGTAAACTAGAAATCATAACCGGATAGAGACAAGTGTCAAAATACATTGTGATTTTTCCTTGAGCTGTTGGAAATCATATAAAAAAGTGTTACTTTTGCTGCCTATTAATAAATATAGTCATAAATACTCTGAAAGAATTGGGTTTGATACGTTGTGTTTGATAAGATCGTTAACTTCAAAATGCTCTTGTTTTTATCCATGGAACTTAAACTTGTTTGTGGGTTGGCTACTATATTTCAAACTCCCTACTGAACAGTAGAACAATGATTTAAAAAGAATATATGATTACGAAATATTTTACTTCCTGTGTCTATTCACAAGACTGAATAAACATTTACTGCTTAACTGTCTCAGCTTGCTTTAGTAACCAATTTTATTGTTGGGACAAACTGTGCTCAGTTGACTGACACCAAAATTTGTCTTGAGAGAAATTAAGTTAAGGTCCAAAGGCTGGATACGAGACTAGGTGTCCTTTAAAGTAATTAAAATGTAGTAATAATAGTTCTCATAACTTATTTCTTAGCCGAATCAAAAAATTAACCTCTGGAATAATAGTTCTTCGATCATCAAGCAATATTTTGAAAAGGTCCTTAAAAGTTAGGCTTTATTATTGCTTTGAGAATGCACATAACAAAATGATTTATATTACCTTCCTGAAAGCATGCAATGGTAAATGCTATGAAATCAGCAATAATAAGTATTAAGCAACATTCTTGTTTAACTCTTCAGTAGTCTTGTTTTTACTCAATACAGATGACAAAGCAGCTCTAAAAAATAATAAACAGCAACAGTTTGAAGAACAAGTGTCACATTCTTCAGTGTGAACTTGTCAACATTTTGTTGCTTTGCTCTAAAGTTTCTATCAGTCATTATCATGTTTACACCCACAGCTGGATGACATGTACAAACCTAGCCAAGTAAGAGTTACACAAATTATCTTGCTTATACGAGCTTATTATTCTAGATATTTTATCTTATTGACATTGCATCGTACACAAAGTATGCCATAAGCTACAAACTAAGGCTATGCAAACTAACTGATTGCTTGTATGTCTTAAAACTTCTAATTTAAATATAAATTCATATGTTGCTGAAACATGTGAGATATTGATGCTAAAGTCACTTTATAGTAAATTTACAAACGAATACAAATAAATACCATCGTTGCCAAAATAAAATGATAAATAACACACCAAAGTCTTGATACTGGTTCTAAGTGATTTTGACACCAGAACAACTGAGCTACTGATTTCAAACTATGCTCTGTTGAAAACAGTATTTGAAGGTAGTCGAAAATCAAAGGGGAAAATGTTCACGAGTCAAGCAGCAAGTAATGAACCCAAGTATTTAGTGAGCTATTCAACGGCTTGAATTTTCACCCACTTTTCCATAACAACGACTTGACTAACAGACTTCTCATAAATAGACGAAAACTAGATAGAGCTTGGTTGTTAAATAAAAAGTGGTAATATGAAAAGATAACCAGGAAAGCTGACTTACATTCTTGTCCTGTCTCCTTCATGAGAAGTTCTTTAGCAAACAAACTACCTACTATGTTTAACATGTTCAGAAGTTTAGGCATTACTCCAGTCATTCATTTTTAAGAAGTAACTGACAATAACCACTTCATGTCATGCCGCACTCTGATAGCTTTTACACTTGATGGTGATTTGCCACTTCCTATTGGGTAGATGTACATGACCTACCATATAGCTCATTGGCCAATTACAGCATCAATAAACTAATTTGGTTGTCCTATGAAAATTACTTTAGTAGTCCAATATTTTTTGTTTTTAGGCATTATCTGGTACAATGAAATAACAATCAGATGGTATAGATTTACAGTATGACATTAGCTGGGTTATCAAACTAGAACTTTTTTACAAAAATATTGGTTTGTTGCTACAGGTAGGTAAAAATAATAAACAATGTTATAAGGTATTGAGTTTTAACTTTTTCATGCCCGGCTTTATATCAAGCAAAATAAATAAACACAAATTAATCCTGTTTTACTGTATGAAAAAACTTTCAAATAACATTTCAAAATAAAAAAAAACTGTATAGTTGTTCCGATTTTACATTATTATGCACCAAAAGTAACATGTACCTAAATTATCAATTACAATCAGGAATAAAATGCAACAATATTATGCACAACACTGTTCTTACAGTTCTCACCTTTGAAACAGGTGATATCAGTAAGCAGTTATAAAGACAGATGACTTATGTACATTTAATCAGTACTGCACTTAATGACTTACTGAATGCATAAGTGATGCAATCAATAAATGTTAGGAAGGATTAAAAACAATAAAGATTGACCGGTTTTACGGACAATTTTTTATTTTTATGCAACAATTTTCTATCAAACTAATCCAACAGGAAGAAACTGATAATCAATACTAGAGCAATGAGAAGCAATTTTGGTTGGGCCATTTTGCGTTAAACTTTACCTTTTTACAAAGTAGAAAGAATGAAAAGAATGGAATAGATTGAAGAATGGAAGAATGGCAATAGAATATTGGAAAATGTAAGAACAACCGTTACCAATAAAGCTCTAAATATGAGTCCAAAAATGTACCTAATGAATTACCATTGATTGGAGAGACTAAGTATCACATTGTCAGGAATGTAATGTTCTCTTTCTTAGATGCTGCATCTGACTTTTATGCACTACAAAAATAAACAACTATGAATGAAACAATAACAATTCTGTAAAACAAACTACTTGTAATATATTTTCAGTAAAATGTCAATGATATGGCCTATTTCACCTTTTGTGGAGCTACAGATCAAAAATTGTCAAAGTGCTTTAAAATCCCAAAACAACTCAGTGCTATGTAAATAGCTGGATTGTTGCAAGTCTGAATGACTTTCACAAACATGGAAAAAAAAGTGCGAACAATTCTAAATATATTTTAAATCCTCCTTGACCACCAAGAACCTCATTAGCTGAGAAATAAAGAACACAATTACTAAACTATGGTCATACACGAGCCACGCTAATATTACAGAGAAAAATACGGGGTTAATGTGTAGCAGCTACTACTAGCATAACAAAGAATCAGCAAAAATCAAATAAACATAACAATGAGTCGAGGATAATTTATTTTAAAAGTCAAGAAAAACATATCGCCCATAAATCAATCATTTGAGTTACCTGACCAATATAGGATTTTTTTATTGACAAAAAGCAGTATAGCTTGCAACTAACAAAAACCGAAAAAATTAAAATACTTACATTAACAATTCCAATCTTTTTTTTAAGTCAAGGGATGAATTTTGGACATATGCAAGGGGCACAGGAGTTGTCTGACCAATAAAAGATGAAAGATTTTGACTCGTAAACAACATGTAAGCAGACTATAAATGAGGGCGACGAGCAATTTTCAAATTCAATCAATTTCTGTAAATAAATAGAAAGGTATACTCCTTCAGTTATTAGACAAAAAACATCTTAAGAACAATAGGTACACAGAAAGAATAATTATGATCTCAATCACAAAACCTGCTGGAGCAAACAACATTTACAGCTTACTTACACCCAATGGCAGTCAATTCACACAGAATACTCAATCAGCCACAAGCTAAATCAATCTTCATAACATTTTTTTCAATATAGTTTAGGTAATTTTAGAACATGAAGATAATTTTTCTTAAACCAAATCTTGGATTGAGTTTAGTGCATTTTTTAGGTTTGCAAAAATTTTCAATTTTTCTGTATTATTACATAATACATTTGCTATCTGAAACTCATAAAACTTTCTGTCAATAAAAAACTATTTTGAAGCAAAATAAGTTAACAATGTCAAAGTTTGTTTCTATGTGAGTTTACCAAAAACTTATTTTGGACTTTAGTAGGTGTTCTTGACCAATAATGTTTAAACAAACATGATTTTTTTTGCAAACTGCGTAGGCATATTATGTACATTTAAACACACAAATCAGTAATTTTGAGGCCATGTTTTGCCATTTCAGTATGTTGGTTATGAGTGAATCATTTTGGGGTTATCGTCTTTGGTAACATTCTTTGTTTATTAAACATGAACATGAAGGTTGGACAACTCCATTACTAACCTCTTGTACCACAGCATTGTCCTCAATATTCACAGTGTCTTTGACTAATGCATCGAGACCAAGGTTACTTATTTTAATTATTAATTGGTTAATATTTTCATTGCATTACTGTCTCATCATGTTTTCAAGAATAATTTTAATGCCGGATAGACTACAAGCCAATGTAATACATTTTAAGAATAAGTAGCAATGATACATGTTTAGGATACCCAATTTGACAGATCGCAAGCACAAGGTGGTAACGACAGGTTAAAAGTTTTGCAGTAGGCAGCACAGGTTGAAGTCAATTTCACAATACTCATCATTCTCATGAAAATAACCAAAAAATTGTTGGACTTTGTAATCTCATTTTTTGTTTGTACTAAAGAAGAATGAAAAGGGAGTCGGACCAGTTGTGATGTACAAACGCCTATATGAAATAAAAAAAAACCTAATAATGGACATTTGACTGAAGAGATCGATTATGACATGGCTGGGAATCCACTGCTCCTCTCTTTAGATATTATATCAGACCTTTACTCGCTACCTGGCAAAATGTAGAAACTGAATGAAAAAATATTTACTCCTAATGGTAACTACTCCCTATGTTGCAATCTAAGAATATCAATCAGATTTCCTGTTTCAACATTTGCAAATCTACATATCGTAAACATTGTCAAAAAACAATTCATTCTAGAAAATTACTAGTTTTATGCATACATCTGAATTTTTGCAAGCCTGAATGACATCTACACACGTATAACACAGTTACAGATGTTAGGCAGATTTTAACATATCAATACTTACCGACAAATATATTATTGATCACAAAGTTAAGAATGCGATTAGTACATTGTGGTCATACAAAACCTAACAGTATAATATATAAAACCACCTTTATAAGATAATAGTCATTGTTTGCCAAACCGCTCAAAAGTTAACAATAGGACAATTACTAGCAATCATCAGTATAGCACACGAATAGAACAACATATGCCTGCAGTTATCAGAAAAAAATCTACAAACAATCAGTACGAAATAAGAATAATTATAATCGGCTAAAATAGCGGGAGCTAACAAGAGTTACAATTTACTGAACTTTTGCGCCATTTAATCCATATGAAATTATCAATCATTCACAAGCAAGAACAACAATGTACATAACATTTGAATCAAAATATTATAGTTTCACATGAAACAACTTTATTACGGACATCCTATTGTACAAATCATAGACTTGTTTGACATGATTTATCCTGAAGCCTAAATATTGAAACATGACATAAACACGCTTGAACAATAGCTTGGCCACAAAATGCACAATAAAACTTCTAACAAGTTGTGTATGTAGTCGGTAACACCATACGCCAAGGAGCATAGTAAAATGTTTTTATAATAGTATTTTAGCCTTTGAACCTTGGCTGTCCTTGTCAAAGTGTGTCACTATATCTTGGCAATTTGTGTAATGATCACAAAGTCTCAAACTTTTGTTGAATATTTCTAAATATGCTCATAGTTACATAAAATACAGTACATAAAGTATGTACTGAGTACATAAAATATAATTTCATCTTTGATTGTGTTACCGAAAATTACATCAAAGATTGTTATCTTTGATTCCCTCCTAATAAATAAAGTCATAGTACTTTGTACTATGACTTTTGTCAAAGTACTTTAAACAATTGAAGTTTGACGCTGTTATAAGAACATTATCTCGGAAGTATTTTAGCTCTACAACTTTAACTTGTCAGTGACAAACACTATCACCCAGACTTACTGAGGATCAGTAGCAAAATACCGACATACTGATGAAATCATTGATTGCTTAACTGCATCAACTTGGCTTTGCAATTAATTATATTTAATTATGTGGTCTCATATATGCTAATGATTACCATTGCATATGCTATGCTTACACAAAATACTTCAAAGTTTACAAGCTATTTTTATAAAACAAATAAATGAAAGCTTTTATATCATTGAAACACCTAATTTACATCTTATATAAACATGCATGCTGCTGAAACAAATGATATGTTGACGTAAAAGTTACTTTATAGTGAGCTAAGAAAAATATTAAATAAATATCATCGTTTATCAAAAGAAAAAAGATAAATCACACACCAATTGATGCAGTTCAGCACCAATTATGTTGATTGCAGAACCACAGAACGTTTGTTTGCAAACTAGCCACTAAGGAACATTGCTTAAATCTAGACGACTAAAAAGTACATGTGCTGACAATTCCTGCAACTAGTTATGAAGCCAAGCATTCAGTGAGTTAGCCAATGACTAAACTCCCCATAGACCTTTCCATAATAACAACTTGATTTTACTTAAACTTTTCATGATTTATTGAAAAATGGACGGAGCGAAGCTGTTACGTAACAAAAGATCTATAAATTACTAGGACAGCTCAGAAGAGCTGACTTATATTCCTTATATGCCTGCTTCATTAAAGGATTGGTAGCAGACAAATGCCATACTATGTTTAACACGCATGTAAGTATTGGCACTACTTCAGTCGTCGCTGATTAAGCAGTAACTGACAACAATCACTTCAATGGCCGCACTGTGATAGATTTTGCATTTGGATGTGATTGGCTACTTGCCAATGGCTAGATGTACAGGAATTCCCATATAATTCATTGGCCTAACACAACAGTAATAAACACTGTTGGTTATCCCATACACACTAGTTTAATAGTACAAAAGCTTTTTTTGTTTTATTTGGCAATATACTTAGTACTATGAAGTAATAAACAGGCAGTATCAATCTACACCAATAATTAAGCTGGATTATCAATATCACACTTTTTACAATATAATCTATATTTTGCTAAAGCTCTTCTTATAGCTTCGACAATTTTTAGTCTATTAATTTGCATTTTTTATTATAAATTTTTAATAACAATTACCATGCTGTGAAAGACCAAAGAGTAAAAAAATTCTTTCTTCATGAGATGAAATAAACCAAGATTGTTTTGGATTTTTTAAACAATTATTTTCTCGTGTGCTCATTTAGCCAATTCTAGCCAATTTTATCCAATTTGCCACTTTGTAATTTTATGCTAAGAGAATGAAGTGAGGCTTTGACTTTAAGCAGATAATACAGACACAAAATAACGATTTATGTTATAGTGTATAGTGTTATAGTGTTTTTAATTAATACTTTGACAACTAAAAAATTAACCTGTAAAAATGCTTCTTTGATAACAAAGCAATGTTTTGGAAAAATCTGCAAAATTAGGTCTAATTCATGGTTTTAAAAATGTGCAATACTGAAGGCTATTATGGCCTAAGGAAAGTTAGCAATATTAAACCTTATGAATTCAGCAATAACAAATATCAGTCTATTTAATACTTCACATTTGATTCCTCCTGTTTATAACTCATTAAAAATTTCAAACCAGCTTTTAAACAATAAAATAAAACATCGAACACACATGTATATAACACAATATAATAGACAGCAATATGACACATGTTCTTAAACCTTCTTGTTGTTTTGTTCCATTGCACAGCATTGGTCATGGACAATTTTAGAGCCATGAAACTTCATTTGTAAATATGAAATCCATCAAAATTCATTTTTGCTACCCATTAAAGACTCTGGCCGTTCTAGTCAATGTGTGTCAGTAACCCTAGAAAATTTGGTCAACAATACAAAGTTTCTTATTTTTTCAATAAATATCTCTAAATGTGCTCATAAAACCATGACAATTGGTAAAACAGCAAAAGTGGGTGGTAAGCCACAGCAAATGTCATAAAACAGAAAAGAAAAAAAAACTACAGTAGGCACTCCTATAATGTATACCTCTTACAACATTATTTCCAGATCATGTGAAGAATTTATGTGATTTTTTTCTTCCTATTACATAAAACATCTATATAATGTTAAATGTAGTTGTTAGTGACAAATGTAGTTGATAATTTACCAATCTGATAATTTACAGTGAACTCTTGCCGTACGATTTTAATTAGTTTTATTGTTGACATCGTAAGACAAAACCGCAAAAGGCTATTGATAAAAAGTACAATGTAGGTGATGGCGTACTATGGATGAAGAGTATTAAAGGTGCTGATACTCATTAAGGTTACTTTTTATGGTTATACCAGCAATATTATTAAACAAGAAAACACATATTTTAAATGTAGAGTAGAAAAATTATCATCATGCTGATAAAAAGGTATTCAGCAACCAAAAATGTTTCAGTGAAATTCTTAGTGATATCAAGAAACAGTAAATATATTATGGAAGTTGACCTCATACCTTAGTTTAACTATGGAAGCAGCAAACACCAGTAGAGTAGATATTTAACCTAAATATTCATTATCAAATGTTAGCATAAAATAAGAAGAAAAATTAGAAGTACAATGAAATATCTTAACAATTCCAAAGCAAATTTTAAAAATGCACAGCTCTCTTACCAAGGGCTCATAAACAGACTCAATACTAATTACAAATTAGTATACATGATAAACAGAAGGAATCTCGGGAACTGCGCTTCGAATATCCATGTTTTTGTGCATATGCACATACTCGATGCCACATACTTTTCTATAATATTTTATATCTTGAATCAATGTAAAATAAAACAAACAATCATGTTATAGTGTTTTTGAATGTTACATAATGTTTAATACAGCCTACATGCCAACTTCTCAAACATGTCTAGAACAAATCTTTGATTTTTGTAGTAATCTGTGTTACAAATTATTATGGACTTGAACTTAGCATTATAACATAATATTATAAATTTTCTAAAGAAAAAAGTTTGAAAATTGGTCAACAAACAAAAATACAGAAGAAGTTTTTTTTACCAGCTACTATGATACAACAACTTAGTTGGCAGAACTACATGAGTTGTCAGCTCATTACCAACCGATAATAATAATTAATTATATATTTTAATGGTGCAGTAAGCTTCATGTACAAGATCAACTGTGAAAGCAAAAATAATGTGTTACCATTCTAAGTAAACTTGGAATATTTGGTAATATTAGTTTGCGAGCTAAAAACTATAATTTACAAAGATATTGAAGTTCATGATTACTCACTACATTTTCAGTGTAGAAAATTTTTTAATAAAGGTATGAACGATTATATTTATTACACTCATTTATAATGTTGATCACGGCAAGCTAGTGATAGCTGTACGCTGATATTATTAGATATATTCCATTGATTAGTAATAGTACGGTTCCCTAAAAAGAACCATCACTGAGCATTTTTATTATTTATGCTCATTCTTGTTAATAAAGGTATCATAAGGGATATGATTGTGGAATTTCCCTGTCAGCTTTTTTATTATTATTGAAACTGCATTTTCATACTGTGTCTTAGTACAAGGTATATATTATTAATATTATTATGCTTACCAACACAAATAGTTACCTAACATGATATACATGTAAATGCATGCTTGCTTGTCTCACTATTTAGGTAATTCGTTTTTAGAAATAAAGTTAGTATGGCTCAATTTCTTTTTATATACTCCTAAAAGATAAAACATATTTCGCTACACCAAACAATATTTGTACAAACTGCTGAACGACCGAAGATAAAAGCAAATAAAATCTGTAACATACCGCCATAGTTGGATTTGAAAATGTACATATCAGGCCAATCGTTATATAATGACCAAAATACTTCAACAACTAATGACAGAATCTTTACTATGTTACCTTATCATCTCATTTCTGGTGTTGATTACTACTAGCTCACGTGAGGAAGAAAGGGCAGAACCAAATTTTTTGTATATTTAATATTGAAGTCGGTTTAAACCAGTGAGATATTTTTTACATATCTATTTTTTACATAATTGCATTACAGTTGAATTGGTTTTCACTTCATACTATCAGCTATAAATTTGCACACGATTTGTAAAACACAGTTTACAGAAGAAAGGACATAACTCCCATTGATTAGAACTCCACTACATTTGCATTGTTCAATATGCTAATATAGCTACAGAGAGAAACATTTTTACGCTGACTGCATGATGTAAATAATCTGTATGCAATTCACTACTCTGACTATATCATATATATATGACTCAGTTCATATCAGATTAAATTCAGTATTGCCTCAACAAGTTCGCAATCCATGGCTTTTCATTGATGGTTGGTGTTTTTTCAATCTATCAAAAGTAAACGCTTTGAAAAGAAACACTTTTGTATATTCATATTTCGCCTATATGTTCAAATCAGTCTAGGAAGTTAATAGAAAACAAAAAAAATATATTGTCAACTGAATCGCTAATTTACTTACGAAAGTAAAATAAAGAAATAAAAACATGTTTTACAAGAATGCTTAAAATACACAAAGGCAATGAGGAGGAGAATATTTTAGAAGATTAATATAAACAAGAATAGTGAGAGTTGTAGGCTTGGCATAATAGAAATGGAAAACTGCAGGTCCCTTTGAGTGCGTTTGCTCAAAGGTCTTAGGAGAAGGTCAAGAGGTCAATGTGCTTTAATCTTCAGGTCAGCATCTTTTAACAATAAAATAATGGAGGTGAGCGTTTTTATAGTGCTTTTAATGACTTGATGACTTGCAAAACACTTTTTGAACTCACACTTGGGAAACTACACTGCAGAGTTAGAATTGTATTGCTACTGAAGGAGACTTCAGTCAAAAGCATGAGTGTTGGAGTCTGGCTATAGTATATATTGATCAAGGTGATCTAACAGTCGGAGTGTAGATGTCTGACCACAGCATGTTGTAGGTATTTTATACACAATATAATTGGTTTGATGTAAAACCAGATTAAGTCAAAGTTGAGAAGATAAGCTGAGGCGACACATTTTTTGTGTCCAGCAATGTCTGGTATCAAATTGGAATTTTTAGTGGTCAGTCAATTAAAAAGATGCAACCATGTGAAATGACTTGAAGAATTAGACTGACTTGATCTGTGAATAAATCTCTAATGTGTACAAGGTAGAATCTATCCTCGATAATCGGTAAAATGAAACATTGACCCATGATTCAATTTGATGTCCTAATAGTTCTTTAAATCTTTTTAAGAAGCGTGAGATGCAGAATATCACATCTGCTACCATGCAAAATGTAAATGTGCGCCATTATCTATTTCCATTACAGCACGTTTTAAGCAATCTACCATAACTTTGATAGTTGACAGGAAGTTTATATCTTATTCTGACATGCGTTCTCTTTACTATAGCCCAGATCTTATAATAAATAATGACAGCTTTTACATGTCCCTGTATCTGAAACATTCTAAAAGATGTTAACAATAACCCAATGATCGTACAAATGGTGTGAAATTTTATGCTTGCCTTAACGTTTATGTCCTAGGGAATGTAGTAACCAATAAGCATAATTATCTCAAACCTAACCACAATTTTACATTTGTGACTAACACACAGCTAACCTAGTTTGTTTCCACAAACTCGAACGGATTCTGCTGTTGTGAACGTGTTTAGTATATATGATGACACTGATATGAATTCATTGTTTGGCAGTGATTGCTTTAGTTCACAGGCTTCTTTTGCTGTAACAAAACCTTTGTTCCCAATAATGGATCATCATTATCGGTAGCTACTTAGCTTTTGCTTATAAGAAAAACTAAAGTTAATAAGATATGGTGACTGTAGACTATGTTAATATACAAAGAGTTAAAAAATTTCAGCATAAGGGACAATTGGCAGTCTTAGAACTTTAGTTCTCCGTATATATATATATATATATATGTGCCATGATTTATCTGATTAGAAACTCACAAATCACTTTTTGCACGTATTAAAAAAGATTGCCTTCAATAAAAACAGTTTTGGATTTTTGTCGTGATCATCTTTGTAGAAGATAAAAAAAATCTCAAGCCTTTCCAAGCTTAAAATCGGTACTTAATGAAACTCTTTTATACCAATAAGCACCTTATCAACTGCTCGCACCCATCTGATTGCGGTCTATATACCAAATTTGATCCCAAGATAATAACACTGTATTCATAATCACATAGGCTTTGTCATACATCACCTTATTAGCTAATGAAAATCGTAAAAGAGCGACTCAAAAAATGTTGTAGATCTTTAGTCTTTACAAAAATGTAGTATTTCAACTATTTTTAAGTCTGTAAGAAAGATTTAGTCAAAACTGACTGATGAACATGGTAAAAAAGCTAAGTTTGTCTAGTTATTAAAGATTGGTGATATATTGTTTAGCATAAAAATAATATCATATATAGGAGCAAAACATAATATATATTTATATATATATTTTTACATAAATATAAACACAAATATATATACATATGTACATGCATATATACATGTACAAATATATACATATTCATTTACATGTATATATATTATGTATTATATATTATGTATTATTGTATATATATTATGTATTATTGTATATATTATTGTTATATATTATTGTATTATTGTATATATATTATGTATTATATATAGATCTATAAAAATTGTTTCCTCCCAGTTAACCCATTTGAGTGGTAATTTTTGCTCTAACTCGGGTCTCCTACTAGAGACCTGGGAGTTTGAGCACTCAACCGTTTTGAACCAGTAGCCCATTTGTCACTGCCTTGTCCTGGTTCAACTACAGGCAGTGCAGACCTTGTTTGGTCAGGCAACATCCAAGCAAGCATGGATTTGGTTATTGCACTCTATATAGAGGTTGTAGACAATATACAGGCAAGGGTCTTGCCTAAGGACCTGCCATAAAGATGCAATTGTTGGGGTTTGAACCTAGGACCCAATGATCACTGTCCCAATACCTTACCAACTGCACCATCTGTCCCGTATATAAATATATATATATATATATGTATTTATATATATAGGACAGATAGCGCAGTTGGTAAGGCATCGGGATCGTGATCATTAGGTCCTCGGTTCAAACCCCCCAACAACTGCACTTTTCCGGTGGTCCTTAGACAAGACCCTTGCTTGTATAATGTCTACAACCTCTATAATGAGTGCAATAACCAAAGCCATGCCGGCTCGGACGTCGCCCGGTGAAACAAGGTCTGTGCTGCCTGTAGCTGAACCAGTACAAGGCAGCGAAAAATGGGCTACTGGTTCAAAACGGGTGAAATGGACTCGGGCCGATAACACTCGGACCGATAACACAGACCTCATGCAGTGCTACTTTACCAGTGAACCTCAAAAGTGGGGCTACATGGGAAGGATGCGTGAACTGTGGATAAACATGCGCCCTGAATTGCCACTAACCGCTAAGCAACTTGTAGCTCAGAGGAGTAACATAATCAAGCGGCACCTCAGATCAGAACTTGAGGTAGATGAAATTAGGGAAAAATTCACCCAACTAACCTCGACCAATGAGGAGCGCATATCAACACACATTGTCACATGCATACACATGATCATGTGTTGATCATGTGTATGTGTTGATCATGTATATGTGAGTCAACACATTATCATGTGTTGACTCACGGGTTGAAGAAAACATGCACTTGGACCTTGACCTAAAGGTGAAAGAGCTTGCGGAAAATATCATCAACAAGATACCAATGATTATGGAAGAAGGAAACCCCTATGAAGAGTTAGCAAGGCCATACCTAAGAAGCTGTTAGAAGACATTAACTTGGCACTGGAGTCGATCTTTACTGGATCAATCAGTGAGACTAATACAGACAGTACAGCAACCGTCATCTTGGAGGATATGGGTATTAAGCAACTGCCAACGAGGCTTCAAGCAATTCCATCCTGGTAGCTGAGGCTACAAAATAAGATCGAGGACTTCCACAAGAAAGTTAGTATGCTCAGTGAGAGATCTAACCACAGTTTGGAGCGTCCAAAAAGGGAAGCCACAATAGAAGCTCTAGAATCTGCCAAACAGCAGCTAGTAGTACTCTCGGCACGACTGAAGCGGTACACCAAAGAGAATGAACAAACTGTTTATTAATAATCCATCTAGAGTGTATTCCCAGTTCAAAGGTGAACTGCAGAGGCCAATGTCTGAGCCTCCCCAATCTAGCACTTCAAAGTTCTGGAAGGACATCTGGGAAAAAGAGACAACTCATAACACCACTGCAAATTGGCTGAAGAGGCTTAAAGAGAGCCATCAACATACTGTGGCTCAGCAGGGATTTACCATCAGCGAAGAGGACATCAAGTGCAGAGTGCAGCATATGAAGAACTGGGCAGCACCTGGCCATGACATGATTCAAGCATTCTGGTTAAAGAAATTGACATCACTTCACATTAGAATGGCTAAGCAGATGGAATGCCTAATAGAACAAGGTGACCATCCAGAAAGGCTGACCAAAGGACGAACTGTACTTCTAATTAAAGATCCAAAGCAGGGGCCGGTTCCCAAAAACTCTTGACCAATAACCTGCTTGCCCACCACCTGGAAACTGTTCTCAAGAATAGTTGCAGACAAACTGGATGAGCACATGAGTCACTATATGACCAGTGCTCAGAAAGGAATTGGGCGCAACACCCGAGGAGCCAAACATCAGTTACTGGTGGATCGGACGGTCTGTCAAGACAGCATGAGAAGGCATACCAATCTTGCCATGGCTTGGATTGACTACAAAAAGGCCTATGACTCAATTTCACATAGTTGGATACTTGAGTGCCTCAGTATGTACAATGTTCACCCTGCCCTTGTGGCATTCATCAAGATGTCAATGACCAAATGGAAGACGGAACTGGAGGCTAATGGCAAAAAGCTGGCGAGTGTAAAAATTAAGCGAGGCATCTATCAAGGTGACGCCGAAGGTGACGTGAAGTTATCACCGCTGCTATTCTGCATATGCCTAAACCCTCTGCTAGAGGAGACTCAATATGGGTACCAGTTTAAGAGTGGCACTAAGATAAACCACCTCTTCTACGTGGATGACATCAAGCTGTACGCTAACAAAGAAAGGGACATTTATTCGTTAATACACCTCACTCAGGTTTACAGCAAGGACATCGGAATGACCTTCGGTATTGAAAAAATGTAGAAGGCTAATTCTTAAGAAAGGCTATTCTATGCTCACAGATGGCCTAAGAATGCCAAATGGTACCATCAAAGATATAGAGGAAGGGTACAAGTACTTGGGGATTATGCAAAGCAACATCAACCACGAAGCCGGGTACATCACAAAGCCATTACCGAATACAAGAAACGCCTTCGGCAGGTCTTACGAAGCCAGCTCAATGCCAAGAACCAGGTCATGGCAAAAAATACCTACGCACTGCCAGTAATAAGATATCCAGCAAGCATAATAAAGTGGACTGAGGAAGCCATCAAAGAAACAAATACATGTATAGCAACTCGTAAACTGCTGACAATGCATGGAGCACTTCATCCAAAATCCGATACTGCTAGATTGTATCTCGATAGAAAAGATGGCGGTAGGGGACTCAAAAATGTACAGCAGACAGTGAAAGAGGAGGAGCATAGCATCAAAGCATATGCAGCCTCCATGGCTACCTCAGATAAGTTGCTAGCTGAATTTCAATCGGCTGCTCCTACACCGGATCTACACCCTGATGACGAGGAAATTGACTGGCACACGAAACCTCTTCATGGTGCTTACCACTAACAAATATCTAAGGTTGGCGATCTTCACCAGACATATACGTGACTGAACAAAGGAAGCCTAACGGCCAATACAGAGTCGCTAATCGTGGAGGCGAATAGACAAATAGACGAATTAAGACGAATAGAAAGACATTGCTGTTATTGTATGTTAGATTGAGTAACTAAGTATGTTGTGCAAGTAACTCATATTATTACTGTAGATAATATGCATAGCAAGGAAAAAATGTGTGTGTTTCATTTTAACAATCACAGAAACTGAGTTGTGTCTATGCATTGTTTCCAACTAACTTGTTTAAATTGTTGTATACAGTGCAGCAGCGATATGTAACTAAATCAGAAACTATAACATTAAACATATTTATAAATAATGAATTACATTATTCGTTTAGTTTAATGAGCAGAAAGTTATGCAGCCTAAAAAAAATTGGAGAGTTCAAAAAGCCATGATTGGAAGATTTAGGCAAACTACCAACATTGTCCGAGTTGTATATTATTAAAAAAATTTGGTGTTTGAAAATTATAGTGATGACTTACGCCCGAGCCCACAACTTTCTCAAGAAAGCTGCAAAATTAAACTGGCAGCAGGGTCTCTATGTTGTTGACACTTTTGTTAAATTGTATTAAACTTGATGTCTGAATAAATTTACTCCATTTGGCAACTAAGCAACAACCATTCTATGGTACTTGACTAATTGAGTTTTTTGGTATCAAGCATGGTATATAAATAGCAGAAGCCTCCTAGTTAATATATAATTCATAGCCTCATTCATGCAGCCTCCTAACTGATATACAAGTAATAGCTACCCACTATGTGAAATTCAAATTATAGCAAACTCGTAGGTGATCTATGAGTGATAGCAACATCCTAAACTATATGTAATCCATAGCAACATCTGCAATAATATATAGGTTATTGCAACTTCCTAAATGATATATAAATAGCAGCCTTCTAATTAATATATAATTTATAGCAGCCTCTTAACTGATATAAAAATAATAGCTACCAACTAAGAAATTCAAATTATAGCAAGCTCCTAAGTGATCTATAAGTTCTAGCAACATAATGATATTTAAACCTGAGCAGGCTCTCAAAGACAAGTTATAGCAACCTCCTAAATGATATAAAAGTTATGGTAACTTACTAAAGGGTATGTAAGCTGTGCCATGCTCTGATACATAGGTTACAATTGTAACATTCTAACTTATGTGTAATTTATAGCAACCACCTAACTGGTAATAATTATTTTGGCGTACTCATTGAGGTATGAATTATTTTACCTTCAAAGTGATATGTAACTTGCAATAACCATCTACACAATGTCCAAATTTTGACAGTTTTTCTAAAATCTATGTACAAGTATATAAAGAATGATAAGTTGATGAATATATAGTGTATGATAATATATTCTCCTAAAATTTCCATAAAAATATATAATAATTAGGAGGTAAACAAATATATATATATATATATATATATCTACCATATGAATAAATTACACCATGTAGGAGGCTTACCCTTATATATTTGCGTTTACTCATAATCCCTTATATTTCGGAACCTCCCAACTGGTATATATTTATTTTACTCCTAACTCTAGAAACATGGGTATATATAAAAAAATTGTTTCCTCACCCAAGATACCATGTATGGGTGGTAAATTCTGCTCTAACTCGGGTCTCCTACCAGAGACCTGAGAGTTTGAGCACTCGCCTCAAGATCTTAGCTGTTTCCAATAGCGCACTTTTCTGCAACTCACCTGAGTTGATTGTTGTTGGTATTTGGGCAAGCCACATTTTATGCGCTGGTGTTATTGCGCCCAGCGCCCCAATGACTACTGGGATTACAGTTGTTCTTACATTCCAGCATTTTTCAAGTTCTTCTCTAAGAGGGAGATATTTCTCTACCTTTTCTTTGCTGGCTATATTGTAGTTATTGGGTACTGCTATATCTATTATAGTAGCCCTCTTGTTTTCCTTGTCTACCACCACTATATCTGGTTGGTTTGCTAGGACATGCTTGTCAGTTCGGATTTAGAAGTCCCAGAAGATCTTAGCGCGGTCCTTTTCATTGACCTTACCAGGAGCTTCCCACCAGTGTTGTGGTTTATTAAGACTATACTCATCACATAGACTTCTATACACAACACCTGTGACATGATTATGCTGCTTATATATATATATATATATATATATATATATATATATATATATATATATATATATATATATATATATATATATATATATATATATATATATATATATATATATATATATATATATATATATATTCACTCTCTTCGCTAAACCTTGCCCAGGTATTAAAAATCAGCGCATAAACAAGGAGAGGTAGTGAGAGTTGTCTACCACTTGCTACTAGCCTAGCACATTGCCAATGGATAATTTGATTAAGCTAATGATTAAAAGCTACCACTTATCGTGGTGTTAAGCCATAGCTTTGTGTCGTGACGGAATGCAGTAGCGTATTTGCTCTTGCTCCCATATGGCAACATATTTTGCTAATGAAGTCCCCAAGCTTTTGTACAGAATTTGTAAAACACGAGACTGGCAAACCAGAGGGTCTGAGATCCAAATCTTTTGTGATACAGATTCTTTATTCTAAAATTTTAATTGCTATCGGTGCAACTACACATATCTACATACTTTGAGAAATATATATAGACTAGTGCTACCCGAAGTTGCATGTGTATTATAAATCAGGTTATAAACAATGCGAGGTAAAGAGAGGTACTTGCCAATGGTTATTAGCCTGGCATATTGCCCATCGATATTTTGAGTAAATTTACTAATAAGAGCTAAGGCTTATCATGACTTTTGTTGTGACAGAAAGCATAGAATATTTGCTCCCATATAGTGACATTTAGCGCCTAGCAAATCTATCAAGCTCATGTAGCTAAATTGGTAGGGAATCGTACTGGCGAATGAGAGGTACCGAGATCACATTTTCTGCAATGATATATTTTATTCATAATGTTAATAGCTATTGCTGGACATGTACAAGAACGCCCAACTTTGACAAATATGTATAGTTACATATACCATGAAGTCTCTACTTAAACGCCACTTATATTTGAAAGCCACTTCTCTTAAATCGCCACTAAAAAATATTGAAAAATACCGCCAACCCTTTGATTGAACTCCACCTCTATTTGACACTCACTTTGACATAGCTTAATCTTTACAAACCCATAATAATAAGTTATAAATAGCAATGTGTCTAAAAATTGTATCAATGAGGACTTGGTTAAAACAATCGCAATTAATTCGTTTGTTGTTACTGTAGAGTTTGCCATTACCTTAGTAACTGTGAGCCTGAAAAGATTGATCCTTTTAGTCATTAGAGCTACACTCTGTTCCAATGTCATTAAAGTGTAAATCATATCCATTGTTTTTCAATCCATCTGCTATTTGGTTTTAAATCTCACTCTGAGGCTTTAAAATTTTCACGATTGATGAGCATACGTTTCAGAAACACCTCACAATTTGATAGCAGCAATAGATTCAGCGCATTCTAACTTTGAAACATTAAACCATTGTTAAACTTTAATATGCGGTGCCCGTTTCTTAACTGCAGAGTTTTACAGTTTTTCTTAGAAAGTTTGAAAGCACCTCCATCAAAATGATCAATAACTGTAGCAAACTAATAGTTTATAATCAAAGTAGGGCCTTGTTTATTTAGGTCCAATACTTCGATGTGCAGTAGAATTTTGGTTTTCAAACGCTTTGGTTCTTGTCTAACTAAGTTTTTTACCTAAAGAATTTGAGATGTTCTTGTCTCGGATCTCGACCATAAATTTGGCTTTCATTCAAACCGGAGCACGCACATTGGGAACAGCTCTGCAAACAGTGTGGGGAAGCGACTTATGCTTCATGAATTCTTTACAAAAAGGTAGGAAGCATCTGGGACAATGTCTCATTTGCGAAACAGGTTTGCTAAACATACCGCTGCTGCAGTTGAGTTACCCTTAACTGTTTTTGAAGAGTATTCTCTTTCAAATATGTGAAGTGAACGTGTCAACGGCGTTTATATTTCTTTCACAACTTTTGATGTACCTAACTTGTTGCAACTTTGCTGATTATTATCAATTTCTGCAATTTTTGGTGTTGTACCTAAACCTTTAATGTTTTCTTTGTTTTAAAAGCAGAACATACTCGTAGGATATGTTTATTTTAGTTTCCCTTGTTATTATCATAGGTGGAAAATGTTTTATTAAAACTAAACTCAAACTATATCTACCTGTTTTATTTATGGTATACAGTTTATGGTGTGAAATTAAAAAAACTCTGCCGAAGTAGATTTCTTGACTTCGAACAAATTAAATTTTATATGCATTTATTCTAATCAGAAAAAGTTGCTTTCGTTCTCGAACAGCTCCGTTTTCAAAAAATCCAGTATTTAAACAACTTTCTGAAATGAATTACGTTGACGAACCGATGTTCCATTGTATATGAAAAGCGTTTTAGCGAAATGTCTAAAGCCTACAGTATTGATGTCAATTCTCCCAAAAAGAGAGTGCAAAATATAGACAACATAGGCATCAATTTGCCAATAAGTGATTAAATATATTTTTTCAAATTTCTCCCAGGGAAATCAAAATGTAATCCTTTATTTGAATGTCAAACCAGATAAAAGACCACTAAAGTCAAAAAGTTAAAAAAGATACTGCAATGGCATTCAAATAGAGGTTTCACAGTATGTATGTACATACAAAGTAAAAAATGGTTTGCTTACCCTATCCTATAGTTATCCATGGTAGTCGTAATGCTGACTCAACAGTATTGTGATTGCTGAGGCACGAAACGAACATGTAGTCACAGAGTTTTACCCTATACTGTTATCAATTAATGAGTCTAATCAAATTTACCACCTTAAGCATGGAATATATTGCTGAACAACTATGCAAAGCTGCCTGTTATCAATGATAATCATATTGCTAACAGTCTGACCAAACAGCCTTACCAGAAGAATCCCTGTTTCTGTGTTTGGTATGAGTTTTATGAGTTCAAGTTATATATACATGCTATAAATACATGATATACACATGCTATATTTACATGCTATGTATATATGTTATAAAGATATGTGCTAGATATTTATAGCATCTTGAACAAGCCTGACACGTTTTTAGCAGTTCAAAAGTGCTGGATGAAGTGTGCATGTTTTAACCAAGTGCCATTATAGATTGACAGGTGTAACAAGTATTAGTACAGTTATTCCATAGTATGGCAAGTGGGTCATATGACATGGTTGATATTGCGTGAGTCTGCAAAATTGAGATTCTGAGTCCAATACCATTGCTAAGCAGTTTTTTCATTCCCAAAATCTGTTTGTTGTAACAGGAAATACAAGCAAAAAACAAACACATATATTTATACATAAGGATAAAAAAACATTAGTAATAATAAACAAGAAAGGTAAGTAATAACACATGTTGATGCGTAGGATCGGCTAACTTGTAAGATGATCCCAAAAAACTGAGTTGGATTTGGCATATAATCATGTAGTACAGATTAGGGTACTATGTCATCAGAGAAGGTCATTTGATAATCTACTAACTACTAATTAATCATGAGCATGATAAACTTATCAGTAGTGATAATCTTTCAAACAAAGAGTCTGTTCCCATCAACCAATCAGCTCTTAGCAAATGTTAAATACATGATAATCAGTAATGGCAGGTTATAACACCAATCTTTTGGAGTTTAGTCCACCTATATTTTTTTGATTACAAACTCAGCTTGACAGATCATGTTAGACTCAAGTCAACAAACTAATATCGATGTTTTAGGGATATGCAATATATGCGGGTTTGTAGTACCTTTCAAAACCTTCCAGAAAGTTAGCGATTTTCAAAACCTGGAAACAGATACAACTTCCTTCTTTGAGTGAAAGTGCATGTCGCTGAAGGAACATTTCCACCCAGTGCAAAGTTTGCAGAGCTAAGACTGACTTTCCGTACTCTCTCCTGTATCTATAAACATAATTTTCAACTTGCAATCAGCATATTTATCGAATAAAGCAAATATGTTGATGATGTAAAGCAAAGTTGAACATACTCTTACCATTGCAACATTGTACGAGCTGTTTTGAAATATACCTTGTTAAATAAATCTTTACATGGTAATACTTCACTTCAACTGCAGTTAGATTAGTCATCTTGGAAAAATGAGATGCAGTGTTTGTGAAGTCTTGATTATACTCACTTGCTGACCACCATTATGAAACTGTACACTTGTACCGCTTGGTACTCTGTATATACAGACAAACTCAAATAAATCAAACTTCACGGGACCAAGCAAAGGTATTAGAGTTATCAGAGCGTTCAAGTTATTAGAGCACTGTCACAAGTCCATCTAGTTATTAGTGGCTACAGTTACATATACAAACACTTTACAAATCAAAAGCATAGATGGCTTAATGGAAGTTAAAAAGCTTCTAATATAAAGTTAAAAAGTTTTTATCAGAATGTATGGGGATTTTTTTTATCCCTTGAGACTTGTTTGTTGTTTTAGGTGATGTGACTGTCAGAACGTTTTCAGATTTAAAATTTGCAAAACTTGATCGCTTTTGAGATGCTCAGAATAGAATGATTTTTTTCTTTTGGGCGTTTTAGCCGTGGTCAATTTTGGCGATCTATATTTAAGTTTTTTCGAAGGTTACATTACTTTTCCTTGCTTTCGACGGGCGATCACTAAGCGGATTGTTGGTAAAATTTGATTTTTTAGAAAAGCTGTTGGCGGAAATACTTAGCCGACAATAGTAATAACGACACCTAAGAACTACTTGAAGTTGAGGTTTACTTCTATGGTTTGAAATGAAGTGACATTCGGAAGCGATAACAACCATCTTGGTAGCCATTGAGAAAAAAACTGTTTGAGCTAACGAAGTTGAGGTTGAGTTATCTAAAGCAATTTATCATTGTGTGGGAACGGACCAAACCAATCTGTTCAAGTTAATCATGTGTTCGGGCTATCTTGATTTATCTGAATTTGACTGTATATATACTTTATTACTATTATCAGTAGCACTACTCTCGTATATATCTTGTAATTCAACTCTTTAAATTTTTATTGCCAAAATTGAATTCTCGTTTTTAATCATATTCAACTATATTTTATAGGCGGTGGGACTCTTTTTACTTTCTACCAAAAGCTTCCGTGGTGGGTTAAAACAGGACCGTTTTTAAACATTACTTTCTACAAAGTATACAAAGTTATATAGCAAAGTAAGATCAGAAAATAAGCTATTCAGTGGTAGAGAGGAAATTAAAATCAGACCACGGTCTGCCGAGTTACGGACGTTTGGAGATTGCCCATTATAACTCTATTTATTAATAATTCATGTTGTGTACTTGTTACAAGCCAAAAGGCTACCTATATTTCCTCTCCTATTAGCTGTATCTTGTTTCAAGCAATCTTCTGATTAGCTGTTTTCAGAAACACTGTATTCTGATTAGTCAATACCACATCTGTTTTTTGCTTTCTCACTGGTTATCTTACTTTTCTCACTTATATATATATATATATATTAATATATATATATATATACATTAATATATATACATATATATATATATACATATATATATATATAAATATATATATATATATATAGGACGGATAGCGCAGTTGGTAAGGTATCGGGACAGTGATCATTAGGTCCTCGGTTCAAACCCCAACAACTGCACTTTTCTGGTGGTCCTTGGACAAGACCCTTGCTTGTACAACGTCTACAACCTCTATGATGAGTGCAATAACCAAAGCCATGCCGGCTCGGACGTCGCCCGGTCAAACAAGGTCCGCGCTGTCTGTACTGTCCGCTCTGAACCAGGACAAGGCAGAGAAAAATGGGCTACTGATTTAAAACGGATGAAATGGACTCGGACTAATAACACCGACCTCATGCAGTGCTACTTTATGAGTGAACCTAAAAAGTAGGGCTATATGGAAAGGATGCGGCAACTGTGGATAAACATGCGCCCTGGATTGCCACTAACCGCTAAGCAACTTGTAGCTAAGAGGAGTAACATAATCAAGCGGCACCTCATATCGGAACTTGATTTAGATGAAATTAAGGAACAGTTCATCCAAGTAACCTCAACCAATGAGGAGTGCATATCAACACACACTGTCACGCATACATGATCATGTGTTGACTCACGGGTTGAAGAAGACATGCACTTGGACCTTGACCCAAGGATGAGAGAGCTTGCGGAAAATATCATCAACAATATGTCAGCTGCCAATGATTATGGCAGCAGGGTACCACTACGAAGAGTTAGCAAGGCCATACCTAAGAAGCTGTTAGAAGACATTAACATGGCACTGGAGTCAATCTCAACTGGATCAATCAGTGAGACTAATGCCTTAATCTACAGTACAGCAACCGTCATCTTGGAGGAGATGGAAATTAAGCCAATGCCAACAAGGCTTCAAGCCATTCCATCCTGGCAGCTGAGGCTACAAAATAAGATCAAGGACTTGCGCAAGAAAGTTAGTAGGCTCAGTGAGCGATCTAACCACAGTTTGGAGCGTCCAAAAAGGAAAGCCACAATATAAGCTCTAGAATCTGCCAAACAGCAGCTAGTAGCACTCTCGGCACGACTGAAGCAGTACACCAAAGAGCGGGATAACAAGAGAATGAACAAACTGTTAATCAATAATCCATCTAAAGTGTATTCCCAGTTCAAAGGTGAACGGCAGAGGCCAATGTCTGAGCCTCCTCGATCTAGCACTTTAAGGTTCTGGAAGGACATCTGGGAGAAAGAGACTGCTCATAACACCACTGCAAATCGGCTGAAGAGGCTTAAAGAGAACCATAAACACACTGTGGCTCAGCAAGGAATCACCATCAGCAAAGAGGACATCAAGTGCAGAGTGCAGCGTATGAAGAACTGACATGATTCAAGCTTTCTGGTTAAAGAAATTGACATCACTTCACACTAGAATGGCTAAGCAGATGGAATGCCTAATAAAACAAGGTGACCATCCAGAATAGCTGACCAAAGGACGAACTGTACTTCTGATAAAAGATCCAAAGCAGGGGCCGATTCCCAAAAACTATCGACCAATAACGTGCTTGCCCACCACTTGGAAACTGCTCTCAGGAATAGTTGCAGACACACTGGAAGAGCATATGAGTCACTATATGACCAGTGCCTAGAAAGGAATTGGGCGCAACACCCGAGGAGCTAAACATCAGTTACTGGTGGATCGGACAGTCTGTCAAGAAAGCAGGAGAAGGCAAACCAATCTTGCCATGGCTTGGATTGACTACAAAAAGGCCTATGACTCAATTTCACATAGTTGGATACTTGAGTGCCTCAGTATGTACAATGTTCACCCTGCTCTTGCGGCATTCATCAAGATGTCAATGACCAAATGGAAGACGGAACTGGAGGCTAATGGCAAAAAGCTGGCGAGTGTACAAATTAAGCGGGGCATCTATCAAGGTGACTCCTTATCACCGCTGCTCTTCTGCATATGCCTAAACCCTCTAAGCAAAATGCTGGAAGAGACTCAATATGGGTACCAGTTCAAGAGTGGCACCAAGATAAACCACCTCTTCTACATGGATGACATCAAGCTGTACGCTAACTAACAAAGAGACATTGATTCGCTAATACACCTCACTCAGGTATACCGCAAGGACATCGGAATGACCTTCGGTATTGAAAAATGTGGAAGGCTAATTCTTAAGAAAGGCCATTCTATGCTCACAGATGGCCTAAAAATGCCAAATGGTACCATCAGAGATATAGAAGAAGGGTACAAGTACTTGGGGATTATGCAAAGCAACATCAACCACAAAGCCGAGGTACGTCACAAAGCCATTACCGAATACAAGAAACGCCTTCGGCAGGTCTTACGGAGCCAGCTCAATGCCAAGAACCAAATCATGGCAATAAATACCTACGCACTGCCAGTAATAAGATATCCAGCAGGCATAATAAAGTGGACTGAGGAAGCCATCAAAGAAACAGATATAGCAACTCGTAAACTGCTGACCATGCATGGAGCACTCTACCCAAAATCTGATACTACTAGATTGTATCTTGATAGGAAAGATGGCGGTAGAGGACTCAAAATTGTACAGCAGACAGTGAAAGAGGAGGAGCATAGCATCAAAGCATATGCAGCCTCCATGGCTACCTCAGATAAGTTGCTAGCTGAATTTCAATCGGCTGCTCCTACACCGGACCTACGCCCGGATGATGAGGAAATTGACTGGCACACGAAACCTCTTCATGGTGCTTACCACTAACAAATATCTAAGGTTGACGATCTTCACCAGACATATATGTGGCTGAACAAAGGAAACCTAACGGCCAATACAGAGTCGCTAATCATGGCAGCCCAGGAGCAAGTGCTCCCAACAAGGCAACTCCAAATGAAAATCTATGATACTAGAGACAATCCTAGATGCAGACTGTGCAAAGATGCACCTGAGACCATCCAACACATCATCAGTGGATGCAGGCAGCTAGCAGGGAACGCATACACTGAGCGGCATAATCATGTCGCAGGCATCGTTTATAGGAGTCTATGTGATGAGTTTGGCCTTAATAAACCACAACACCGGTGAGAAGCTCCTGGTAAGGTGATTGAAAATGACCGCGCTAAGATCTTCTGGGACTTCTACATCCAAACTGACAAGCATGTCCTAGCAAACCAACCAGATATAGTGATGGTAGACAAGGAGAACAAGAGGGCTACTATAATAGATATAGCAGTACCCAATGACTACAATATAGCCAGCAAAGAAAAAGAAAAGGTAGAGAAATGTCTCCCTCTTGGAGAAGAAATTGAAAAATGCTGGATTGTAAGAACAACTGTAAACCCAGTAGTCATTGGGGCACTGGGCGCAATAACACCGGTGCATAACATGTGGCTTGCCCAAATACCAACAACAATCAACTCAGGTGAGTTGCAGAAAAGTGCGCTAATGGGAACAGATAAGATCTTGAGGCGAGTGCTCAAACTCCCAGGTCTCTGGTAGGAGACCCGAGTTAGAGCAGAATTTACCACCCATACGGGGTATCCGGGGTGAGGAAACAATTTATATATATATATATATGTATCCAGTCAAACATGGATAACTCGAATTTCACGGGACCGAGCAAAAGTGTTCGAATTATCAGAGCGTTCAAGTTATCAGAGCACTGTCACAATCCATGTATTTACTTATTTATTAGTAGATACATGTACATATACAAACTATAATATAAATCAAAAGCACAAATGGCTTGTTTCAAATTAAATGCTTCTAATGTAAAGTTTAAAACGTTTTTATCAAAAAGTATAGAGATTTTTTTATCACTTGAGATTGGTTTGTTGTTTGAGATGATGTATTGCCAGGCCGTTTTTCAGATTGACATTGGCAAAACTTGATCGTTGTTGAAATGCTCAAAAGAAAAGACATATTTTTCTTTTGAGTGTTTTACCCACGATCAATTTTGTTGATTTTTCTTGAAGTTTATGCAAAGATAACTTTACTTTACCTGGGATTCGTTAAGAGCAACACTCAGAGGCAGTTCAATTAAAAGTTTTACGAGGTTTTACGGTACATTGTATATCACTCACGATTTTTGAATGGATACTTATTCAATGTACACACGTATTCTGTGTTTAGGTCAAACGATGAATAGTTTTTTTTAGCTAAGACAACGTATACGTTTAATTACCACAATTTTTAAGACAATTTAAACATTCAACATTCCGACGTTGATTGAACACGGAATCAACGTCGGAAAACTATTCGTCACGGGCTAGCCGGGTCACGCACTCAAGGATTTTCGCCACGCACATACAAAACAACATGCTGTTTTTGTTTTGTATGTGCGTGGCAAAAATCCTTGCGCGCGTGACCCGGCTAGCCCGTGCTACTCATCGTATAGCAGTATAAATCAAATTTCACCAAACCTTTAGAAAAGTCGTTGACAGAAATATTTTGCCGATGGTGGTAATAACGACGCTTATGAATTACGAAAATATGAGGTTTACCTCTATGGCTTTGAAAAAAGTGATTTTCTAAAGCAATAACAACCGTTTCGGTATCCGTTGGGCAAAAAAACAGTTCGAATTAACAGTGTTGAGTTCGAGTTATCTATAGCAATTTATCATTATGTGGGAACGGACCAAAGAAACCGTTCGAATTAACCATGTGTTCGAGCTATCCGTGGGCGAGTTATCCATGTTTGACTGTATGTATATATATATGTATATATATATATATATATATATATATATATATATATATATATATATATATATATATATATATATATATATAAATATATATGTATATATATATATATATATATATATATATATATATATAGCGGTGTGGCACTGCTATCCTTTGTGCAAAGCTCATCCCTTTTGTGATTTGAGCACTCTGGTGCCAGCACATTGACTTTCTTAAAGTCTGTGAGGCAACCTGTTTGTTTCACGGCAGCAAGTCAACTCTCATTGGTAATGGGATTTGCGTCCCTTGCCTAAGCTCTGAGCTGCACTGATGAGGCTTCAATAGCCAGAACAGTACTGTCTGTAGCATGACTATATATAAATACAGTCAAACATGGATAACTCGGCCACGGATAGCTCGAAAACATGGTTAATTTGAACAGTATCTTTGGTCCGTTCCCACGAAATGATAAATTGCTATAGATAACTCGAACTCAACACTGTTAATTCGAACTGTTTTTTTGCCCAACGGCTACCGAAACGGTTGTTATCGCTTTAGAAAATCACTTTATTCAAAGCCATAGAGGTAAACCTCATATTTTCGTAATTCATAAGCGTTGTTATTACCACCATCGGCAAAATAATTTTGTCAACGACTTTTCTAAAGGTTTGGTCAACTTTGATTTATACTGCTATACGATTAATAGCACGGGCTTGCCGGGTCACGCGCGCAAGGATATTCGCCAAGCACATCCAAAACAAAAACAGCATGTTGTTTTGTATGTGCGTGGCGAAAATCCTTGAGTGCGTAACCCGGCTAGCCCGTGACGAATAGCTTTCCGACGTTGATTCCGTGTTGAATCAACGTCGGAATGTTGAATGTTTAAAACATCTTAAAATTGTTTTTTATTAAACGTATACGTTGTCTTAGCTAAAAAAAACTATTCATCGTTTGACCTAAACACAGAATATGTGTGTACATTCAACAAGTATCTATTCAAAAAGCGTGAGTTATATACAATGTACCGTTAAACCTCGTAAAACTTTTAATTGAGCTGCCTCGGAGTGTTGCTCTTAACGAATCCCAGGTAAAGTAAGAGATTTTTCTTTGGTAACTTTTTCTTGAAGTTGCATAAACTTCAAGAAAAGTCGGCAAAATTGATCGTGGGTAAAACGCTCAAAAGAAAAAGATGTCTTTTCTTTTGAGCATTTCAACAACGATCAAGTTTTGCCAATGTCAATCTAAAAAAACGTCCTGGTAATAACATCACCTCAAATAACAAACCAATCTCAAGTGATAGAAAATTTTTATACTTTTTGGTAAAGACGTTTTAAACTTTACATTAGAAGCATTTAATTTGAAACAAGCCTTTTGTGCTTTTGATTTATATTATAGTTTGCATATGTACATGTATCTACTAATAAATAAGTAAATACATGGACTTGTGACAGTGCTCTGATAACTTGAACGCTCTGATAATTCGAACACTTTTGCTCGGTCCCGTGAAGTTCGAGTTATCCATGTTTGACTGTATGTATATATACAAATATAAATATATATATATATATATATATTTATATATATATTTATATACACTTTATTATTCTCAGTAGTACAATTTTTGCATTTATCTTTTATTTTAATTCTTTTGAGGTCTTATTGCCAAAATTTAACACTTTATTTTAACCATAATCAATTCTATTTTACTGGTGGTGGCTATCTGTTTACTTTCTACTAACACCTTTCGTGTTGGGTTAAAACAGGCTGGTTTTTAGACATTACTTTAGACAAATAAACAGTCTTATAATGCAAAGGAAGATCAGAAAATAAGCTATTCAGCGGCGCAAAAGACATTAAAATCAGACTACTGTCCACCGAGATACAAACTTTTTGAGATTGCCCATTATAACTCTATATATTAGTAACTCATGGATTTCCAGTTGTGTACTTGTTAGAAGCCAAAAGCTTACCTACTGTATATTGCCTGTTTGAGGATTAACTGTATCTTAATTTGAGCATTCTCCTGATTAGCTGCTTTCAGAAACACTGGATTCTGATTAGTCAATACCGCATCTGTTTTTTGTTTTCTCATTTGCTATCGTGGGATAATGCAGTCCAGCCAATCAAAGTAAAACGAAACATATATAAGCAACTGCTTTGGTATAATAGAATCGAAATATGTGTGAGCCTCATACAATTCTCAGCGCTCTCTCGGCTCTCTCTCTCTCTCGGCTCTCTCTCTCTGCTCTCTCTCGGCTCTCTCCCTCTTGGCTCTCTCTCTCTCAGCTCACTCTCTCTCGGTTCTCTCTCTCGGCTCTCTCTCTCTCTCTCGGCTCTCTCTCTCGGCTCTCTCTCTCTCGGCTCTCTCTCTCTCTCGGCTCTCTCTCTCTCTCGGCTCTCTCTCTCTCTCTCGGTTCTCTCTCTCTCTCTCGGTTCTCTCTCTCTCTCGGTTCTCTCTCTCTCTCTCTCGGCTCTCTCTCTCTCTCGGCTCTCTCTCTCTGCTCTCTCTCCCGGCTCTCTCTCTCTCGGCTCTCTCTCTCTCGGCTCTCTCTCTCTCGGCTCTCTCTCTCGGCTCTCTCTTTCTCTCGGCTCTCTTTTTCAGCTCTCTCTCTCCCTCGGCTATCTCTCTCTCCCGGCTCTCTCTCTCTCGGCTCTCTCTTTCTCCGCTCTCTCTCTCGGCTCTCTCTCGCTCTCTCGGCTCTCTCTCCCTCTCGGCTCTCTCTCTCTCTCGGCTCTCTCTCTCAGCTCTCTCTCTCTCGACTCTCTCTCTGCTCTTTTTCTCTCGGCTCTCTCTCGGCTCTATCTCTCTCTCTCGGCTCTCTCTCTTTCGGCTCTCTCTCTCGGCTCTCTCGCTCTCGGCTCTCTCTCTCTCTCGGCTCTCTCTCTTTTGGCTCTTTCTCTGTCGGCTCTCTTTTGGCTCTCTTTCTCTCGGCTCTCTCTCTCGGCTCTCTCTCTCTCTCGGCTCTCTCTCTCTCGGCTTTCTCTCTCGGCTCTCTCTCTCTCGGCTCTCTCTCTCGTCTCCCTCTCTCTCGGCTCTCTCTCTCTCTCTCTCTCTCTCTTGGCTCTCTCTCTCGGCTCAGTCTCTCTCTCGGCTCTCACTTTTTCTCTCGGCTTTCTCTCTCTCTCGGCTCCCCCTCTCGGCTCTCTCTTTCGGCTTTCTCTCTCTCGGCTCTCTTTCTCTCGGCTCTCTCTCTTGGCTCTCTCTCTCTCGGCTCTCTCTCGGCCCTCTCTCTCGGTTCTCTCTCTCTCGGCTCTCTCTCTCTCTTTCGGCTCTCTCTCTCTTTCTCTCGGCTCTCTCTTTCGGTTCTCTCTCTCGGCTCTCTCTCTCCTTCTCTCTCTCCTTCTCTCTCTCTCTCTCTCTCTCTCTCTCTCTCTCTCTCTCTCTCTCTCTCTCTCTCTCTCTCTCTCTCTCTCTCTCTCTACTTAGCAGGTTGGATTGAATTGGTTTTGCCTGACTCTAAGAACATGATCTAGAGTTGGACCAAACATTGACTCTAAATTGTGTATAGGACTATGTTAGTTAAATTACTAGCCAGATCTTGGCTTTCCTCTTGCAAAATAAATAGCATGGTGAGCAGTGGACAGATTCTCTCCCTCATCACCAAGCTAGTTTTATCGAGCCCTCGGCCGGCACGCCTACCTAAATAATTGCCAAAGTGTGACTGGAAAGGCCCATTTGCTATGGAACTTACTGCTAGAACGTGGCTAGAGTAGCCCATCTGGTAGCAAGTATAGTGGGCAGAATATAGCCCCTTGATTGTAGGCAAAATTCTGGCAGGACTGGATTGGTCTACCAGAATACTGTGGTTAAGTGAGCAAGACACAGAGTTAACAATTTAGATTTAGACCAAGAATCTGCTCAGGTTCCTACAGATATACTCTACCTGTTGTAAAAAGAGCTCGTAATCCATAACAGGACAGTTGCTGTTTAACAGAAAAGAATAAGATATACTCACCATCTTGAATAGACTCTCTACATCTCTGTGACACGCGTGCTTGTAGAATGTGGCTACTAAAACTCTGATAAACCAAGATCCATGAGTAGCGGATCTAATTGATTGGTATCCTGTAATATAAATATAAAATGAGCAAAATAGGCATCTTACTCAGACATAATTTAAATGTGATACTACATGTATGTTCAGAGAAACAAACAAATTGTTTTGTTGTATGATAGAGTGTTGTTGTGCTACAATAAACAGTAGTATTTTAGATAGCAGTCTGCAAAAAAACTAAAATGCTAGACAACTCCTTTTAAACGCTGTGTACAGATTAGGAGTTCATAGAAGGTATTTGAGCAGCAACTAGTTTTTGAGTATGATAAAAACACTCCAAAACAAAAATGTTGTCTGAAAAAGTAGATTGAATGATAAAGTTATCAATAAATCGAGTTTCACTAACTCATTTCTGTATAATTAACAGATAATAGATATGCTAGCTTGTACTAACCTTCACAGCCAGATCTCATTATAAAGAAGTCATCCACATTAAGTACAAAACGACGATCAGAAGCAGATCCATCATCACCAAGCCTAAAAAATGGAAGAGTTTCTGTGGTTTCCTCAACAGCCGACACTGCCAGAATGGGGGTACAGGCCAGTTGCTGTTCATGTAACACTGCGGCATTTGGAATGTGACTAATCTCCGAATTAGAAAGTTCTTTCAAGTTACCAAAGTCAATCCGTCCTAGAACAAGTATGCAAGAGCAGCTGGTGAATACAAACATGCTGAACAACATAATATATTAGGCAACGTGTATCTAGGACATACTTTGGATCTTTTTAACTTTTTCTGTAAACGTTATAGAAATAAGAAGAATCTGCAAACGGAAAATTTTTAAAAGTTTTTTTTGCTGAATAGTTTTCTCATAGTTGACCAAATAAATACTTAGACTGCTATATGTACCAAATGACAGTGAGGATAAGTTCTTACCCTGCAAGGCTAATAAGGAAGTGCTAGCCGCCAAACATACAAACAAATACAGTAGATAGTCTAGTTGATCTTATGATTGTTAAAGGTTTACTGGCAACAAAATTCACGTTGCAGTTATTTGGTACCAAAATGTTTACTATGTGTTACTCTGCAGTGTTGTAAGTAAAAAATGCCTGTATAAATGTGATTAAAAGCTTTTAAAAGCTCAAAAACGAACGATTAATCGCAGCCATTACAAAAGTGCCGCAGGTTAGAGTCCTTTTATTTCTCTGACATAGTAAATCTATTTGGTTATTGTTTTAACACGCCATGATCTCACATGAATTGAAAGACCCAACAAAGGCTCAACATAAAACTTCTCGTAACACTAGTTTATGACAAACACTTTAAGTCTTACCGAAGAGCCCTTACCGAATATAGATGCTCTCTAGTTTACAATTTTGTCTCAGCTTGTATAATCGTCTAGTCGTAACCTGCCAAACTTTCAAACCTTGCCAAACAGCGCGAATAATTCTTGCAGCGTTTTTTGCTATCACAGGCGACCAACAGGCTTGACATTTTGATCAGATGATGATATGCATTCATTCAAGCTAAGGTAATAAAAATAAACAAGCTTTCACGGTAAGTTTTGAGATATGAATGCTCAAAGTGACAGCTTTACAAAGATGAAAAAATTGCGTAAGGCCAATATACAATATTTCATTGAATGCGTGAAGTGTATTTGTGAAAATATGGCGATGAAGGCGGATGCTTGAAAGTGTAAACAGAAGCCATCTTGTTCAACTACGTCCCTTTCAGCCGTTTTGGACACAGATTCTAATCTACTGCAGTTTCGTGATGGCGGCGTTTATCTGTTCGTTTTTGAGTTTTTAAGAGCTATTAATCATGTTTCCACATAATTTGCACGTACAACACAGCAGAGTAAGACATGGTAAATCTTTTGATACGAAAAAACTGTAATGTGAATTTTGGTGCAAGTAAACCTCCAAGTGTAAATTGTCTATGAATAGGAGAAAGGCACTGCAAAAGTGTTTTAAAGTGATAAAATATGTCAGCAAGTGCCCACTTTTTTTGAATCTGTTGAAGCTTGACGACTGGCATTAAATGCAAGATGTATTTTGTTAACTATACTTTAAGATGCCGAATTAACCAATGTCAGAGTGTATAATATATCATAAGCTTTATTAAATTTAGTTAGAAGGTGCAGTAATATATGAAATGCTTTGTTCAATAAAAAAACATTTATCATGACATAATTAAGGAATATACAACTTCTTGTCAAAGAAGGTTTGTGAATTTGATGTTTCAAACAAACAGCTTCCTTAAAATACCAGCAAAGTTTCTAAAAAATAACTTTTCTAAAGTTTTGCATTTGTTTCGAAATTCAACGCAATCTAGCTAAATGCTAATTCAATAGCCAAAGCTTAGACTGAGGGGGTATTGCTCTTCAGCATGCATTTGCATATACATGTATATATTTATAATGATAGCAGATGGCAAAAAATGAAACCAAATTGCGTTTTAGATAGACAATAACATACATAAATATATTAACCATTATCCACTAATTGGGGTAAGCCAAAGAAAGACTTATAAAACCTGATTGGATAAAACCTATTTACAACCATATCGAATATGCAAAATTATGTTTATTTGAATAGTTGTTCGTATGGATGTATCGATAATATGAATATTGCAAAGGTTCTATGTAGTGCTTTTATTGCTCTACAAGTAAAAGATTCGGTGCACGAGTTTAAACATAGATTTGTATACTTCGTTTTTGTAAAATGATTACAATAGAAAGCATGCAACATGTAATGAACAGGCACAGAACAACTCTGCCTTCTGCTCAGGGAGCGTGCTCTACATAGTGCTCTACACACGTGGCTTGGCTCTGCTGGATGGAGTCTGGCCTAGTGTGACTCGAACATTCCATCATTCCCTCCCCTCCATTGGTGCTACATTATCCAACTAATGTTTTGTGGGAGAATCTACTGGACCAGAGCCTCCTGTTGGTGGGTGCCACAGTGCAGGCGCTCTATTCCTTTTTTCGCAGAGCTCATGGCGGCCACTCAACAGAATTCATCCAAACCTTCAGTTAAGATTTTCTCCAATAGTACCTCCGAGCCCACATACTTATTTTTCCAGAACGATTGACTAGGAGTGGTTCATGTTAGCTTCATTCACCGTCTCTTCTTTTCCTCTTTTTTATAGGCTATGATATTTGCAGGCTTTGGTCCACTTAGCACTTCTTGAGCTTTTTCCAAGCTTTATGTGACTGAAGTCAATAGTTGTAGCAGAGAGGTCTGGCAGGAGTTGTCTATGTTTTTCAGTGAACTGACAGCGTCTAGAATGAGCAAGTGCTTTAATAGGAAGGCCTTCTTGGTAGCGACTGTGAGAGCGTTTGTAATGCTTTCCCTTGCAATCTCTGGACCATTTTCTGGCGACTCTACTGAATAGCATATTCCATATCCGTACCGATCCAGCCTCCTAGTGGCTGGGGTCAGCCTAGAGTTGTTCCTGATCGGTTTCGATGAGGCTATTTCAGTTGATACGTTTCCGGGTTAAGCTGGAGATGTCACTGGCTATGCCGGAGCCATTTTGGGTCTGACTCGCTCTTCTGCCGAGCTCGTTTATTGACTACTTTCTTTTTTCGGCCCGGCTATTTTTTTCGCAGGATTGTCTTCAGCTCACGGTTTCTTGCAACTTCCAAGAGCAGTTTCTTCCAGTCAGTGGGTTGTAGCATTGGCAAGGGCTCGCAGAGCCTCCACTGGATTCATTCCTGGCTTGTCTGATCTGACCCCCTTCATGTTGGGGACCCTTCTCAGCTAAAAAGTGGCTGGAGCCTGTCCTAACTCTTCTATGCAGGCATGGTCAAGCTTAAGACTTGACTCATTTCATATCAATGACTGCCCATACTTCTCCCTCGAGTACTTGTGATTGCCCCAAGCCTTGAGGACCTGGTACAGGCTTACAAACTGTGCTTGCAACATGGGGATTTTTCCCATTGCCTGGGCTTGTTTGTGAGCCATACCTAGGCCCAGGTGTGTATAGGGGAGGTGCCTTATTGTATTTTTGCCGGATTTACATATGGGTTTGCAGCAGGGCTTTGAGTACTGTTTCTAGTATCGCTTGTGCTCTTAGTGCGTGTACATGAGTTGGAATAAACTTGGTGGGCGAGACATGGTTTTCCAGCTTGTCTGGCAACCTTGCATTGTGCGTCAGCATCAGAATATTTGCTGTTTTTCTAGTTGCTCAGTGGGGGAAGTTCGGTACGCTCTCATTAGATGGGGAAGTAGCATATCCCATCCATTTGGTCTGCGAGCTAGCAGCAGTGCTCGTTGGGAGTCTTCTAGTCCACGGTTATTCATTTTCCTGTTCTTTTTGCTTGAATGGAGTACTGGGTAGTGGGAGTATTCTTCTAATTCCAGAGTTGGCATAGTTTGACGATCAGCTGGCTTTTAAACTTTTCCCATGGTTTGTGTGGATCTGCTCTGGCAACCCCAATTAACAAATACCCGCTTATCCAAGGTGTTTGCTACCATTGGTGATGTCGCGTCGAGCAGCACTAGCACATTTCGCATCTCAGTAAAGTGATTTGTGAAAACAAGTACCCAATTGTTTCCTCTCAGCGGGGTAGAGAATAGGCCGACTAGATCGATGGTTACCTTATACCAAGGCCTACCAGCATACAGCTTCTGGTTTCTTTTGACTATCCTGGTTCCAATGTTCTTTGCGGTCTGGCACACCTCACAACTCTTTACTAGCCATCTGACAGTAAAGGTCAGGCTCGGTCAATACCAGGTTAACTGGATGCAGCTCATTGTTTTATAAACCCCATAGTGGGTCAGGGCGTGTGTTCTCATGGCTGGCTGATAGATGGCACATCATCTGGTATGGTTCTGAGCGGCCACCCCTGCAACACTACACATGTGCCAATTCAACACACCATCCTGTCGATTGTGAAGAAAACCTTGCAGGCGGTTCAGCACGTCCAGCTCACTGCTTCCTGCTTCAAGGTGTTTGGCTACAATTTGTTTTTTGTAGTGAAAGCCTGGTACCTGATGGCCACTGGCCCATTTCCAGTGATCTGTCGTTTTTCTAATTTGCCAATTCGGCTCAGCTCTTCATATGTCATCGGCGCTGTCATAGGTGTTGGGCTTCCTTGTGTCTCAAATTAGAACAGGGCAAAGAGTCAGGCAGCTCTCCAGAACCGTCGTTAGTGCTCAGATTAAACCCCACCATGGTTGGGGCTGAAGTCCCGTTTGACTTACCGACTGACGTTACAGGGTATGCAATGTTGCCCAGGTTCGATCCTGCCTTGTCAAAGAGGAGAGTCCTGTTTACGCAACTGGTCGGTACCTGCGTGGCTTGCAGCCTCTGTTCTTCAGCCAATTCCTTCCTTGAAAGGCCCACGGCTCTCTGTTCAATGCTCGCGCATGGCTGGCAGTCCTTGCAAGTTTGCCTACTTAGGATGTCTGCATTGCCATGCTTAGGCCTGACATGTACTCTTCCAAGATCTTGAGCTATCGAGCTACTTGTTTCAAGGGTTCCTTCTTTCGGCATAGCTATCAGAGATAGGCGTGGTCAGTTCAGAGGAAGAGTGCCTGGCTAAACAGGTAGGGCCGGAAGTGTTTTACAGCCTTGAGGACTGCTAGCAGTTCCCGTCTGATGACGCAGTAATTGCGCTCTGAAATGGTTAGAGTCTTGCTGTAGAATGTCATGACTCTTTCTTGACCCTTTAGCACTTGATACCTCACGGCTCCTACCCCGTGTCCACTTGCGACAGTATCTAGAGTATACTGTTTCCAGGAACCCGGGTAGCTGAGGACCGGTGTGGCGCTGATGTTGTTCTTCAGCTGGTCGAAAGTGGTCTGTTCCTCGCTGGTTCATCTCTACAGTTCCCCATTGGCAATCAACTGATGCCGCAGGTGGACTATTGTGGCTAACACTAGGATATACTGTCAGTTGTAGCCGATGGTCTCCAGAGATTCCTGGAGCTCCTTAAACCCGTGTGAGTTTGGCCACTACGTGACTGTCTGAATTTTTCTGGGTTTGTAGAGACTTCGTTCTGCCTGAATATGTGGCCCAGGTATCGTACCTGGGATTGCTACAGCTCACACTTCAAGGGCTTTAGCTTTGTTCTGGCTTCATGGAGTCTCTGAAAGACCTTCTTGAGAGGGTGGAGGTGCGTATCAAAGTCTGGTGTAATGACCATATTGTAAGTGAAGTACAACAACAGCATTATCCAGTGAATTCTATGCAGGACGTGCTCTACAAGCCTACCGGAGGTGACTTAGGCAGAGGTAAGTTTGAAAAGCACCACCTTCCGCTTCCACATGCCAGTCCTGGTACAAAAAGACTGATTTTTCCTGTGCGTATGCATCCAGCGGCACTTTCCAGTATCCGCTGACCAAGTCGAGCGAGCTGAGATGTTGGCTGCCTGACAGGGCGTCTTGACTATCGTCAATCCTGGAGAGGGTACGCTTCCTGTTCGGTAACGGCAATCAGTCGCCAATAGTCAATACAGAAGCGCTGCTTCTCATCCTTCTTTCTAACCAAGACCACGGGATAGTTCCAAGCTCCGCCGGCGTGTTCAATTAGGCTTTCATTAAGAAGGTCCTGCACTTGTCATTGAGCTTTTGCCTCTTTCTCTGGCCTTTGTTTTTGAGGGTCTGTAAGATTGGTGGAGTTTTTTCTTTGAGAAGTATTGAGTGCTCAACCTCGGTGGTCTTTCGTACAACGTCTTCCCCTGCGCTAAAGACGTTGGTATAACGGCTCAGCAGGGCAGCCAACTTTGTTGCCTGACCTTTTCCATACAGTTTGGCTGGGCCACTTGGAACAACTCCTTCAGGTGAGGCGGCACTTCATTGGTTGGAGTCGAACCAGCTGTTCACAAAAGGGGGGTCATCATCTTCGGCCTACAGAGTGTCTACGCCAGGATTTGCGCCAATGGTTGTACCAGACTTAAGAGTCAGTCGCTGTCCCGTAGTGTTAAGGTATCTGGCTATGACTTGGCTTTTAGGTCATACTGATTCTACGAAATACTTAGTTGAGTGAGGTCGGCTGAAGGCATGCAACATGGTCAGGTTCATCCAGGGAGCCATTCGAGGGGTTTTCGACTTTTTCCCTTTGTAACTAAGCAAAGTTGGTTCTTAGGGTCACCCGGTTTCTAGGGTCGACCTGTGGCTCTATTCTGTCAGGTAATATTTCTGAGACTGGGAAAGTGCTGGCCGTGCCGCTTTCAAGGCAGGCATCTGGCTGTCCCGTCCTGTAGAGATGGCTTCGATAGTTTGCAGTGTCTTTGGCGGGAATAATAGGGTAGTCACTCCTTTATGTTTTTGACTGTGTCTCTGTGGTTTGCACAAAAGCGCATAGGCTGTGAGCCACTAGGAAAGAAATGGGGCTGGCCTTCCTCATGGATTGATAATAGCTCCGGGTTTCCACAGCTTTCTCCTGTGCATAAAACTCTCTTAGCCTAGTCCTTGCAGGGTGACACCATCTGTCAGTGTTTTCTGGGTCCCGGGTGATTTTTTCAGTTTTTCGAGAATTTTTGGCCTTGGCACATTGAACAGCCAAAGCTACTACTGTGGCTTTCTTTTATTTCCCAAAGCTGGTTTTGAGTGACGGGGCAGCTCTTGCAGATGTGTTTCTATCCGCCACACTGTCAGCAAAATGTGACTTTTGGGCTCTTTCTTGTTTCCCAAGATTGGACTCGCTCTTTTAGTTGCTCCAGCTTTTCCGAGAAAGATTGGACCGTTCTTTGTAATTTGCCAATAACTTTGGTCTCGACTGACTTCACTCAGTTAGTGGAACCCTCATTTCACTGCTCACACAAAAGAACCAGCAGATTTGCACTTTCCCCTTCTATCTGGAGATAGTCCTTCCCGGCTCGCACTGCTTGGCTAGCATGGGTGTTGGTTCCGCCAAAAGGTGTCGTTGAAGAGCACTGTCTCCCATTGAGCTGCAGAACGTATCCATGGTAATGTTGTTCCTGTGAGGGTTTGGGAAGTCTCCATACGCGATTCGTACCAGCATTTTCACTTCAATTGCATGCTCCTGCATTGACACTTTTTTGCCTCACCTGAGGCTCATCAGACTCAATGCCTGTCTGGCTGATAGCCTAATCCTCGCTTGAAGAGTATTGAACACAGCCTGCAGGCTCAGGCGTGCCGGTTCTTGAGGTCTCGACATCAGCAATACCCATTCCAAAGCTTTGAAAAATCGGTCGGCGCCTGGGCCAGCGCTCCTTGCCCTTTTGTTAGCCATGCGTTCAGCGATGAGTCTCTAAGCAGGTTTTTGCAAAATCTATGGCAGTTTTTCTTCTGTCCTTTCTCGCTTGTCGGCAGCTGCCTTGGAAAACAGCTTAGTTAGTGAAGGTTTCCTTGTAGGTCTCTGCCACTTGTATGGCAGTTTTTCAACTGTCCCTCCTCTTCCGTGTTGTCGTCTGAGTTTTGTGCTGCCATTTTGCAGGTAGGACTTTCACCGCTCCCTCTGGGTTTTTTCCTATTGCCACTTTGAAGGCAACAGTATGTTCTTCCAGTAGGAGCTGCACTGCCGTTTTTTAGGCAAGCCATAATCAGCGTTTTTTGGGTTTCTTTCTACTGCCACTTTGAAAGCAACAGAAAGTCCTTTCAGTATTAGCCTTGATGTGGAGCTTGTAAATGTTAAAGTTTAAAGGTTCCATGTGCTACTTTAATGCTCAACAATTACAAAGCTCAGCTTAAAAGTTTAAACATATAGTTGTCTACTTCGTTCATTAATGGTTACAACAGAAAGCATGCAACCTGTAATGAACAGGTGCAGAACAGTTCTGCCTTCCGATCGGGCCTCCTGTTCTTATATAGTGGAGGGCTCCGCTTCTCCGCTCCACATGGCTAGACTCTGCTTGACTGAGTCTGGCCTAGTGTGACTCAAACATTCCATCACAATATTGTTAGCTAAATAAAATGTTTGGAAGCACATAGTAGTGAAAACTTCTAGCTCATGATAAAAAAGTCATCTGCATTGAGTACAATTAGGTGAGCGGAAAAAGGTCCATCACCATCAGGCATGAATAATGAAAAAAGTTCTGTGTTTCATCTGCAGCTGACACTGCTGGAAGGGGAGAAAGAGGCCAAATCCTGATCATGTAACTCTGGGGCATTTGGAATGCGACTGATGTCCGAATTAGAAAGTTCTGTTAAATTACCAAAGTCAGGCCGTCCTAGGATAAATATGCAAGAAAGAGTAAGTGAATACAAGCATGGTGGCCAATATAATCTATAATGCTACATGTATCTAGGGCATTTTTCGAACTTTTTAAAATTCATCTGTTGATATTCCAAAAATCAGAAGAAACTGTAAATAATGAATTTAAAAAATGTTGTATTTTTATTGAATAATTTTCTCAGAGTTGACCGATAAATACTTAGACTGATGTATGTACCAAATGCCAATTAGGATAAGTTCTCACCCTGCAAGGCCATTAGGAAAGCTCTAGTAGCCAAACACACAAACAAACACACACAGATAAACTAAATGATCTAAATGCTAAGCATAAATTGTCTATGAATAGAGCAAAGACACAGCAAAAATGTTTTAAAGTGTTACAAGATGTCAGAAAGTGCCCAATATTGATGTAGTCTGTCGTAGCATGTTCACTAACATTGATCACAATATGTATTCTGTCAAGCATACATGAAAATGTTGTAATTAACCAGAACCTAATTGTATAATATAAAATAAGCTGTATTAAATTCAGTTAGAGTATACAGTAATATATGAAACATTTTATTCAATTGAAATAATATTTATGATGAGACAATAAAGTAATATGTAACTTTTTGTCAAAGAAGGTCTGCAGCTCCAAAGTTTTAAAAAGGCGGCTGGATAAAAACACCCTCACAAAATCCATAAAATATTTTTTCTGATGACTTGCAGTCGTATCGGATTGCCAGGCAATATAACTAAATGCTACTTCAATAGCCAAAGCTTTGACCAGAACATTAATCATCTTGAGAATGCATTTGCAAAATGGCAAAATGAAACCAAACCACATTTTGGCATTGGAGTAACATACATAAATGCATCACATGTTATTTACTTATTGGTACAAGCTTATGAAAGACTCATAAAAGCTGATGGGAAGAAAACTTATTTGCAAACATACCAAATACGCATTTTTGTTTATTTGATAAAGTGTTTGTATGTATGTATTATCAACCTTAATATTATTAGCAGGATAGAAAGTTTATAATCACATATTAGTAAAAACTGACAGTTTGGTCTAGATAGGAATGTGCAAACAGATTTACATGATGGTCAGCACATTCCTTTTAAATTAAGTTATAATTTGGTACATGTATTTAATCAAATATCTTTGTAGTAGTTGATGGAGTAAATAAACTAAAATATAACACTGGTTTAGAATGAATTTCCTAGACTAATGAGGCAAAATTTGTGTCAACTATATCTAATGTATGTCAGTAAAGCATCTGCAACACATGAAAATTCCTTTTACCAACCTCCCTGGCAGGCTTGGACAATGATGAGTTTGGGTTTACCAGCCATCGCAGGAAATCTGCCTGGACTCAAGCTATCTCTGATTGAAGTCACTGAGAAAGGTTTACCATGGTGGTCTAGTAGCATGCCTCCTTCAATTCCATGGCTCATGATGATCAGTATAAACATTCCTAGTCTGGGGTGCTCTTCCCTGCTTGCTTCCTCATGTATCTCTCTCAGTATTTCCTGTTAACAGGTTTTCACAGAAAAGTTGTATGAACGTAAATGTTTCCTGCTTCATCTCCTAGAAATACTCTGTTTTGAAAAAGTTTATAAGTTACTATGTAAAATGATTGTGCTGATGAGTATTTTAAAAATAATTATGTTTAAAAATCCGGTTCTAAGTCTAGGAGTGGATACAATAATGTTTAGAGAGAGACTTTCCAAAATATTAGAGAAAATTGGTGAAAACCTCAGATTCTGAATTACAGTAGATATTTTAGAATGTCTACCTTAGGTAGGTTATGCAGAATTGACATTGTTTATCAAAAAACTTCCTTTCCTTAACCCTTTCAATACTGAAACTGATGATATCAGAGTAACAGAGTTGTCCTTGCTCTCCCAACTTGTGTCGGCTCGTGTGAAATCAGTGTTTGATGAGCCGTTTTTTAATATTTGGTATTTATTTACAAATCTGTGTTATAACTAGTGACTCTAGCAATCATGATAGATTCTTTACCACTTATTTGAGACTAATAATTGTGCCTAATATGCATGTGCGATCAAAATGTGTAGATAATATTTTATCCTCTTCATGGATTAAAATATTAAGATACAGTCTAGTCTAACTTAGGCTATGGAATAGTGAGATACGTTACTGGTCTAACCTAGACTTTGGCATATCGGGATACACCACTGGTTCAATATTGGTTATGGATATTGAAATACATCACTAGTCTAGTCTAGATTTGTTGTTTAGATACTTTGAACAATCAGTTTATTGACAGAAACTTTATTAGCTGTGTTCATCTTGACAGTTGTGAACAAAGAGAAGGTATTATGAAAAGGCTATTGTAACAAAAAGCAGAAAGCTTTCAGAAAGCACAGCGAGATAGCTTTTAAAACCATGAAGCTGATATTATTACAATACTCCCACTCAGTTACATGGTTGCACCAACAGCCAGTTTGTGAAACAAAAAATACAATGATCGTAATCAACAAAAAAGCAAAAATATAAGTCTTGTGTTCAGTGGTCAGACAATTAACTAACTCAAGCCCAACATGTCTCTAAATTTGACAAATCGATCACGTGGCAGCGGCTTTGTGAATATGTCAGCGATATTTTCATTTGTCGAACAAAACTCGGTACAGACATCACCAGCTTCAATCGCCTCACGAACGTAGTGGTATTTTACATCTATGTGTTTTTTACGCTTGCTAGTTGTCTGGCTGTTTCGATTGCTGCAGCTGATTGATTATCTACAAATATGATTGTAGAATTAAATTGTGTGGTTCCAATATCTGAGAATAGCTGACATAACCACATGCACTCAACAACATCATCAAACAACGCAATATATTCTGATTCCGGAGTAGAGAGAGCGACGACTGACTGACGATTGCTAGACCAGCTGATTGGACAACCAGCATTAATGAAGACTGCACCCGATTTCGAGTGCCGATCAGCGTCGCTCACATAATCTGCATCTGTGTATTCGACCATTGGTTTACCATGCTTTTTAAAATTCAGGCATAAATCCTTGGTGCCCTTCAGGTAGCGTATTACTCGTTTGGCTGCGGTCAGGTGAGTCTTGGTGGGGCAAGCGTTGAACTTGGCTAAAGCTCCCACTGCTTCAGAAATATCTGGACGAGTAGATATGGCAGCATATAGTAGACTTCCTACCATCGATTGATAGAGATTGGGATCTGCTAATTTGCTTCCATCCTAGTGACTCAGCTTTACATCATATGCTGCCGGAGTTGCAACAAACTTACAGTTTTCCATGTTGAACTTTTCAATTATTTGTTGAATGTAAGGCTTCTGACTTAGGCCCATCGAATTTTCTTCTCTCTCAATAAGTAATCCCAGACAATGATGAAGCGGTCCGAGATCCGTCATTTTGAAATGAGACGAGAGAACCGATTTTAATTTGGTCAACTGAGCACCAGTGTCTGACGTTATACACAAGTCATCTGCGTAGACACCAATCATCACTTTCTGGTCATTTTTCCAGTGAATATACACACAGTTGTCAGCAGAGGACTGCATGAAACCTAATGATTTAAGAAATTCATCTAATACCATGTTCCAACATTTAGGCGACTGCTAAAGTTCATACAGTGAGCGATTAAGTTTGCAGACTAAATTTTTTTTACCCAGCACAACGAATCCCTCTGGCTGTTCCATATACACCTGTACATCTTCTGACAGTTTTCCATTCAAAAAAGCCGTTTGTACATCCATTTGGTGTATCATCATATCTCTCTCAACAGCATCCAATAAGAGTGCTCACAGAGATGTTCTGTGAATCACGGGGGCATATGTTTCATTGTAATCCACCCCAGCCTTTTGTGCATATCCCTTTGCCACAAGTCGAGCTTTGAATCTACTTATAGACCCATCAGACGAGTGTTTAGCCTTGAAAACCCACTTAGAGCCAATCGCTTTGCGCTCGGGCGGAAGATCAACTAGTTCCCATGTACCATTGTTGATCAGTGATTGATACTCATCATTGTTGGCTTTGATCCAGGCATCACAGTTTGTGCTAGCCTGTGCTTGCGACAAACTAAGTGGCTCCACAATGTTGATTGCTGAGTGAGCAGAGTGACCAAGGTTTGTGAAATCATCAATACCAAACCGAACAATGGGTTGAGTGGAACGTGGTGATCGCCTATGTGTAACCGTCGGTGTTGGAGGAGCCTTTTCATTTTCTTATAGGTCAATATTCACCGCTTCAGAGTTGTCTACACTTGGCTAAAGCTCTCACTGCTTCAGCAATATCTGGATGAGTAGATACGGCAGCATATAGTAGACTTCCTACCATCGATTGATAGAGATTGGGATCTGCTAATTTGCTTGACTTCTTTTTGTACTCAGCTTTAGTGGCAGCGTTAGCATCATCCTCCAAAGTAATGGTTCCATCCACATATCCAAATAAGTCCTTAGCTATGAGTAGGTGTTTGAGTTTGAACTTCTATGTAGCATAGTTATCAGTGTTCAGCTTATCTATAGTCCAGCCTTTCTCATCCATAGTTCTTTGATAAAATTTAAGGGGTTCACTGGGCCCATAACCTGTTGTTTAGCTACTTTGAACATTATGTAATATTGGGATAGTGTAATGGAAGCTGATGACATAGCCGTCAAGGTGGACTGAGCTGAGGATAAAAGGATCGCCTGGCTTAGCTGGGAAATTTGGGCCAGCCCTGCCAGACTGAAGCCAAAAAGGATTGTGCAAACCCACAAACAGAAAATGGTTAAAATGGGCAAGCTGACTCCTGAGACAGCACCAAATAGACTGACCTGCTGCTGAACAGGCAGAAGCATGGTCATTTAAAACAAGGGCAGAGCCTACGATCGTAAGAACTACATAAATAACCAGATTATTGCAAAGAGCAAAGTACGGTAAAGTTTAGCCATTTCAGTTATTGTATAGAAGCATTTGTTAAATTTATATTTATATACTCATTGCAAATACAAAAACTTTATACTTTGAAAAGTTTTCTGATTATTTGTAGAGTAGTAATAAGTCATGACAGCAGGTTTACAGTGTTAGCAGTCAATATATTTCTAAGATCGCTGACTGCACCGAAACCAGCTGACCCTAAAATAAACTGCCCAAAGCTGCTCTAGTGAAACTACCCTGCCCTAGGACAGGAGAGATCCAAGAGCATGAGTATCCCAAGGCAAGATACTATGCGAACTGGCAGAAGCTCAGCTGCTTTAGTTGTGGCAGCTCCTTTCCGAACCTTCAACCAGTTCCTAATGAAAGAGAAAAATACCTGCATGGCTACCTAGCAAGCCAAAAGCGCAGATAAAGATACTGACCAACTGACCAGCGTTTTAAAAACGCTGATGATGGTATTTCGGCTCACCAATTCAAGGTGCCTTCAAATGCTGCCCACCAGAAACATAAAATGTTCTATAAGCCGCTTCTAGGAGTTTACTAAAAGTAATGGTTGGTTGAAAGCACCAGGCTGCTTTGCCTAAACAAGACTGTGCAACAAGAAGCGGAAGACTGCAAGCAGGCCAATCAAGTAGAAGCTGATTTTGACATGCTCAGGGCTCAGTTCATCTTCACTCCTAGGCAAGCTCAGTCTGAGCAAATAACGCTAAGGAAAGCACCACATACAACCCTCAAAAAGCATGCTATTCAAGTGGAGCAGCTGGTCTGAGTACTCAATGGCAATCTGCCGAGCGCATCCTTGGCCAATATTGCAAACAACAGTTTATGTAGTAAGCTGAACAACCCCGACCAGCAATGGCACCTACCGCCCTTGCTAATTTTCATGATCACAGGCATAGTACGGGTTGGCATTGAGTTTTTTAAAGTATGGTCTAAACATACTAGTAGGAGGCTGTCCTGTCATTAGAGGAGCAACCAGCTAAGCATGTAAGGGTGGTGGAGAACCAGACTATCAGTCAGTTTGCACTTATGGTGCAGCAACTAACAAAGCATCTTTGGCAGCTATAGGAAAAACGACGCAGCCAAAAATAGCTGCACCAGCCAAGCCCTTTCATGTTTGGGCTTTAAAGCCCAGGGCCAGATCCTGAAAGATTGTCAAAGCATTTTCTTCGGATGCGCCTCAGTAAGGAATGGTAGAATTCCTGCCACAGAATCATAACGATTTTGCGCTTACAATAGTGCTGACTGATGTTAGTATCAAGGCCCTCCTCAAGGCAAATGTTTTTTCAGCTTCTTGGTTTGAAACATGCAGCCAGGCTATACACCGCTATGCAGGCTATATGAACAGAGGTTTAGTATGTGTTCATAACCATGGGCGTCTGTTACCTAGCAAGGTGAAAATGGTGTCAGACATGGTGGTTAGAACTGGCCCAGGCGTACATGGCCATTTCATGTCTGGTCACTATGCTATAATAAGAGGTTGACAAAGGTTTTTGCTAGGTTAAAATTTTCAACTAGCTTAGGAAGTAAATGAAAAAGTATTCCCATGTTGTTTGATCCTAATTGACTAATAGTTGAGGCTCTGAGTTTTCATCACAATTGACGCTTACTAGAGAGTTGAAAAAAACATTAGGCGGATGAGGTGCTAACCCTTTCCTGCTTGGGCTACTTTTCCCATGTTGCAAAAAATTTAGAAATAAGGGGTGCCAACTTACTTGGAAGACCTGTTCTAAGCAACGATTAAGGCTGCAAAGCGCTGACGCAAGCTAAATGATTCACCGAACAGTTGATGCATCACTACGTAGCATTGAGCACGAGAAAAGAAATTTCTGTCGGTCGTTCTATGTGAAGCACTGAATTATGTTGGAGGAGGAAGTTTAGCCAATTTGTAAACTTGCCACTGGCTCGAGCTGGAGGAAGAGGCTCAGAGACAATGCCTAGCACAAGATTTCTACAGTAAGGATTTCATTGAGCTTGCCGAAAGTGCTAGAAGTTACCCTGTGGGGTTGGTTTGGATGGTTTGAAAATTGGGGATTTGTATCGACTACCGTCGGCTAAAAGCAGTCAAAATTTTGCGCACCTACCTCTTTTCCAGATCACCCACAGCCTCGAGTTTCTGTCGAACAGCTTATTCTTTAGTCCATCAGATCTGGTCAGTGGTTATTGGAAAGTGCCTATAGATGTTGATGAACAGAAGTCAGCGTTTTCAACCTGTTCCAGCTTATGGACATGGAAGGTCCTATGGTTTGGGCTCCCTTCTGCCCTAACAGCATTTGAGAGGCTGATTAAGAAGATACTGAATGGCTTTCATTTGCTTTCACTGCTACTTTACATAGGTTACATCAAAGTCATTTCTCAAGATTTCAAAAAGCACCTGAACCAGTTAAAGGTGTTTTAGTGACTGAAAAAGGCAGGGCTCAAGTTTAGGCCAGCTCAGTAGAAAATCTCCCAGTCACAAGTGCGTTATTTAGGAAAAATGGCTAACAAAGAAAGGCTTGCTATTGAACTTTATAAACACAAACTGTGTAGAAATAATCAAATTCCAGGCGGCTCAGTAAGCTGCAAGGTTTGCTGAACACAGAAGGGTGTTATCATCAGTGCATGCCATGCTTCATCACCACACAACCACTCTTTTAGAGAGTGACCGGAAAAAGGAGAAAAGTGGACATGAGGGAGGAGGAGCAAGCTGCCTTTGATGATGTGAAGGAAGACATCTTCTCTGCACCAATCCTAAGATGCTGCTATCCAAGTCAGTTGTATTTCTTAAATATGAACAAGCGCATATGCGGGGCAAGCGCAGTATTGACCCAAGTTTAGGACAAAACAGACAGGATGATTTCCCACTTCAAATAACTCATGAAGCCTAGGGAGAGGGCTAACTGTGCCACAGGGAAAAGGGTTGTTGGCTATGTTTAAGGCCATGACATACTTTTGACCATATCTAAAAGGCAGTCCAATAGTGTCTCCTTCCGCTGGGTGTGTAAGAAACAAGGGATGTCTAGACAAGTAGTCCAATGATTAGAGATCCAGGTGGTGTTACATGCTGGGACACATAGACGGGTCTGCCGCAAAACACTGATAGGCAGAGCTGTAAAAATGCTGGCAGTGTGAGGCTATCAAGCTGAAGGATGGCGAGCCCGCCTAGAAAGTACTTGCTATGAAAGACCAGCACTTGTCACATGCAATCAAGGAAAACTAAATGGTCGTGTCACTGGTAGCTAGGGTCGTGTTAAAGATGGCCGTCTATTTGGGTTACCCTTCTGCCTTCAAAGTGGTAGCCAGAGAAGTTGACCCACGGCCGCCGATGACACTCTGAGTCCTTGTGACTCAGCATGGGTAAAGCTTTTATCTAAAATTAGCCATGAGCTTGCGCAAATGCAGGCCAATGGCCAACAGCTCATGAAAATTATGTTCCGAGAGAGGCTAACCAGTGAACAACTAAAGTGGGCGTTAGAGAGCTTTTGAACTCTCACAATTCTAGCCATCTTTTTAATATGGCCCGACAAAGTGTTGGAAGCCTGGACTTTACTTCAAGATCGGCCCAGAAGGCGAATAACCTGTCTACCAACTGTCAGAGAAACCCTCGTGTGGCAAATGCATGCCTTGGACTGATCAGATTAAAACAGAATGACCAGGTTTTTTGTCTAACTTGGTACTGGTCGGGCGTACTGTGAGGCAATTGGTCAAAATCATAAAGCCAGTATTTGTCAGTGTAGTAATGTTATATTGAATGTCAACTGCATGCAAAGGATGTGTGTGAGCGACTGATAAAACACAGCTAGCATAAGTATTATTTTAATATGAGGATAAGCTGACTCAGCTAATGTAGGTAAAGTCAATAGCTTTCAGTGTGAGCCCAGACTGTGACATCTTGCTCTTTTAGTTGTTGTTACATTTCGAACTGCTATAAAATATCGCAAGTCTGACAGTTATAGAAAAATACCATATATGCGTAACAATGGAATATAGCAGAAGTTGATTGCAAAAACACAACTGTACCAAAACCGATTCTTTGCAGATATTGACTCATTGTCCAAAACCAAACAAAACACAACATGCCTTTTGTAGATTAAAATTCACACAAAAATTGGTAGATGTAGCTTACAATAATTTGTCCTAATCAAAAGAAGCCAAATCGATAGGGTGGTTTGGACACTCTTCCCGACCTAGTGACACCGGAGAAAAACTTGAACTCATTTGACTAGGATTTGTTGCACATGTCAATGCAGGAGTGGCGGTGCCACTCTGGTAAACAGAATTTGTAACAACAGCTCGCTGACCTTGCCGAGCAGCTTGGATCAAAACCAAAGTTTTATCAGAATTAGTGCTTTCAATGTGTCTCTGTTGTTTTTTAACGTCATCATTAATCAATGTTTTATAAGCATGATAAGATCAGTTAGGTCTCACAGCCTCTATGCGGCGGCTTAAAACTTCGCCATCTGCTAATCTGATGTAGGAACTTTGAAGCGTTTCTGCATGTTCAACAATAACAACTTCTGCTCACCTTCTATGGCCTAGTTTACACCAAACCTTCATTGCTACGCAATACTCAGTGGGAAAGGTAGCTGTGTTGTTTTGAAATGTAGTATGTGATAGTTGTTTAACAAAGTGATTGCATATTTCCCTCAGATGTAGTTATTGGGGCTTCCATTGGTGGGGTAGGCAATGTAATTGTCCTCTTAAATTTTGAGCCTTTAGCACAACTGCTGGGGATGGGAGTTGATCACCCAATGGAGTTACCCGTAATGTGGCTAAAACATTGCACAACATCTGACCAGATACTTACGCTTTTATGAGACTGTTTTTGATGGTTTTATTCATGCATTCGGCCAATCCATTAAAGCGTAAATGATAGGAAAAGGAAGTTATGAGTTCAATGTCATTATTCTCACCGAACCATTCATAAATTCATAAGACTTGAAATATGGCAGATTGTCGCCGACCAAGGTTTAAGGCCAACCAAAGTCGATGAACTGCCTTTTTAGTAATTCTATGACTTCTAGAGCCCGAAAAGTTTTCAACTGATAGCAGGTGGGCCACTTCAAATATCGATCTACTGTTATTAAGTAATTGTTGCCATCCAGGTGTAAAATATACATACTATCCAACTGCATAGGGTATTGTGAGATAGCATAAGGTTCAAGGGTATACTGACTGTTCGATCTCATGTATGCTTGACAAACAAAACACAATTCTACCAAATCTCTAATCTGACCTAAATAGCCAGGCAAATAAACTTCACCTTTGGCTTGCTCTGTACATTCACTAACTCCCATATGACCAGCATGTATTTGGTCCAACACCGTTTTTCTCATTTATATAGAAAAAAACCATCTGGGCCGGCACAGAAGCAAGTCATCACGCATTGTGAGATTGGATTTCACCGTTTAGTAAGATTTAAGTGGCTCAAAGAAAACATGTTTAGTCATTGGCTAGCAATGCTCTATGTATGAGTCTGATATCTGCATAATGAGATCTAGTTTGGTTGCCTGACTGACTTGGTTCTTGAACAGAGGTTGTCTGATAATGCCTGTGGTTAATGAATCAATCTAATCATGATCTAGTGCTTCAAGTTTATTAGCCTCAGCACCGTAGCTAGGGAGAAATGTGTGTGACGATGTATCAGCCAAAATTAGGTTTCAAACTTGGTTTATGAATTGAAGTGTAATAATATCCTTGGCTACATAGTCTCACACGCATCAATCTAGGGCTAAGCTCATTTAAACCATTTTTCATTATTCCAATTAGTGGAAGATGATCAGCTTCTACCATGACATGCTAGCCGTATATGTACTGATGAATCCGCCTCAGACCATATTGAACCACGAGGTACTCCTTCTCTATTTTTGCATATTTTCTCTGAGTTTCCGTAAGGGAGCAACTGGCATATGCATATGCTATTGGTTGACTTGCATGTATTATTACTGCTCCCATTTCAAACTGACTGACATCAACTGATAGAGCAGCTAGCAAGTCTAGATCAAATATTTTTAGCGTTGGGCTAGATGATGCCGAGAATTTTAGTTTTTCAAATTCCTGCTCAGCTGCTTTGCGCTCCCGGCCATTCTACACTCTTTTTAGTAAGCTCGTGCAGTGGGATGGTAACTTTGACAGATTTGAACAGAACTGAGCTAGATATGTTGCAATTTTTAAGAGCCTAGTGACGTCATATTTACACTCTGGTTTTGGCGCTTTTGTAATCGCCTTCACTTTATGGACATCGGCCCTGATAGTACCATCATCTATAATGTGACATAAATATTTCAACCCAAGCTGCCTAAAATTGCATTAGACTTTTTCAATTTGAGATTACAATCCCTGCATCTCTGCAATAGCAAAATCTAAGATTTTATTGAGTTGGGCCTCAGTCACTGCATGAATCAACAAAGCATCTAAGTAGCATCGCACTCCTTCGAAATCTTCAAATAATTCCGACACGGTTCGAAGGAATATCTCAGAACTAGAGGATATCCCATAAGGCAATCTAAAAATAGATATCTACCGGATGGAGTGGCAAATGTCATCAACAAACTGCTAGCCTCATTTAATTCAATCTACCAAAATCTTTAGATGGCATCTAACGTAGTGAATACTAGAGACTTTGAAAGTTTAGCAAATATTTCACTAGCTGTTGGCATTGTAAAATGTTTACGTTTCAGATTTTTATTTAACTGGTAGAGTTTAGGCAAATCCTGAATGACCCGTCAGGTTTAGGTATGTTAACTATAGGGTGTGCCCAGTCAGTTGCTTGTTTTACTTAAGTTATTGCGCCCTCACTTTCCATATCTTGTAACATGAAATTTGGTATACCTTTCAGTTTAAATGGGACCCTCCTAGCACTTTATAAAACAGGCTGACAATTATCTTTTTGCTGCAAAGCATGCTTACATGGCAACCTGCCAAGACCATTGAACACATCAATGCATTGTTTAGCTACCCTATCTGTAAGGAATCAGCCCTATTAATCAACCCAAGGACAATGCAACTGGTCAGCCCCAATAAAGTTGCAGTGTTTGAATCAGTTTTCACGACTATAAACTCCACTGCATGATACTTATTGCTAACATCCACCAGTAACGTAAGCTTAAAGTAACTAAAAGACACTAATGGTCTAGCATGCTTGATAATTGTAACCTGACTATTTACGCTGTCTAGTACAGTCTGTGAAATCATATTAAATTATGCTCCCATATCATTGTTTAATATTAGTGCCTTACCATTGCACTTAACATTGATTGTTCATATTCTTCGGTCATTGATGGTAAATGCAATGTCTCCGGTATTAACACTGTCAGGTTTCGATACCTCATAGGGAGTGTTGTTACTGTCATATCTGGAGGACAAGCATGCCATGGAAAAGAGATTTTATGAGAGCATTTTCTGAACACCTTTCCGTAAGAAGGGCACTTCCTTTTTTGATATTTCATAGCACAGTGTTTACAGTTAATTATCGTTTTTAATGGCCAGTTCTATATTGTTAATCCAATTTTTCTGTTTGGGCTCTTGCTTTGTCGCAAGGATACTTTCTCTTGTAAATGTATGACACTTCATATGGCATTAAAACCATATTTTGGGAGGTTCGTATATCCAAGGTATTGTGTTGTAGCCTCTTTACATTGGCATACTGAAATAACCTACTGTAATGTAGGATTGCTTGGCAAGTTGAATATATCCTCATGAAACGACTGAGACTATATTCTTGCTACAAATCAGTTCACTAGCGCTTTGTCTTTCTCATCAGCATGGAATTTGCAAGTTGTGATGAGATCTCTCAGCGCTGTCCCAAAGTTTTCAAAGGGCTCACCTTGCCCTTGAACTGTGCCGCAAAATTTGAATAGCTCAAAGACTGTCTTTACTTGAGGGTTGAAGTGTTCTGCGAATGCTTTTTTTACTTTTGTCATTTACTAATGTCATTTTGGTTTGCTATGTTCACTTTCCCAAATATTTCTTGGCCTTGTGCACCAAGAAGCGTAAATGAAGTCGCAACTTGTATTTCTCCATCCTTCTTAGTCTTTTTGTTCGCTGTCATGTAAAAATCATGTTGTTCGAGCCATGCTTTCCAACTTCTGGGGATGTCTGCAGATTTTACAAAACTTGCTGCCAATTTTAAACATCCTTTTGCAATGTTTCCTTTTTGTTCTCAAAAATCCCATCCTGACACCATATCATAAACCAGTATTTGTCAATTTAATAATATTATATCGATTGCCAACTACATGCATAGGATGTGGGTAAGCAACTGGTAAACACAGCTAGCACTAACATAACTTGCATAAGTATTCTTATACTGTAAGGATAAGCTGACTGAGCTACTGTAGGGCTGTTAAAATCATTAGCAACGAGTGGGAACACACACTGTGACAGCCAAGAGACTCAAGGCGTGCCAAGCCGCAAAGTACAGTGGAACCATGACAGCCAAATAAAGCAATAGCTGGACATTTGTTGCCCAAATCAAAAAATGGGAGTAAACATCATGGGTTTTCTGCCAACGAAACCGAAGGGTAATGATTAGATATTGGTGCTAACCAACTACTTCAACAGATAGCTAAATACTTTAATAGCGTAAATCAGTGGTAGCCAGCGCACACGTTGAGCGAGACTTCTGCCACACAAGCTTGTCAGAACAGATCTATACAGACCAAAGAGCACAATTTAATAGTCCACTGATGCCTCATTGCATCACTGATGCCTTATATATATATATATATATATATATATATATATATATATATATATATATATATATATATATATATATATATATATATATATATATATATATATATATATATATATATATATATATATATATATATATATATATATATATATATATATATAAATATATATATATAAATAATATATATATATAAGTATATATATATATAAATATATATATATACTGGCCTGTATATACTGGCCTGGCCTGTATATGTATATATATATATATATATATATACTGATGAAGAAGAAGGTTGCAGTTCACTAGAAGAGGGTGCTCCATGTTAAAATAGAGCATTTATACAAAATATATTAAGAACTGAAAACTTTTAAAACATTTTACTACTTAATGTTTCATCATTGCTACCATTCATCAGGTAAAATTAAAATCTTAAATTTTTTCAATTTTACCTGATGAATGGTAACAATCATGAAACTTTAAGTAGTAAAATGTTTTAAAAGTTTTCAGTTCTTAATATTTTTTATATACATGTATATACATATATATTTCTTTATATATATATATACATATATATATATATATATATATATATATATATATATAAGTGACTAGAGTGTTGGAATAGGTTAATGTTACTTATCTTTCTTCCAGATTGATGTTTTATTCTGAGGTGACCCCAGAGTAAAACATCAATCTGGAAGAGAGATAAGTAACATTAACATATTTGAACCCTCTAGTTAGTCATAACACTCCACACACTTTTTAGAGTGTAGAGTGCTGTTAGCAGTAGGCCTGACCACTTATCTATTATATATATATATATATATATATATATATATATATATATATATATATATATATATATATATATATATATATATATATATATATATATATATATATATATATATATACATATATATACATATATATACATATATATACATATATATATATATATATATCAGAAATATCTCCCTCTTTGAGAAGAGATTGAAAAATGCTGGAATGTAAGAACAACTGTAATCCCAGTAGTCATTGGGGCATTGGGCGCAATAACACCGGCACATAAAATGTGGCTTGTCCAAATTCCAACAACAATCAACTCAGGTGAGTTGCAGAAAAGTGCGCTATTGGGAACAGCTAAGATCTTGAGGCGAGTGCTCAAACTTCCAGGTCTCTGGTAGGAGACCCGAGTTAGAGCAGAATTTACCACCCATACGGGGTATCCGGGGTAAGGAAACAATTTATATATATATATGTATATATATATACATATATATATTTATATCTATTATATATATACAACATAATATAGCATAAAAGTTAACATAAACTGCTCGATACTAAAGTAGAGCTTACTAAAAGTTTGTTAAGAAATGTATTACAATTTGGCAAAGAATAAAAAATAGTAGTAGTTTTTTATATTACACCAGAGGTGTGTAACACTCATAAGATAAAATGCTTAGTGTGGACCACACAAGAAGTTTAGCATTATTTGGTATTATTTGTGAAATAGATGCCCAAGTTTTAAAGGCTAGATGGGTTGGGTCTATTATGTAAAGCTGTTTTGTAAAATATTTTTCTTAGAGTTTTCACATATATATATATATATATATATATTAGTTCGCTTCATTTGTTTAGAATGGCTTTCTCAGGTCTGTAAATGATAAAGTATTTTTCCTAAGTACATTGTTTGCAACTTTCGTGGTCTTCAGAGTAGAGTTTGGCATGTGATAAAAGTTGTGATGTGTTGTGGTAGTGGGTTCTGCTTTCTTTGAGGTCCAATTTTTAGCTGCCTAGCTCAGTAGAGTGGCGTTAGATATGTCGTTAAATGTCAATTTGTGATGGTTATATCTTGCTTTGAAGCAGGTTTCAGTAAGCCCTACATATTTGGCTACAAGTATTTTTGTTATCAGCGGTTGTCACGCTTGTCTGGTATACCACTCATTTTTTTCAGGCAGTTGTCTGGTATTGGGCAGGTGTTCTTATTTCTGCATTTTCGGCCAGGATTAATTGCTTCTTGATTGTTCAGTGATAGTAGCTTCCGATTGTGAGGTGGTGAAAAATTGTCACAGAAGGATTTCTCAAGAACCACCCACTGCACACCATATTCAACAAGAACACTTTAAAAGTCAGCTACAGCTGTATGAAAACCGTAAACACATCATCAACTTGCCTAATCAAAAACTGTTGAAAGGCAAAGAATCTACCAGAAAGAACTCACAAGAAAATTCATGCAACTGTCGTATAAAAGCCAACTACAGGAGAAATGTTTGCAGTTTGCTATAACTAAGCAATGGTCAGGTTACACAATGGTGAAACTAACTACATTGGCCTAACAGGAACTGCATTTGTAAACAAGCTACATGTATAACAAACACAAAGCGTCGTTCCCACAGCAAAATAAAAGAACTACTACTGAATTTAGCAAGCACCTATGGCGATTGAGAGATTTTAACGCGAAATATTCCAACAACATGTGAATACTAGGGCAGTCCATTTTCTGGTTAATGGCTCTAGAAACTGTGCATGGTGCCTAAAAGGAAAACTGTATATCATATACAGGCCACACCTAGCTTCATTGAACAAATCCAAGGAACTCTTCAGCGCCTGCAGATACGCTAGCAAATTTATGCTGTCAAATTTTAAAACAGGATGTTTCTATGAACCATTTAACAACTATAATCATCCAGCAATGAAGTCTTAGTAATTTTATAGTTCTACCTGAATATAGAGTAACAAAAACTTGTCAAGGCATTTTATCTGAATATTGCTCTTACCAAGCAGGAAACTAGTAGTAATCAAGTTTTTAAATAAAAGTTACAAATGTTTTATTGATTTTAACCTGTTCTGTTGTCATAATGGAGCGCTCTGCTCAAATCTAACATTTTTACTAACTATATATATATATATATTTATACATATACACATATATATATATATATATATTTCTCAAAGTATGTCGTATGTCGTGTATATGTCAGATTTCCAGCTATAGATTTTAAAATGATCTGATCTGTGATCTGATGGATTTGAACTCACGACGGATGTATGAACGCGTGAGTTAATCTGGATGATCTGCCACTGAGCTATAACACTACAGTTACCCCCGCGTTTTCATATAAAATATGCAGCTTGCGAGTGCTAATTATTTTAGCCTTAGGTTTTTCACCAAAGATTTTGAGATTTGTTTGACTCGGAGCTTGTACATAAATTCCGTCCTTGACTACACTGGAGCATGCGTATTGCAATTAGCAAAGCTCCGGAAACACTTGAAAACGGATAAGCATTTTACGCTTCGTAAAATCTTTACAAAAAAGGTAGAAACCATGTGGGACGACGCCTCCTCTACCAAAGAAATTTGCTAGAGAGTTAACCCTTCCAGTCGAGTTACCCTAAATTGTATTGGAGGATGAGTCTCCTTTAAAGATGTAAAGTAAACAAGCCATTGCTGTTTATATTTTCTTTTTCCTACGATTTTTGATATAACTATCTGTTGCATATTTTTAAGTATTGTATTTTAGCCTTTAATACTTTGGATGTTTTGAAAGCCAAACGTACAAAATGTTTACTTTTGCTTTCTTTTTCCATCATCATAAATATAAAACATTTTATTGAAATTGAACACAATCTATATATACCCGTTTCTATTATTAGTATGTAGTATACAGTACAGCTTATGGTGTAATATGTTGAAAATATACTTTACCGAAGTATATCTCCGAATTGACCCAAGTTTTTTCCCATTTTAAAATGAGTTAAAACCTACTTAATTTTGTTTTAACGGGAAAAACTGTTTCTGATCTCGAAAAACTTGGTTAGCAACGCTAGAACAGTTCCGCTAGAATAGGTTTCACTGTACGTTATTAAAAGCTAAACGTCGCTGAAAGTTATGAACTGTTAAATTTAAAGTAGTTTGAAAACCTTTTCTTCATGACATGAAGTTCGAAAGTTTCAGTTGTTTAAAAAATTTTGAAAACCTTTACAGTGGTTTTTATGTTGTTAAATGTTATTCATTTAGTTAATTAGCGTTTATTTTAATAGCGACATAGTATAGTAGCAAGCACTACTTCCTTTCCTCAACAGCCGAATATTTCGTTCGTTAAATGCGTGTTTCAAAATTTTTTTTATCAGTTCTCACTTTGTGTATTAGCTTACACATATTTCCTTCTAAACCTAACCAAATAGTAATTTGTAATTATTTTCACATTTTACAACAATCATTTGTAAGATTAATGTAAAATTATCTGTAAGAATTATCGTTGGTACCAGTTATTCCTCACTCTTTTATATTTACATACATTGACATACTTTGAGAAATATATACATAGGTAAATTTGCATTATCTTAATACATTTGGAAACTTTGCATAGCTTTTGAAATTTATAATACCAGTATAAGTTTTTACAGTTTGTTACGTTATCGTTTTTATTGCAACTTGCATTTTTGAAACATAGTTTGAGTTAAACATCTGTTTGAAGTTTAACCATTATTCATTGTCCTATCACTGTTACCTATTATTTCTTAGTTAGTGTCCAACCCTTATAATTAATAAAAAAATTTCATTCACTCATTTTTGGCAGACAATGTTCTAATGAAATTTCAACCACAAAATACTACCATATTCTGTCATTTTTTCTTGATCTGTTAAATACATGTATTCTCAGCAGTTACACATTGTCTAATATCTTCAAAGAAAAAAACCTGTTCTGCACAAAATCATTTCCTCATGACATAAAGTTTGAAAGTTACAGTTGGACAAAGTTTAAAAACTTTTACAGTTGTTTTTATTTTCTTTCCTAATTTATTTCAGCTACAAAAAACACTTATCTTACGATATGTAGTTTGGAAGTTAGAATGGTAAATGTTGTTATATGTTAAGGACATATATATATATATACATCTATATATATATATATATATATATACATATATATATATTTATATATATATATATATACAGGACAGATAGTGCAGTTTGTAAGGTATCGGAACAGTGATCATTAGGTCCTCGGTTCATTCAAACCCCAACAACTGCACTTTTATGGTGGTCCTTGGACAAGACCCTTGCTTGTATAACGTTTACAACCTCTATGATGAGTGCAATAACTACAGCCATGCCGGCTCGGACGTCGCCCGGTCAAACAAAGTCCGCGCTGCCTGTAGCTGAACCAGGACAAGGCAGCAAAAAATAGGCTACCGGTTCAAAACGGATGAAATGGACTCGGACTGATAACACGGACCTCATTCAGTCCTACTTTATGAGTGAACCTCAAAAGTGGGGCTACATGGGAAGGATGCGTCAACTGTGGATAAACGTGCGCCCTGAATTGCCACTAACCGCTAAGCAACTTGTAGCTCAGAGGAGTAACATAATCAAGCGGCACCTCATATCGGAACTTGAGGTAGATGAAATTAGGGAACAGTTCCCCCAAGTAACCTCAACCAACGAGGAGTGCATATCAACCCAAACTGCCACGCATACACAATCATGTGTTGCCTCACGGGTTGAAGAAGACATACCCTTGGACTTTGACCCAAGGTTGACAGAGCTTGCGGAAAATATCATCAACAAGATGTCAGCTGCTAATGATTATGGATGCAGGGTGCCACTACGAAGAGTTAGCAAGGCCATACCTAAAAAGCTATTAGAAAACATTAACTTGGCACTGGAGTCAATCTCAACTGAGTCAATCAGTGAGACCAATGCCTTAATCTACAGTACAGCAACCGTCATCTTGGAGGAGATGAATATTAAGCCACTGCCAACAAGGCTTCAAGCCATTCCATCCTGGCAGCTGAGGCTACAAAATAAGATCAAGGACTTGCGCAATAAAGTTAGTAGGCTCAGTGAGAGATCTAACCACAGTTTGGAGCGTCCAAAAAGGGAAGCCACAATAGAAGCTCTAGAACCTGCCAAACAGCAGCTAGTAGCAATCCCAGCACAACTGAAGCGGTACACCAAAGAGTGGGATAACAAGAGAATGAACAAACTGTTCATAAATAATCCATCTAGAGTGTATTCCCAGTTCAAAGGTGAACTGCAGAGGCCAATGTCTGAGCCTCCCCAATCTAGCACTGCAAAATTCTGGAAGGACATCTGGGAGAAAGAGACTACTCATAACACCACTGCAAATTGGCTGAAGAGGCTTAAAGAGAGCCATCCACACACTGTGGCTCAGCAAGGACTCACCATCAGCAAAGAGGACATCAAGTGCAGAGTATGAAGAACTGGGCGGCGCCTGGCCATGAAATGATTCAAGCCTTCTGGTTAAAGAAATTGACATCACTTCACACTAGAATGGCTAAGCAGATGGAATGCCTAATAGAACAAGGTGACCATCCAGAATGGCTGACCAAAGGACGAACTGTACTTCTGATAAAAGATCCAAAGCAGAGGCCGATTTTCAAAAACTATCGACCAATAACGTGCTTGCCCACCACTTGGAAACTGCTCTCAGGAATAGTTGCAGACAAACTGGAAGAGCACATGAGTCACTATATGACCAGTGCTCAGAAAGGAATTGGGCGCAACACCCGAGGAGCTAACCATCAGTTACTGGTGGTGTCAAGACAGCAGGAGAAGGCAAATCAATCTTGCCATGGCTTGGATTGACTACAAAAAGGCCTATGACTCAATTCTCCATAGTTGGATACTTGAGTGCCTCAGTATGTACAAGGTTTATCCTGCTCTTGTGGCATTCATCAAAATGTCAATGACCAAATGGAAGACGAAACTGGAGGCTAATGGCAAAAACTGGCGAGTGTACAAATTAAGCGAGGCATCTATCAAGGTGACTCCTTATCACCGCTGCTCTTCTGCATATGCCTAAATCCTCTAAGCAATATGCTGGAAGAGACTCAATATGGGTACCAGTTTAAGAGTGGCACCAAGATAAACCACCTTTTCTACATGGATGACATCAAGTTGTACGCTAACAAAGAAAGGGACATTGATTCGCTAATACACCTCACTCAGGTATACAGCAAGGACATCGGAATGACCTTCGGTATTGAGAAATGTGGAAGGCTAATTCTTAATAAAGGCCATTCTATGCTCACAGATGGCCTAATAATGCCAAATGGTACCATCAAAGATATAGAAGAAGGGTACAAGTACTTGGGGATTATGCAAAGCAACATCAACCACGAAGCCGAGGTACGTCACAAGCCATTACCGAATACAAGAAACGCCTTCGGCAGGTCTTACGGAGCCAGCTCAATGCCAAGAACCAAGTCATGGCAATAAATACCTACGCACTGCCAGTAATAAGATATCCAGCAGACATAATAAAGTGGACTGAGGAAGCCATCAAAGAAACAGATATAGCAACTCGTAAACTGCTGACCATGCATGGAGCACTTTACCCAAAATCTGATACTACTATATTGTATCTTGATAGGAAAGATGGCGGTAGGAGGCTCAAAAGTGTACAGCAGACAGTGAAAGAAGAGGAGCAAAGCATCAAGGCATATGCAGCCTCTATGGCCATCTCAGATAAGTTGCTAGCTGAATTTCAATCGGCTGCTCTTACAATGGACCTGCGTCCTGATGATGAGGAAATTGACTGGCGCACGAAACCTCTTCATGGTGCTTACCACCAACAAATATCTAAGGCTGGCGATCTTCTCCAGATATATATGTGGCTGAACAAGGGAAACCTAACGGCCAATACAGAGTCGCCAATCATGGCAGTCCAGGAGCAAGTGCTCCCAACAAGGCAACGATAAACGAAAATCCATCACACTAGAGACGATCCTAGATGCAGACTGTGCAAAGATGCACCTGAGACCATCCAAAACATCATCAGTGGATGCAAGCAGCTAGCAGGGAACGCATACACTGAGCGACATAATCATGTCGCAGGTGTTGTGTATAAAAGTCTATGTGATGAGTATGGCCTTAATAAACCACAACGCTGGTGGGAAGCTCCTGGTAAGGTGAATGAAAATGACCGCGCTAAGATCCTCTGGGACTTCTATATCCAAACTGACAAGCATGTCCTAGCAAACCAACCAGACATAGTGATGGTAGACAAGAAAAACAAGAGGGCTTATATAATAGATATAGCAGTACCCAATGACTACAGTATAGCCAGCAAAGAAAAAGAAAAGGTAGAGAAATATCTCCCTCTTGGAGAAGAAATTGAAAAATGCTGGAATGTAAGAACAACTGTAATCCCAGTAGTCATTGGGGCACTGGGCGCAATAACACCGGCGCATAAAATTTGGCTTGCCCAAATACCAACAACAATCAACTCAGGTGAGTTGCAGAAAAGTGTGTTAATGGGAACAGCTAAGATCTGAAGGCGAGTGCTCAAACTCCCAGGTCTCTGGTAGGAGACCCGAGTTAGAGCAGAGTTTACCACCCATACGGGGTATCCGGGGTGAGGAAACAATTTAATATATACATGTATATATATATATATATATATATATATATATATATATATGTATATATATATATGTATATACGGATGAAGAAGAAGGTGGCAGTTCACTAGAAGAGAGTGCTCAATTGCTCAATATTAAAATATAGTATTTATATCAAATATGTTACGAACTGAAAACTTTTAAGGCTGTTTACTACTTAAAGCTTCAAGGTTGTTACCATTCATCAGGTAAACTTGAAATAATCTGAAGCTCATATGACTGTATCCAAAAACACAACGAGTAGCTTAACGATAAAAGCCAGCTATATATAATACTAGAAATTCCCCAGTCATGCAGCCCACGACCTGATAATGGAATAAGTGATAACGGAAAAAAGAATTGGCAGTGCTGGTTGTTGAAAAAGTAGTTGTCAGCAGGAATTGGCAGAGTATAGTGTAAATGAAAGTTGTTTGAGATGACGTAAAATAAATTTGAGGGAACATCTTCCAAAAGGTGCAAATAACAATTTCAAACAATATAGAAAAGTTAGATAAGTTCAACGTTTTATTAAAGGTCACGCGATCTAGTCTCCTCTCTTGTACGTTGTAGGATTTGGTCATTGATAGCTAATAGAGTGATGTGCTCCTTAGCGAAGTTGACTTACTGTGTACTATACACAGTTTGAAAGTTGGTTGTGTTGAATGTATAATGGTTTTGATAGCGATCTTTAACAGAAAGCAAGTATGAGCGGTCACGCGTCTGGAAGTTTTCTGCAAACTGAAGCAAAATAAAAAAATGTTCTCGTCATAAAGTAGCGTTTGTAGTTCGGCCTTAGCTTGTACAAAGGTTGTGAAAAATTTTGACTAACAATTTGAATAATTTATTTAAACCTTTGCTGATTGGACAAAAAAACATAGGCTAATAAACTGTGTACCACAATTTCGTACCTGTAAATCGGTCTACGCCTCAAACGGTCTACATTTATTACAGAAGCCTTCGGATAAATTCGACTACAAGTAAACAATGCCATAGACTGGGGAAATGAACACAGTTTTCTCATGAAATGTGCACTGCTAAATAGTTCTACTATCTGTCGCATGGCTACATTGGCGTATCGTAGGCCAGTCTTAACTTTTATTAAACCAAGCTTTTCAAGTGTTTTGTGGCAATTTTCGGCGAAATTAATCTGTCTATTTGTGTATAATCCGATCAGATGGGTAAGTTTTTAGATACTGTCGACATTTTACAAAGACTTGGTAACATATTTAAAAAGGCTTATATGTGTTTGTATCGTTATTATACTTTAATGACTCTAGAAAATGATGTTTAAATTTGTTGATGAGATTTCGAAACAAGTGTTTGCGACGTTGTTGATGAAAGATTTTCGTAAGATGTGTGCACATGCATTTATCATAAAAACTCTCTAACTTCGCTCCGCTCATTTGGTCGTGGGACAACAAATTGGTTGGTTCATGTCACAGCATTGCAAATCAAGTGCTTCTTTGAATGCCTGCACTTTGACACAAGCTCATTTCGTCAGTTTAAACTTGCAAGATCAGGTTTGTATAGAATGAAGTACTTCTCCCAAATCCACAAATGACAGTGTTTACTGGTCTTATTGTAACTACTCGCTTTCTTCAATACTCTCCACCTGATGTCGTACTGGATGGACCGATCTGTAAGCTGCCATATATAACTACTTAGCTCTGTTGATGTTCGTTTTGATGGATTGTTGAAGCTGATACGATGGTTGTAATATCTTTTCTTGAATGGGCCCTCTGTCAGGCCAACATATGTTTGTTTGGCAGCATCAAGTTCATTGGTCATAACTGTAGCCTGATAGATGACAGAACTGGACGGGCATGCATTTGGCAGTAGACATGTACCTTTGTCTCAACAGGTGCATGTTGCTGTTGGCTTTTCGTTTAATAGCTGCGCTTTGTTGCTATTCACAATAATCTGTGCAATATTCTTCATGCAGCTATAGCTAAGTTTTACATTGTTTCTATTAAAGAGAAGTACTTCATTCTATACAAACCTGAGCTTGCAAGTTTAAACTCACAAAACGAGCTTGTGTCAAAGTGCAGGCATTCAAATAAGCACTTGATTTGCAATGCTGTGACATGAACCAATCAAATTGTTATATTATATATAGCTGGATTTTATCGTTAAGCTATTAAGCCTATTGTGTTTTTGCATTCAGTCATATGAGCTTCAGGTCATTTTAAGATTACCTGATGAATGGTATCAAACATGAAACTTTAAGTAGTAAACAGTTTTAAAAGTTTTCAGTTCTTAATATATATATATATACATATATATATAATAAACTTCATTCACAGTTCTAATTGACTCAATTATTGAGCACTTTACTTTACAGTGTCAACCACATATACTATATATATATATATATATATATATATATATATATATATATATATATATATATATATATATATATATATATATATATATATATATATATATATATATATATATATATATATATATATATATATATATATATATATATATATATATATATATATAGTATATGTGGTTGACACTGTAAAGTAAAGTGCTCAATAATTGAGTCAATTAGAACTGTGAATGAAGTTTATTAAAAACTACAGGTTTAAATCATTACTACCATTAGTTTCATGCAATCATCGGGTGGAATGACTAAAATGTATAAGTACAAGCTATAAAATTACTTTATAAAGCTGAGGGCTCAATACTATTGTCTGATATAGATAGTATACAGCAAATATGTAGTCTAACTATGTTATTGAGCTAATTAGGTGTTTTCTAGCATGCAAGCATGTGATTATCAGCTTACTTCTAGTGTTAAGGCAGGCTAACTTTGGTTCGAATATGATGAAGTACTTTTCCCAGAGGCCTAACTGGCAAGATTTTGTTGATTCGTTGCATGACCGCGCTCTTTTGATGATTTTCCAGGTTATATTACAGTGAATGATCTAATCTTTTAAGTCCCATATGTATTTAATCAATTCTGTTTGTAGCTTTTTTCTAGGACAATTAAAAGATGTTTTGTGGTTTGCTAATCTTGTTTTAAAAGGTGTTTTGGTGAGGCCTACATACGTTTGTGTCTCTTGCGCATCAAGTTCTCCAGACTCTACGGTTGCCTGATATACTATGCAGTTTGTCAAATTGTCGCAATATTCATGCTACATCTTATTACTGTGAAGCTTGGCAAAAACTTTGGCTTATATCGGGATGATGGTCTAGGACTACTGAAAGACACTGCGCGAAACATTGAGCGGACTAAGAAAGAACTATGTGAAATCTTTCGTAAACACAGCTTACATATCACTATCGAAGCAAATAAGAAAGTAGTAAACTTCTTAAATTTAACTTTGGTCCTTGATAACATCAGATTCAAACCGTATAGTAAACCTAAAAACACAACCACATATGTACACAAAGACTCATATCATACACCATCAATCATAAGAAACATACCTGAATCCATCAACAAAATACTCACCAACATTTCGTCAAACAAGCAACTCTTTGAGGAAACAAAAGCCCCATTTCCAAATGCACTTTCTAACAGTAAATACAACTTCTCTTTAAAATACCTGAGCAACAACCCCAACAAAAAAACAATCAACACAGAAACAGGAAACGCCAAATTATATGGTACAACCCCCCATACAAGAAAACTGTTACCACCAATATCGGTAAACAATTATTCAAGATCCTGCAGAGTGAACTTTCCCACAACACAAATTACACAAAATCTTCAACAAAAACTCTGTAAAAATAAGTTATAGCTGTACCTCAAACCTCAACCACATAATAAGCGGGCACAATAAAAAAGCACTATTGTAACCACCCAACATCGACAGGAAATGCAACTGCAAAAATCGGGAAAATTGTCCTCTAAATTGAGAATGCCTTTCAAACTGCATAGTATAATAGGCAACCATAGAGTCTAGAGATCGCGATGCGCAAGAGACACAAACGTATTTAGGACTCACTGGAACAACTTTTAAAACAAGTTTAACCAACCACAAAACATATTTTAAATATCCTACCAAAAGGCTACAAACAGAATTGAGTAACTACATATAGGACTCAAAAGACCAGAACATTCACTATAATACAACCTGGAAGATCATCAAAAGAGTGTGATCATACAACACATCAACAAAATTTTGCCACTTACATGTATGTCTATGGGAAAAGTACTTCATCATATTCGAACCGAAGTTAGCCAGCCTTAACACTAGAAGTGAGCTGATATCCACATTAGTTGAAAACTGAAAACACCTAATTAGCTCAACAACAATATTTGACTACATCTTTGCTGTATATGGTATATATCATACAATAGTATTGAGCCCTCAGGTTTATAAAGTAATTTTATAGCTTGTACATTATACATTTTAGTCATTCTACCTGAATATTGCCACGCGATTGCATGAAACTAATAGTAGCAATGATTTTAACCTGTAGTTTTTAATAAACTTAATATATACATATTTATATATATATATATTTTTATATATAGATATTTATATATATATATACATATATATATATATATATTTATTTATATATGTATATATATATATAAATATCTATATATAAAAATATAAATATATATACATGTATGTATATATGAAGTTTATTAAAAACTACAGGTTAAAATCATTACTACTATTAGTTTCATGCAATAGCGTTGCAATACATGTATATATATTTATATATATATTGCAACGCGATATATATTTATTTATATATATATATGTACATATATATATATATATTTATGTATATAGATATGTACCATTTCTATAAATATATATCCATGGAACACTCTACCTAAAGACTTGTACTACTAGATGGTATCTCCATAGGTAAATTTGGGGACTTGATAGTGTGCAGCAGACAGTGAAAGAGGAAGAGTAGAGCATATGCAACCTCCATAGCCACCACAGCTAAGTTTTTAGGTGAATTTCAAATAAATGCTCTGACAAAATAGTTTGGCTGTGATGATGAGGAACCCTACTGGCACATCAAACCTCTTCATGGTGCTTACCACTAACCAATATCTAAGGCCTAGCAATCTACCAGACATATATGTGGCTGAAAAAAGGGAACTTTATGGCCAATACAGAGTTGCTACCCATGGCAGTCCAGGAGCAAGTGCTCTCAATCGGGCCATTCTAAACAAAGATATGTCACACTAAAATCGATTCTACATTTAGATACAGACTGTGCAAAGATGCACCTGTGACCACCCAACATGTCACCAGTGAATGCAAGCATCTAGCCAATAACGCATACACTGAGCGACCTCGACATGTTGCAGGTGTTGTGTAAAAAAGTCTATGTAATTAGTATGGCCTGAACAAACAATTATACTAGTAGGATGCTCCCGGTACGGTCAACGAGAATGCATGGGATAAGATCCTCTGGGACGTGTACATCCGGACTGACAAGGATGTCCTAGCAAACCAACTGGATATGGTGGTGGTGAACAAGGAGAACAAGAGTTCCATTATAATAAAGATAGCAGACTACAATACCAGATGACTACAATGTATAACCAGCAAATCAAGAGTAAAGTGGAGAAATATCTCCCTTTTGGAGAAGAGATTGAAAAATGCTGAGATGTAAGAACAACTGTAATTCCAGTGGGTCTAACACTGTAATTCCAGTCATTAGAGCAGTTGGCGCAATAACACTGGTGCATAAGATTTGGCTTGTCCAAATAATGGCAGCACTCCACTCAAGTGAGTTGCAGAAAAGTGCACTATTGGGAACAGCTAAGATATGGAGGCGAGTACTCCAGCTTGGGAGTTTCTGGTAGGAGCCCCGAGTTAGAGCAAAAATTTCCACCCTTCTGGTTTAACCAGAGTGAAGAAACAATTTATATAGATATATATTGTTTCCTCACCCAAGATACCCTGTATGGGTGGTAAATTCTGATCTAACTCAGGTCTCCTACAAGAGACCTGGGAGTTTGAGCACTCGCCTCAAGATCTTAGCTGTTCCCATAGCTCACTTTTCTGCGACTCACCTGAGTTGATTGTTGTTGGTATTTGGGCAAGTCACATTTTATGCGCCGGTGTTATTGCGCCCAGTACCCCAATGACTACTGAGATTACACTTGTTCTTACATTCCAGCATTTTCAGATTTCTTCTCCAAGAGGGAGATATTTCTCTACCTTTTCTTTTTCTTTGCTGGTTATATTGTGGTCATTGGATACTGCTATATCTATTATAGTAGCCCTCTTGTTCTCCTTGTCTATCACCACTATATCTCGTTGGTTTGCTAGGACATGCTTGTCAGTTCGGATGTAGAAGTGCCAGAGGATCTCAGCGCGGTCATTTTCATTGACCTTACCAGGAGCTTCCCACCAGTGTTGTGGTTTATTAAGGCCATACCCATCACATAGACTTCTATACACAACACCTGCGACATGATTATGCCCCTCAGTGTATGCGTTTCCTGCTAGCTGCTTGCATCCACTGATGATGTGTTGGATGGTCTCAGGTGCATATCTATGCATATATATATATATATATATATATATATATATATATATATATATATATATATATATATATATATATATATATATATATATATATATATATATATATATATATATTTATTATTATTATTTAATCGTTTTACACCATTATTATTTATCCTTAGATAGTTGATCCTTTTTACTGCCAGCGAGGCTGCGCTATTCTGTGACAATCAATGCTGTTAAAGTCAGAGAGCGCTAATAATAAACTAGGATACTAGATAATCAACAATGAGCGGGATCACGCTGACGCCCGACCAATACAACCACATATTCCGGGTTAATTAATTATGCTTCAATAAATTTGCTGTCGTTGAAAAAGGTAATGAAATCACATCGATTAAATTGTGACCTGCGGTTGCATGGTCCTAGGACTATGTGTCAATCGCCCTTTCGCAAGATCACGCAATCCGTGAATCTAATTAGTCTCAGTCGCGACCCTCAACGTCACAATAAAACGAGAGGGCTAGTGCAAAATATCATCAAGAAAACATAGTATGGTGCTTGGAATCTGAGTTATTTATCGTATAAATAATCTGTACATGGAGAACTAATGACACTGATTCCTTTGTCATCTTCATTGGTTCTCTTGAATTGTCCTATCGTCGCCTGACACTAGCGTCATTATCGTAGTTGATAAATATAAGCGGTAAGCAATAAAATAGGCGGTAAGAGCACACAAAACCACATATGAAAATTTTGACGTCACAATTTCCGAGCCTATGCAAGTAAACATTTCTGCGGTAGAGCTCTGGGGAAATCCTATAAACACCAACCGATGTCTGTGTCATCACGGCAAACAATGGCTCATTCGAAAGCGAAGACTCTGATGTATTGAAATATACAATAAAAAATTGTGTAGTTTATGTGCTTTAAGCTACATGAGCTTGATGGATTCATTAAGCAATATACATGTATCTCATTATATGGGTGCAAATACGCTACCGCTTTCCATTAGGACTCAACATCATGGAGGGCGGTAGCGTTAATTTATGCAAGTTCATTTGTGAGAGCAAGTTGTTTGCTTTTATTAGTAAGCTTACTCAAGTTATCTATTCGGCAGGCTAATAGTAAGTTGCAGGCAACTGCATTACCTCTCATTGTTTATAAAAGGATTTTTAATATCTGTGCAATGCCAGTACTCCGCAAATACTAGTCAACCGAGACTACAGAATATTGAGATAGAGCAATGGTCTAACCTAAACTATGAATAGATATATAGTACTAGTATGACTTGGACTATGACATATTGAGATACTATACCAGTCTAACCTAGAATATGGCGTATTGAGATACCATCCTAGTCTTACCTAGACAATAGTATATTGTGATACAAATCTAGGCTAGCATAGACTATGGAATGTTGAGATACAGAACTAATATAACCCAAATTATAGAATATTGAAATACAGCACTACTATAACCTGGGCTTTAGAATATTGAAATACATCACTAGGCTAACCTAGACTATGGAATATTGAGATACAGTACTAGTTTAACCTAAAGTCATAAACTATAGTATACTGATTAGTAGTACAACCGCTGATAGATAAATTTCTCATACAGCTTTTGTTGAACAGACTCTATACGAAACAGTGAACAGTCTAACATATATTACCAGCTAAACCAAGACTAGCAATCACCTCATAGCTCAAGTCAGTCAGTTCTCTCTGGGTCTTTGCAACATCAAATTGTAGGTCTTTCATCAGCCTCTCCAGGTTTACATAATCTACCTCAGACCCTAGCCTTTCAGCACCTGAGTGCTGGAATGTTTGAATATTAAAAATGAGGGCTCTCCCCCTCACTCCGCTACTCATCTTGTAGACCTAAAGACAATAAAGAAATAGAGTCGAACTGTGGTTAGTGATTGATAATAGCAATTTGAATACCATGGCATGTGTACAGCTCTACATGGTTTATTACCAGAAAAGACAGAACAAGGTAGCTCGAGCTACTGTATGCATTCTTATTTATCAAATATTCTTATTTATGTACTTGAGTCACAATTATTGGAGTTGTTTTTCGTGGTTGACAAGCTATTGTCAAAACTTTGGGGCATATAAAGGACTGCAAAAGTAGCTGGTTCATCTTTAAAAAGAATCGATCAGCAGTTTGAACTCTACTAATATTTACCTACTTTTATTTACACTGTACCTATTACATGATTATCAATGTCAGAAATACTAAAGTGATGGTTGGTATAGTAAGTCATGCCTACATACTAACAACAACAAATGGTAGTGTGTTGGGTTTTTTCAAACTTACTGATCCTAAAGCGACAATAATAACAATGATGAGCTACAGAAGGTTGATATGAAAATACGAACTACCTCTCCTTCTCTACTATACATGTGTCTACTCATGATAAAATATTATATTTTATGGATTGCAATATTTACTCAGCTTCTTTGAACGACTAGGAGCATATTTAATACATTCATAAACTAGCAAATAATTGTAATAATCATTACAGAGAAAAATACATTCAAATTTCCTTTGTCAATAAATGCTGTATTGTAGCTTATATAGAAATTTACATTGAATGTAAATATAACTACTGGTCATCTGCCAGTTTCTAAAGAAACTACATTAAAAAAGTTGAGCCAAAAAGTGGGCGCATATTTAAGCGGCGTGGAAATTAGATGAACATCACTGCTTGACAGATTACCAGAGCTGTAGGAGTGGATCTCTTAGAGGAAAGTGAAGGAAACTGAGAGCATTCAGAGGGACAGCAATAAACTATTTTCTCGCTTTCTCTTTTGGCGACTTAGCTACGGATAGAGCAACTTACTACAAGTCATCCTTAAATATGCCAGAATACCTTGTCTCCGTTGTTGTAGAGAGCTTTCACTCTTTTTTGCCTGACAGGAACCAGTCTCATGTTGATAACCTCAGGAAGTTTTTCATCACAATAACCTTTTTCTTCAACATCAGAAAAATCGCTGTCTTCATCTAAGGTTGTGACTGGTGGAGGAGAGACTCTTTCCTCATCGCCTGAATCTACAAACATCAGCCTGAAGTTAGTAGGGTTTGTATTTAAATTAGTTACTATCGAAAAAGCAGGATCAACTGACCAGGGAGCCATTAGCAATGAAGCAGGTAGAAAATAAACCAATTAGCAAGGAAGCAACTAGCAATGAAGAAACAAGCAAGGAAACAACTAGCAATGAAGCAACTAACAAGGAAGCAACTAGCAAGGAAGCAACTAGTAAGGAAGCAACTATCGATGAAACAAATATCAGGTGAATAACATGAAGAAAAAAACAAGCAAGAATGCAATGGCAAGGAATCAACTAGCAAAAGAGCAATTAACAATGAAGCAACTAGAAAAACAGTTTTTAATAACTTTGGATTTGTTCGTTGAATACGTGTAACAAACAAAATGTTTGAAGTAACTATATGAATAGTGCAAATGCTCACTATCAGTAGAACTGGCCTGGCCAAACTTCAATGTTTTCAGATAGTCATCAAGCTTTGTGATTTCTTTTTCGGTGAGTTGGTAGCCTACAATGAAAATATGGAAGCCTACAATGAGAAATTTTAAATCTATAAAGCTTGTGTTTTATTTAAAACATTTTGTAAATTAGTATTTATTATGCTTAGAAATGACTTGAAGGAATCAATAAGATTAACAACATGTAATTATTAGTGAATTTTTAATTACAAAGTAAATACAATCTGCCTGAGCATCAGGTGTGATTTAACGGAAATAATGTAACTGACTACCTGGGAACAGTTGACAAAAATAATATCAAAGGACAATGGATTATAATTTGACTTACATGGAAACCTCAAAGGTGTTGGCACCTGTGCTGGAGAAGGCGAATACCTTTTGCATGAAACTGGATCTATTCCTGAAAATGGTGAAACTTTGACTTCAATTTTTCCCTTTTTCAAATCACGTTTGGGAAAAAGCCATACGGGATTGACCTGGCTGTCTGGATGATGATCCTCAATAAAGAGGCAGTGAGAACAATATACCCGAAAAGCTACAGGGCAACCTTTCCAGGAATGAGATAACTGATGTACAATGGCTTTTGTTGTATCAATCATGCGTTGCCAAGACTTGCCAAGTTCTTGTGTTGTAGTTGCAATTTGCAGCATGATTATTCTTTTATGCAAATCATGAACGACATTTGTGACACTGTTTCCTTGCCGGATGGTTACACCATTCTCTTGAGCTGAGCTTTCATGAAGAGGGCTCTGATGCATATTCAAGACTTTAACAAATATCTGATGACGAACATAGTTTGGTATAGACAGACCTCCACACATGATATCTAGTTTCAACTTTAATAGACCTCGACTCTTGAACACTCGTTTGTTCGATTCACAAGCCAAAGCTGGAACAAGAAATTCTTTATGGGAGAACTGCCCAATCGAATCGTGCAATATCAAAAATGAACGCATCAGCTCCACCGAAACAGAAATCGGAAAAACAGAGCTTCTGAGAAGATTGTGCAGAAGGGCCTCAGCAAAAATGCCATCCCGCAGCAGGCGTTGTATCATTGACTCATACTCAAGGTTCTCAATTATTCTGCCGTCATGAATGAAAGGAACAAATTTGATGGGGTGAACTTTCCTACTTTGATTTGAAGAATAATGAAACAACATGCTTATTATGATTGCGATTTCTCTAAAGTTATGGAAAATGATATGAGAGAGACCTTGAACTTTTTTGAAGAAGAACAATCGCCTAACATCATGCATGTACTGCAAGATAATCAGTATATCATCCTCTGGAAACTTTGCTTGCACTTTTGAGACTTCCAAATATGGCTGCTCAGAACATTGTTCAATGAAAAGCTCCACAGAATTCCACAGCTTTGGTATCACCATGATATACTGTTTGCATCTATCATTCAACTTTTCTTTAAGGTATTCTATTTTAGATGTTTCACCTGAATCATTCCCAAACTCAAAAATCTCACTTTCATCAAACACTGGAAGCTGCCTGTTCAGAAGATGCTGAATGTGTATCCTCGGTTTAGAAAAGAGACTCGCAAAAGCATTCTCTTCATCTAACAGATTTTCTCTGATTGACTCACATGAAGTTAAAAGGTTTTGTCGTGCTTGACTAAGGTTATCACTGGAAAGATTATCTGTGTGAGTGAGAACAAGAATTGGAGCACCGAGATTAGGGCAAGCCAGGTAGAGATCAGAGAGCCTATCAAAACAGGTAATTCTGCATGCTTCTTCTGACCCATTAGCTTGCGCTCTCCTGGCAAAATCTGCAATGTCAACAACTATGAGAGGAACACACCTCTCCTCGCTAAAAATATGATATGCTTGATTGCTACCGCAATCAAAAAGCTTTGCTGGTGTGGCCTCAAGAGACAATTCTACTGGATCCAAAAATCTTGTTGCCTCATCCAAAACTGACGTTTCACTGCGACATGTTAAGATACGCTTGCCAGCCCTCAATGTTCTAATTAGACTTGTTTTGCCAGACAATGAGTTTCCAATAACTACTACTGGAACTTCAACTAGTTTTACTGCTTTGCAGCCAGCAAGATCAGTAAAGAATTTTTTGACGGCTGTGATTCCTTGTTGACAAACACTATAAGGGGGCTCCCTCAAGCTTTTACATCCATTACAGTGAAGGTGAAAGTTCTTCATCTCGACGACTGTACTCTCTATTTTTTGTAAATTTTTACTGTAGCTCAGATCTAAAGAATCCAGCTTTTCTAGCTTGTATATCCACAAAGGAAGACATTGGAAGTTATTATGAGATATGTTGAAAGTCTTCAAATACTGGAGATTGTGACATCTAAAACAGAATGTGAAGTTTTTAGGACCGAATACTTTTTCCGTTGTAAGGTCCTATAAAATAATTTAGATAAATGATTGAATCTTAGAATGTCTCTTTTGAGCTTAATATATTGTGTTCATACTCTTATAAGTTAAGTCTGCCAAGGGATTTAATTAAAAGTTTAACTACAAAATTGAGTAACATCCAAATCCATATGTTACAACCTATTCTGCTACATACTTTTCTATTGAGATGCGCTATTTATCAGGGTCGTTTAGTGACGGTACTTTTATGAAAGTGAAAATGATTAATAAACCAATGAATGATAGTTATGACTATCATTCAGCTGTTAACATATAAAATTGAAACAAATGATTTTCGGATATAAATTTTTCTTAACATTGGTCATTTCAGATGATAGCCACCACATTTTTTTTTCAAAAGCCCTTACAATTGTTGAAGGAGTAGTAACTGACATATATTTAGTTCATTACAATAATGAGTAGTATTTGTTTAACAGATTACAAAGCACATTGTAATCAATTTTGTTTAAAATCAGCTTTAAATTAGATTTTATCAGAAAGCATCGTAATATTGTCACTAAGTAAAGATGACTTTTGAATCAATGTTGAAATGCAGTATTGATATAAAAGGTTTTTGATTTTTTGTTACAATAACCGTTGTTTTCAATGTGCAATTTTTTATGAATAAAATGATTTTTACATGCAATTAAAAATATGATTAAAACATTGATAAATTTGACAGCCAAAATAATATGTTTGCTAACCTGGTAATGTGGTTAACTTAGCTAACAGGTCAGCTTGAATAGCTTAAGAATAATTTGGTCGAACTATATAATCCGAGCTTTGTGTCAGTAAAAGCAAACAGAATAACCATTCAATTTAACAGCGTTATTAACAAGTATTAATAAGTTGGTATCTATCTTGTCATACAGAATTAGTATTATTAGGTTGATAACTATGTTAAAAATTATAGCTACTGTTTTTTCAAAAGTTTTACTTATAACAATTTTGCCAGTTTCTAACAAACTAAAAATTTGCAAAAAATTGACTAATAATAGTAGTCTTAAATAATAGACAATGGGCAACATTTACTTTAGATCAGTCTAAAAGGACAAAACTGTTGAACTACCGTAGCATTATATCTTAATTTGCAAGGAAGTTTAACTCTTTCACTACCGCCCTAATTTCGCTATTCTGACCAAATTATTTCAAACGGATTTTTGAAAAATGGATGCACAGCTAGTGTTTAAGCAATATCTCAAAATAACATGAAGATACTGTTTTACTAAAAAATGTATCTTATTTGGAACTAAATTTCCTACAAGATGATTACAAAATCTTTCAGTGAATCTGATTTTTACAAAATCTCTTACACTTTCTTTGTGTCGAACAAACGCATTGAACTTCTTTATGACATGATGATAACGATCTGGTTTTCTCGTTTTGAAAAATAATTAGAAAAGGAATCGCTGAGCCAAAATATTTTGATTGATTACATATTATTGGCAGGAAGCTTGTTTTGTCAGAGACTAAGTTTGATTTGTTTACCTAATAGGCATGCTTCGTAATAAAAATAAAATTCAAACCTTATAGATAAGGTAATACATCGGCTTACGATCTGTAATTCTATTACCTGGAAAGCCAGTACATCGGCTTACGGTAGCGAAGAAGGTAAATCTCTTTTCATCAAAAAATTGTAAAAAAGTTCCCACAAGCTATTTATACATATTATATGCATATATGCCTCTCCGAAAGTTGTCAAATATTGTACATGTGTGCTTACCTTTCAGGGAGTTTGCTGATCTGGCAGTGGGACAAGTTTAGTTCTTCTAGTAAGCTTAGTACAGTGACAGCATCTGGCATCTCACCAATGGGGTTATGGGAAATGTTTAATTTTCTAAGTGATGTCATTTCCTCCAACCTGCAAATAAACTAAATTATTAGAAACAAACACAGCAGATGCACACTATTAGAATTTTTAAATCAAACCACAGGGCAGTATGTAACAGTTAAATTTAGACGAACTTTACACAGCCTAGTAAAATATTTTGTTAAGTATAAAAAATTGAAGTTAGAAATTGTATAAAGCCTTTTTTGCGTAGCACTTTCTTCCTAACAATTTAATGTATTAGTGTTGTTTTAAAGTTTTATTCAAAGCAGGTTTGGTTACAAGCATTTGAAATTTTTGCCTCAAAAGTTTAGCTAATGGCATAAAAATTTGAACATACACTACTAAAACTTGTGAGCTGAAACATTTTAAACACAGTATACATTTGTTAAGGATAAATTTGTTTCATGAGTGATGATTCTGCCAGTCACTGATGAAGCCTATTAGGGTTTATTATTATGAGTTAACTAGATATCAAACTTTGATGTATTATGATGTAATGCTATTTCCAACTAAAACCATGAGGTGGGAACTGCTTCACAATTTTCCATTCATATTGAACTTTTTGGAGACATGAAATTAAAGTTTCAGTTCAAAAGGTAAACTTGTATTCATCACACACTTTTTTAACTTTATCCCGAACCATTTACGAGCAGTACATAAGTAATCACCTATGCATACATATCAGGCTTCGCCAATAACACCAAGTACTCTATGAATATCAAACATCATGAACTGCCCCGAGCTTACTTGCATTGTGCCACCTCAGGGTACGATAACCCTAATAAACAATTTTTAACTTAACAAACTGGAACGTCATGATTTTTTTCACCTCACCATACAAAGCTTATTTCACCATAGGAATTCAATGAAAAATTTGTCTTATTTAAAATTTGGTAATCAGTGTGCTTACTATGTAAGTCAAAATATTGAATATGCCAAAATACTATCAAAACATTTTAAAATGACTGAAAGATGCGTGATTACCAATTTTTCTCAGTTTAGCGATTTTGCTCGCAAAACAGTAAAATTCTCCATTTGAAACAATTAAAAAAGTTGGAGTTGCAATCGCTTCAGACATAAGGTCAGTAGTCAGACAACCTCTCCTAAACCGCTAGCAAAATTCCACTTCATTACGAAAATAGTAATGACTGGCTTTTTTCGCCAAATGTGGCAAATGAGGTTGGAAAGGGTTATAACGAGATTGGCTAAAATTATATTGGAATAGAAGCCAGAAACTCATAGGTGATTTCCAAAACTTTCGTGATAAAATTTTGGAACTTGATAAAATATTTAGAAATAGATATTAAGACTTAGCTTTAAGTGTATGTTTGTATGATATACTTATTCGGAGTGAACTCAAAGTTTATGTTATTTGTACATCTGTCTTGAAGGTGAGAACGCTCTGTGGTATGTACTGCACATAGCACATTGCAGCAATACATTTTAATACAGATCACAACCATGAAATACCCTTAATATAAAATGGTTACTGTAGGTAACTATAGTTACCAATGTTAATATATTATCTTTTCACCAGTTTTTAACATGCACAGTACTTGTAAAATATTTTGATGATATTTACCAGTATATGTTTAGATTATACAATTATTAGGGTTTTTATACCCTCCATACATTTTTTACTATACCGTGCCAACCATGAAGGGATATCAAAACACATAACTGGAGGGTAAGGTACATGTGACTAGCAGCAAATCAAGACTTACAATTTACAAAAAGCTGGTGTGAAGTTTGAAGCTCCGAGTAAACAAAACTACTTTAACTGCTGGCCTGTTCATAATAACTCGCTTTAGTAATTTAGATAACTTGACTTGGTAACTTCCCATTTAATAACCGCCATCATGATTACAAAAATTTAATTTTAATAAAGGATCAAGCATTTATTATGTACAATTAATTATAGTACTATTTACCCAAACCTTCATTTTTCAAGAAAAAAAATTCGCAATTGCCAATGAGTTAACCTGGAATAAAAGTGTCATCCGTGGCTTGCAGAAATTATGTAGTTTGAAATACCACAATATATTTGAACAAATGAAGCTCCAACTTGGTAGTTTATGCACATTTCCATTGGTCTGATGATACTGTCACAAGATTGTAAGAAAACTGACCGTAGTGAAACTAGAAAAGTAATTTTCAATTACCATGGAACCTCGGTTCTCGAGCGCTTCAATTCTCAACCAATTTGGTTTTGACCAAAAACTTTGACATTTGTTTCTCTCTAATCTTGAACATAATTTCTGTTTTTGACCAAACCTGAGCAGTGCATTGAAATTGAATGTTTAGAACAGCTTTGGAAACAGCATGCAAACATTCAATAAAGGTTAACTTGCAACAAATTTACATTAAAGTTATTTCATATCCAAAAATACACCATGTCTTACACTGCTGGTTTGCAGGTGCACAATATGCGGAAATGTGATTACAAGTTCTTAAAAGCTCAAAAACAAGTGGTTAATCATTGACCATTCCGAAAATGACTACAATATCTTTCCAAAATGGCTCAAATGGGACAAAGCTGAAAAGGATGGATTTTGTATAATTCCCGTGTTCAATAAAACCATGTATATTGTCTGTCTGTTTCATTATCATTGTAACGTGGTCACTTTGCGCACAGATACAACAAACGGCTCAAATATGACCCAATTTAATGCAATGAGCTTCTGTTTACACTTTCATGCAACCTAAATCGTGGAAATGTTTTCACAAATGGGCTTCACGCATTCAATAAAACCATGATTATTGTCTTTTTGTGTTTATTTTGTTATTATTGTGATGATGTCACTTTCAAAAGTGATATCTCAAAACATAGTGTAAAAATCAGTTCAAGTTTTTAACCTTAGCTTGAAGAGCTGCATATATTATTGCACAATAGATACTATGCCACTCCAAATGTTGTTACAAGTTAATTAAATTCATACAAATTTTCACAGTTTTAGCACGAGTAATGGGCAAGTGCTGTTTGGTTCTGTTTGATGACAAATGCTGCGGGTTGCCCGACTCTTTTATTAGTGTTCCACCAAATATAATTTTATTATGAGCATGTTTAAATATAATTAATAAACATTTAAAATCTTTGGATTGTTGGACTGATTGCCCAAGGTTACTGACACGCATTGGCAAAAATGGCCAGGGTTCAAAAGGTTAACTTGCAACATATCAAAATAAGACATGATGGATATTCCGATATTAATAACCCTAAGGTAACTTTTTTTCAAGTCAACCCTTAAGATCAAACCGACAGTTTATGAGTTATGACAAAACTATTGAGCACAAAACATAATGACCATTTCTTTACAATAAATTTACCAACAGAAAATACTTTGAAAAAATTTGCCCGCCAAAGGGTTAACTCAAGTTTTCCAAACTTGTGTTAATCCTCTGTCTTTTGTTTTAGATCCATAGTATCTACCAACTAGTGACTCTAATTACAAAACTAATAAGAATACCTCATTTTGATAGTATCTTAGAGTGAAATGAAAGCATCTTAATTTCATTTTATGTAGCAATATAGGTATATACGTAATTACGAGTCAACTGACCTATAGTTAAAATTTCTATTTTGTTGAAGCTAAAAACCGTAGAACAAGGTTAATGAGTTAATTACGGCTAAATTAGCCCTGATTCATTGTGTTCAAAATGAAAATTTCCAATACATTCTAACTTACTCAATTGAGCTTCATGAAGGATAAAATCATATCTTAAAGTTTTATAAAAAGTTAAATACTAGAAAATTTTGCGGTACGTTTACAAATAACTGTAGCCTACCCTTGACTTTTATTTTTATTCTGGGGTTCAATGAAGTTCAATAAACACGTATTAAATGTATGCACATTTCTTTTGAGTCTCGAGCCATATAACTTGCAAACTTGTCGTCTTTCATAATCCACTGTCCGTCCGTCGTCGTCAGCCATTGTCCTCTTTTGTCGTCGCATGTCATTGTGATTCATTATCATCATCCATCGTTGCCATTGATCATCATTCACAATTTGTTGTCATCCCCCTTCATTTGGCGTCATCAGTCATCGTCATCGTTCGTCGTCATCATTCGTCGTCATCGTTCGTCGTCATCGTTCGTCGTCATCGTTCGTCGTCATCAATCATCGTAATTGTTAGTCATCAACGTTCGTCGTCATCGTTCGTCGGCATCATTTGTCAACATCATTCGTCATCATTCGTCATCTATCCGTCATCCATTGTCATCCTTATCTTTAAAGATGTCCACCTGTCCTACTATTACTATTACTAGAAACTCCCCTGTCATACAGCCCATGACCAAAGTGATAGTGGAAAAAATAGAGGGTACTGATGGTTGAGAAATGCAATATTAGCAGTCAAATGGCACTGCAGTGCAATAGGATAACTGCGATGGTAGCCACAATGGTAGCTGCAATGTACTGGGTGCTATCATGTAAAACAAACAGAAATAATTAAAGGAAAATATTATATCTTTATATATCTCCCTTGCAATAGGAAAAATGCAATATTAGAAGTAAAACGCACTGATATTATTAGAATAACCAATATTATTAATACAGTAATAGATTAATAATAGAAAACCAATGCACAATTTTGTTTACATTTCAAAACGTTCTAGCAACCAATATCAACAAATTGTGATATTTATCTACATTTTTATAAAATCTATTCAACCAAATTATTTAGAAAAATAATAACAGTAACATATTGCCCAACATCGGTCACTATATATTTTAATCTTGTAAATTTGAATGATTATTCTTATAATTAAACTAGCTGCATTACCCGTCTACAGGAATAGATTCATGCGCAGCAAAAGGTTTATTGAGAGTTGTCTTTCATACTGTAAAACAACTCCAAATATGCAGTTACATCTCCCTCTCTCCATCTCTCCCTCTTTCCCCTCTCTCCCTCTCCCTCTCTCCCCTCTCTCTCTCCCTCCCTCTTTCTCTCCCTCTCTCCCCCCCCCCTCTCCTCCTCGCTCTCCCTCTCTCTCCTTCTCTCCCTCTTTCCCCTCTCTCCCTCTCTCCGTCTCTCTCCTCTCTCTCCCTCCCTCCCTCTTCCTCCTCTCCCTCTCTCCGTCTCTCCCCTCTCTCTCCCTCTCTCTTTCTCGCCTCTCTCTCTCTCCCCCCCTCTCCTCCTCGCTCTCCCTCTCTCTCTCCTTCTTTCCCTCTCTCCGTCTGTCTCCCTCTCTTCCCTCTCTCTCTCCCTCCCTCTTCACCCTCTTTCTCTCCCTCTCTCTCTCCCCCCCCCCCTCCTCTCCTCCTCGCTCTCCCTCTCCCTCTCTACGTCTCTCCCCTCTCTCTCTCCCTCCCTCTTCCCCCTCTCTTCCTCTTTATCTCCCCCCCTCTCCTCCTCGCTCTCCCTCTCTCTCCCCTTCTCTCCCCCCTCTCTCTCTCCCTCTTTCCTCCTCGCTCTCCCTCTCTCTCTCTTCCTTTCTCTCCCTCTCTTTCTCCCTTAGTTCAACGCAACACATGCGGATAGACAAAATTTTTGGTTTTTCTGTCAGGCGTATGAAGAAACAGCTTTCGGCGTGTGCCTACTTTTGAGCAGGCGACGTATAGCTGGTCATTGCTGATGCAGGGTGACAGTAAGTCGATAGCAGCTGCTCTCTTTCTTTTCACAATAGCGTATCACAACGCTCGGAGTACTCGTGAAAGTTCTGTAATAGTAAGTTACAGTAGGCCTACTCGTAGCTGGAAAAAAAATTAGTAACTCGGCTGCTGAAGGAAATGAACATGACCCACTATCACGAACAGCGGAAAACCCAACGTTATTAAGTAGTGGAGATGTGGCAATTCATAGACAATACAACATCGTATAAGAAACACTTACCTTTTTGATGTGGAAATTTAGTAGGTGAGAAATGCGTTTTTCCAGTGGCTCCAAGAAACAAACGTTTACGTGACCTTCTCGGTACACGTTGGCAGTAAATATTAATTGCATGTAAATAACTACTCGTTAATTTATTTTATTTAATGAATAGTACATTTGTATAGCTGTATAGACACCTTTGTATAGGCCGCAGAACTCAGGAAAGGTGCTTTTAAACGCGGCAGAAAATTTGCCGTTTAAAAAGCGTGCTAACCGTGGAATTCGGTTAATGCGCTCAAGTGGTGAAAGAAAAACAACAGAATCGCCACACCTTTTTATAAGCTGCTTGGCTCAAATTGTCAGAGAAAAGTAGCGGCTAATAGTCCATATTACGAAATTACGATATTACAATAATTAGTACTCATATTAATTCGGTTGGCTTCGTTCGACCGAATGGAAAAAGAAAGACCGCTCTATAATTTATTTACCGTTACTACACATATTACCTAATTCAGTTTGCTTCGTACGACCGAAATTCGTACGACGATAAAAGGAAAGACCGCTCTATAAGGCGGACAATCAATCAGATAGACAACGATTGCCGTTTCTATAGTAGATAGAGAACAGCGTTTTTCTAGTGGTTGCAAGAAACAAATGTTCACATGACCTTCCCGGTACACGTTGGCAGTAAATATTAATTAGATGTAACTTACTACTCAATAATTTATTTAAAGAGTAATAAATTTTATTTAATTCACTGCTAATATTTACTACTAATTTAATTTTACTACTTACTCATATTAATTAGGTAAGTTTGCTTCGTACGATCGAATCGGAAACAAAGACCACCATATAATTTATTTATAATGCTCATATTTGGGAATTATCGGTGACTCAATATATCGAGAAGACAACTCATATTATTAGCATATCAGTATTTATCGTCCATCCCTACGATGAATAGCAGGTTACGTATTATAATAGAGGCGTGTACTAACCGGAGATTCCCGTTAATGCGCCCTAGCGGCGAAAAAACCACAGAATAGACACGCCCTTATATAAAAGTAGCGGCTAATTGTCCGAAAAGTACGGTACTCTATAAAGCGGACAGACAGATACACAGATAGATAGATAGACAGACAGACAGACAACGATTGCCCTTTATATAGTAGATCTTATAAAATTGAATAATTTTTCTTATAATTAAACATTGTAATAATCCTCTAAGAATTAGTAGAAAAATATCATTGTCATTTCCTTTACTTTCAGTGATATACATGTAGACATCAGTTGGAATACCAAAGTACCCATTATAAGTGTCCAAAATGTAAGCTAGTTTGAAATCGGCAAAAAAGAAACAATTACTTTTCAGTAGTTCTAAATTAGTTACAGAAACCTTTGACATTTGGACAATGTCACAGAATGGTGAAATGTGCACAGCTTAATGGTTCTACTTTCTGTCGCACAGCCTTAATGGCGTTTCATTGGTTGGTCTTAATTTTGATTAAAAAAGGCTAGTCGAAGTTTCAATAGCAATTTTAGGCCAAATTAAGCTGTCTATTTATGTATAATCCGATAAGATGGGTTAGGTTTAGGATATTGTCTGCTAATTTCAAACACTCGGTAACATATTTAAGTAGGTTTATATGTTAATAGGTTTAATGTGTTTCGTATCGTTATTATACTTAGACGACTCCATTGAACAATGGTTAAATTTGTTGATGAGAGTTCGGTACAAGGGTTTGCGACGGCCTTTGATGAACATTTTTCGTGAGTTGTGTGCACATATGCATTTATCATAAAGCTCCCAAACTCATCCCTTCGCTTGTGTTTGGTCTTGAAAAAATGTTAAAAATAAAAACTCACACTTGATTTGAATTCACAACATTTGCAATCGCAATTATTCCGAACCTGGCGCTTAGACACTGAATTATACAGTCATTAGCAATCTAATGCTTCTATCATACACAATTTACCACACGCACAGACATACGGTGCAAAAGCGCCAAAATGTGCAATGTTGATCATCAACTAATATTCTTTTTTTAAACTCGCCTCTTCTTGAGATTGTACCAAAAACTATTTGTTGCTGCTGTTACATGTTTTTTGCTTGTAATTTTCAAATGTCCCATATAAATTTCAAATGTGTGTGACACTTCTATTTCTGATGTTGCCTAAAGTTTGATTGCAACATAGGTTATTGTCATTATTTTTACTGCCGACCACTGTAATATCTCGAGTATGAATAGCCTATACATACTCTCTTGGTTTGGTTAGACATAGTACCAGACAAAGAGAGATTGATATCTCATTTTTACCAGTATCGACAGGTACGATCATTGTCGTATTCAAAATTTTGATGGATAGCCGCTGCTAGAACAGTAATCTTTTTTACAGTATACACACACACACACACTCCTTTACACAATTTTTTATTATTATTTCAACATATTTAAAATTTGTATTTTGTTGTTTTGGTTTATATTTACTTTATATTTACCATATCATGTTTTGTTAAAATTACAGCAAAACAGATTTCCTTTGACTATTACTTGCTAATTATTTCACATTTACATTAAAAGACGTTGATTGTTTCTTTATATGGTTTCTAATTTATTTGACTTGCACAAAACATTTCCCTCATGATATAAAGTTTAAAAATTGCAGTTGTTCGACAAAGTGAAAAACTTGGCAGTTGTTTTATGTCTTCCCTCAATTTAAGTAAACCTCAGCAAACACTTTTCTCATGATATGAATTTGGAAGGTTAGAATGGTAACTGTTGTGCTATGGTAAATAAAAATAAATTTTCTGTGCAGTCGAAGGCGCCTAAAAGCAGTAAGAGTCCAAAACAAATAAAATTTTAAGGAGGTAATGTTTAACCAAAATACAGACCCTGAAAATTTCTTAAATGACCATCTCTTTCTGAAATAATTGAGGAAAGTGGCTAATCTCCTATAAATCAGAAATTTGTCAAATAAACCTGGACAATGCATACCTTTTTTCAAAACTAAAAAGTGAAGAATCTAACTATATCATCATTTAGGTAGTAAATATTTATTAGGTATGACATTTTTTACCATACATCATGGGGAGACCATTTTGTGAATTTTCTTCTATGCTTTAGGAGCTGTAGACAAAAGTAGTGTTCTTCTCTTGAGTATGTTTATACAGTATCAAACAGGACTAAGTGTGAAAAACCCCTGCACAAAATTTCGAAAGATGATTTTCATTATTTTTCGTTTTATTTCAGTTTTATTCAAAACAAATTAATAATATTCAAGTGTACCAACTGCACAAGATGAATGCACAAAGATAATTACATAGAATAAATGTTATTATTAATTAATTATTAATATAATCAAAAACCATTAAAGTGATTAGAGCTTTTGAGTAAAGATTACATAGCAGCCTAAATGACCACCAATTTTTCGTTCTGCGCACCAGGTGCTCCAAATTGATCCTCAATGTAACTTATTCTTACAAAAGTTATTTCTTTCACCACCATCAGAGTCAGTGCTGCTACTTTAATTATTTGTGTAATTGTGAAAATCTGAACCTGACTTGGCAATAATGTCATGAGCATAAGTAATTGTTTATTTCATAACTTGAGATGTACTTACAAAAGACATAATACACAAAATAGTTCGAACATCAGATAGGAAAAGTGCTTGTTTTTAGGTTGGAAAATCCCAAACAAAACATTTAAGTTGATTTGTGATTTTCTTGATTTTCTTATAAACTGATTTATCAAAGCTTCCTGAATAAACACCAACAGTCTGGTTTGTCTAAAATCACTGCCTTCAGAATCTAAATGGCCTAAAACGTTTTCTTCGTCTATATTCAGTGTTGCCGTAACGATCATTATCTTTGAAATAATTTTTGTTTGCAAAAATTAAGTGAAACGGAAATAATATCAACAACCCTATCTGAAAACATATTTCTGTTTGTTTTCCTTTAGTAGTATTGGGTAAACTAAAACATTTTGAGCTTATCAGAAAAAAACGATAGAGCAATTTTATAGCAGCCAATTTCATTGGCCCATGCAAAATAAAAGCAGCCCAAACGGCCGATTAAATTGGCTTGTTCCGGGCTTGTTTCTTTAAATGGCTTGAACCACTCAAACTAAATGATTTATATCTCCTTTTTTTAATACTGGGATACATAGTATACTATATATCAGGAAACTTATTTTCTACTCAAACCTGAGCAATGAAAAAATAGCGGAAACTTAGGCGAAAATGTCAATAAACATGGCTGGTTTAAAAATATGATTTTCTGTACTATTTTCCATCTACCTATGTGATAATTCGGTTAGATCATCCATACCAGTGAATGCCAAGATTTTTATGAGAATCTAAATTTTTGATCACAATAATAGTAGTAGTATCGAGTTTACTGCAATAAATGTCTAGTTCTTTAAAGTTTGGCAATAAAATGATTCTGTAACAACAGGTTTTCCCTACCTGAATGGAAGACTGGCAAGGTCGCAATGATCCATGGAAAGCTTCTCTAGTGAATCCAGATTTTCAATGACCACATGACTAATAGAACCCATTTTAGTGTGAGAAAATTCCAGCTCTTTAAGGTTCGGCAGTGAAGCGATTCTGCAAACGATTCCAAAAAAATTCTATAGAAATAAACTCTACAGTTAAAAAGTGTAATATATTTTTTTCATTGTAAAAGAAAAAAACTAAATGAATTAAGTCTTAAAATCAAAAAAATCCCAAAAAATAATATCAAATAAACTGTTGAAATAAAAAATGAATTGATGAAAATCAATATTTTTGTTGGCAAGTTATTATAGATTCACCATATTAATATGGATTGTTCAGAAGGTAGAAACTGTCAGCGTGACATAGCAGAACTTATTTAAACTAAAACTAGGTATACTTTGGGCTTAGTAATTATGTTGTGTTTGTTTTCTATTGCTCACTTTTACAGTTTTTTTATCCCAAGTGACAAAACCTTAATGATTTAATAAACTGCAGCAATATTATTCACATATTAGCAAAGACTTTCAGCATAGAGTCTAATATTGTCTATACCTTGCCCTCATATGTTAGAAACTTTTTATGTCTAGCTCGTCATAAGTATAGTATTCTTACAATTACCTTAACTGACTGGTTTTCAACTTTTTAACAATAAATTACCATTGTTCGACATCAAACTGGAAATACTTTTTATATTTGACCATCAATATATTTCGATACATAGAATGATGTAAGAGCTTAAAATAAGTTTTAAATATATAAAATTATTAAAAGATATATTTTAAGCGAAGTTAAATTCAGGTTTACTGTCATTTTCTCTATCACCAGCTTAGTGAAGCTTGTCCTATTCCCATGATCACACTATCCTTGTATAGAAATTCAAAAACATGTACTTGATATCATGCGAAAAATTATGTGTATACAAATTTGTAAATGCAATATATCTAAATCCATAATTTTTTATCTTACTACTATTAAAATGTAGCGTGCAGAATTCTAACGATCACTTTGTACAAATATATTAGTTTTAGCCACTTCCTGGCTCTATGAAAATAAAATTTAGCCAAAGCCAAATGATTCATATATATTTATATGGCATCATTTAAACCTGATGTTGGTACAACATTAATGAACTTAAATTAACTGTTTACATAGATAAATAATTGATGCTAATGTTGAAGGACACTAATAAATAACATTGCAACTTGACAGTATTTTTATTTTTGTGTTCATCAATGTTCAAAATTTTTTTACGACATAATATTCAACATGCAGAGCCAAAATAAGTAGTTCAGAGAAAACTTCTCTATTGTCGTGTTCATGAATATCTTAGTCTTGAAAAATTGACTTGGCATATTATTTCATCCCTACCTGAGGCATGATTCCTGCCTTACTGGTGATCCCTACCTGAGTGATGATATTGTCAAGTTGCAACTGCACATAGTAAGCTTCTCTAGTGAATCCAGATCTTCGATGACAACTGGACTAACGGAACCCATTTTACTGTGAGAAAAACTTAAGTCTTCAAGGTTGGGCAATGAAGCAACTCTGTAACAGAGGGTTTCACAAATGGGAGAAAAGCTTGCATTTGAAGTTAACTGTTGCATATTGAATCAAATACATAAATTTTCATAAGAACACGTTGTATTTCTTATTTAGTATATACATGTCAAAAGTTTACCCAAACTGATTCAGGTAATCAATCACACACCAGAATTCAACAATTACATTATCAAAAATGCAACATCAAAAATCTAAAAATTAAAGTAATAAACGAGATAAAAATATATTATAATGATTGCCTTGTAATGTACAATTGAGGCACCGGTGCGCAAAGATAGGTTTTGCCAAAAAATCAATTTGAGAGCTTTGTTACAACCTAGTCAGTCTAGGTAGCATCGAAACTAACATTAAACCTCTAGTTTTTTGTTTCTCTGGTTTTTACCCTTACTGCATTTTTATGAGGAAGCTTTAATTCTCATTAAGATGCACAATTGGAGTGCAATAAAGGACACAGATATAGAATCAAATACTGCTTTAAATTGAACGGAAAAAAAGCAAATGTTAAAATGCTTTAAAATTTCAGTTTAAACTATACCGCACAAGTGTAGGTTTAGAAATGACTTGAAATATAGAGTCAAATATTTGCAACATCTTGGGATATCATGGAAATGGTAAATACATGCAACATTTTCAAAACCAACCAGAGTGACACAAACTTCAAAACTAAATACTGATAGACCAAGTACTGATAGGCAACTAGTTGTAACCAATATCTTCCATTACAAAAACTTGACTGCTCAATCATAGTTGATTTCTTCTTGAGATTTGTCAAAATTTTCATTCTTAACAATATGGCCAGTTCAACAATTGTCATTCCTCTGAAGTTGATATTTCAGCATAGCCAGGCTTAGCATTTCATGCGCCATAATCCATGACAATCGACCAACGGTTTCTTATGCAAACCAAGAGTACAGACAAATCGCTAATAAATACTGTATTGAGAGCATGACCAGCTGTTCTCAAAACCTGCAAGTGATCAGCAAAGCCGGACTAAGTGTAGGGCTTTAAAAAAATCTGATGACGAAATTTAAAGATTCCATTCTTGCACTACTCTCCCACGACAAACAAGCAAGTGAATTTTTGTTCAATCTTCAATTTATCTAATCACATTGAACAAACTAACTGAACTACAGAATAGGATGTCTCATTCATTTAGTCACGAACTTCATTCTGTAAAATTTTTGCAAATCCTCCATCAAACACAAACTTGTGAAATGAACAGTAATGACTCCACAAAATATTTTCAACTGCTTCCCAGCAACTTTCATAAGCGCAGCAAATGTATTATCTTCAAATTTAACCAACTGAATCTAGATGCAACTCAAACAAGGTAATACATGTGAAAATATGGGTCGTCTTCTAACGGGCATTCCACAAACCTTATGCAGTCAAATGTCTTCGATAATAGTTTTCCCAAACACAAACATAATTGCTTCAAAAGGCATAATGTGAATGCACCTAAATCATCACTTATGACCACATAGCTAATGTTTTGTAACAGCTTGTAATCTTGCGACCAAGATTCACATCAACTTTCTCAACCAAAAACCACGACTGACAACCTCAACACCAATTTGTCATAATATTCCAAAAGCAAGGCCACTGAAATTGCACCAGAAAAACTAGTGCTGGGCACGGGAAATAAAACTCGTTGAACTCATAGGTTTACCTTCTCTCGAGTTTCGGTTCATAGAAATTTTGAGCAATTTGATTATGCTTGTTCGGGTTTTGACCGGTGAGTTCGAGTTTGGGTACACGGATCCACCGAGAAGAGTAAAAAAAACTAACAACCCGCTTGTTTATTCTTTCGCAACGAAGCCCGTAAAACGAGCAATGTCCCAGCTTACGAAACCCGAATACTCCCGAAATTATTCAGTTTTCGATAGACCTTTTTTAAATATCTTATTCATTAAAATTATATGTTAAAATTTAAAATTAATAATTCTATCTATTTCCGTAGGCTTTAAACTACTTGTTTGAGTTTATAACTAATCCGCATGTGCAAGCCAAAGACATTGCAAAAGATTTGATCTTCCTTTTTGGAAAGTTATTCATTGTGGACGCACGCTATTGTTCAAGCTCTGCTAAAAAGCTTGTTTAGGGGAAGACATCGGCTAGTTTGGAAGTGAAGAAGAAGATATTAGGTCAGAAAATTGTGGATAAGATGATGGAATTGAAAAAAAGAAGATCAACAGAGTGAGTTGGATTGTTACAGTGAAACAGCCAGTGATGAGATTGGGAGTATTTACAGATTTCAAAGAGCTGACTTAAAACCAGAAGAATTACATTTTGCTGACAGCTTGGCAGGAGGAAAAGTTTGAATTTTTAAATAGGTAAGTTTTTTATCATTTAAAGCTTTTTATAACATCGGCAATTATAATTGTTATATTTACTGAATAGAAATAAATATGGCTTTCAAAAACACTGTGATACTTCGGAGCCTGTTGATGGTAAAGACATCTGGCGAGTTATTGGTTTAGTTAAGAATTCAGGTATTCTTAAAAGGCCTACTATGCTGTCTTACTGCACCACCATCCTTTATTATCTACGCTGATTTTTAATAAAATTAAAAGTAGAAAGAAAAATGGAAACAGGTTCACTTTTTGATGACTATTTTGAACAGCCTGCTGGCACTAATATGTTCAAGTTAGAAGATGTTTTTGCCATGATATATCACCGGTTATATTATATTTTGCTGTCTTGTAAATTTATATCCATAGATGAAAGCTCGCTGGCATAAAAGGGATGGCTCAGCTTCAGGCAGTACATTCAATCTAACAGATTTAGATTTGGAATAAAGTTATTTGCTCTCTGCGATGCTTTTCTGGTTATGCGCACAAGTTGTCTGTATGCATCGATAATGAGCGAAAGCAAGCTGAAGGTGCACTGAAGTCACTTATGGAGTATCTTTGTGCGAGTGACATTTTGATCTTTGCCATGCTAACTAAATGTATTTACAAATTGTATTTTATTTAGTTTCTACAAATGCTTCAATGCTTTATATTGCTAGCTTGTACATCGTTGCACTCACTGAAATGTAATAAACAATCTATTGTATTTGTTGTGCATTAGTATGTTGTATTGGCTGCCCACTTCACTCTTCAGGACACTCCCCTGATTAAAGAGTTCAGTTCTTATATTGTTTTGCAATCTAGCAGTCCATGATTTGCTGTTTCTGCTCTTAATAAATGTTGCTTCCAGTCTTTTGCTGCTACGCCGAATGTGTGAATAGTTGGTGTAGCAGCTCATCAATCATGTTTTCTTCTACACAACCAGTTAATCTTTGCTGCAGCACACATGAATCTGTGCAATGAGTTTATATGCCAAATTGTTACTGGAACATATATATATAGTTTCAGGAAACACATGTCGATCTGACGGAAAAGAATCATAACTGCGAATAAATAGATCTCAAGTTGCAAAGACTCACAAGCTGCCTGGAGGAAAAAATCTCAGTCTGTAGGAAAATATCTCAGCTTTTAGATGCTTATCCATTTTCCAATGTGCTTGTAAGTTATAGCTAAGTTTAGGCGACCATGTCAAGCCTCCATTTTTGCTGTTTTTTTGGTCATGCACTGAGAATTTCGAGTCGCGCTCCTGTAATGCGTCGGAGCTCATAACTCCACTTTTAAGGCTCTCCAATGACCAAATCATTTAGAAAATTGTTGTGAACCTATAAATCCTGGCAACTAGTAATTATACAACATTTTCAATTACTTTTGCCAATTAGAAAAATGTAATGGAAAATGGAACATGAAAATAAAAAAATCATTGGTATAACAATCTGTTACTTTTGCTGGTAAGCATTGGCAAGCTATCTGCATAAAAAAAACATCATCCTATAGAAGAATTTCTCATCTTTCTTATGCATATTAATTTATGTAATTACCACATTGATGATATAAGTTGCTGCATTTTTATGCAGTCATTTCAAAGGCTCAAATCGCCCTCGTAATTGCCTTTGAACGCTGGTACTTCCTCAACTGTAAGCGAACCATACCGAAAGGGTTAACGCCGCGACCATGAATTTTGGTCAATAAAAATAGTACAAAAAAATGAAAATTGAGTAAAAATATAATTAAATTGTAAATTTTAAATAAGGTTGGACGTTTAGACATTTTAAACATAAAATTTGCATTAACAAGTCTGATACTCAAAAAAACCATTGGCCGGCAGAACTCATGCCAAGTAGAGCAAGCGACCCGATGCTCAAAAAACTAAAATGGAAGGGGATTAGTCTACACACATTAGTCAAGAGGTACTCGTGCTAGCACTAATGCAAAACCTTTATCAATACTATCAAGCCAAGAATAATTATGTCTCCAACCATTTGTCGTCTATCATCTTTTTTCTGTTTGTCCAGCGATAGCTCTTTCTCTTTTCAATTGCAATTCAACATTTTGCTAGACTTGAATGCATGAAGATTGCCAGCTCAGTTGGATAATCCAACACTTTAACCACAAGGCCACGGAAGCTCTTGCAATTGCTAGTTGTTATTACAAAATGTATACATCTTTTTCCGTTTTCACACCAAAATTACGTAGTAATATAATCTGCATGAGCTCTTTTGGCTCCATGAAACCCAAGCTTTTTTGTTCTCACTGTATTATGGCTCACATTTTTTCCGCAAAATGATATCAACAGTTGATTCTCTCGAAATTAAAACTTGGCAATTAAATTCTATTAAATTTATGAAAAACGATGTTTTTGCATTTTTGTGAACTTCTATTTTTGGCTTTTCCTAGGGTTTACTTGCTAAGTCGTGGTGAAGATCAATTCTTTTAATGGAGACTATTGTATTATCCTTGGTGGGAATGGCCTCTCCATTCTCTCACTGCTCGCTCAGACAAAAACAGTAAAGTATCTCTTTTTTACAATTGTACCAGTATCGAGAGGTACCAGTATTGTCGTATTCAGAGTTTTGATGGATAGCTTTTGGTGGAACAGTAACCCTTTTATACACACGTTTCTATGCAAAAAATTGCTATTATAAACTCAACCTTTTAAAAAATTTTATTTTGTTTTTCTAGTTAGTATTAATTGTATCATTACCGAATCACCACTTATTGTAATTGAAGCAAAACAGACTTGATTTAGCTATTACTTGCTATTTATGCCACATTACCATTTAACCCTTTTATAGTTGTTTTATTTTTTTTAGTTAATTTGACAAGCACGGAAAATTTTTTCTCATGATATGAAGTTTTAACCTTTTACAACCGTTTCCGTAATCTGACGGGCTGAGAGCGCAGTCTCAGCGCACCAAACCCGTGATTGCCCGTCAGATCTGAGTCTTTGACAGGTATTTTTTAAATTCATTTATTTATTTTAAAAACGGCATAAAACTTTTAATTAATAATTTAAGGAGTTTTAAAAAATATATACTATTATTTTGGTGCTATAATTAGTCCTTTCTATGCATGTACAAAAAGAACACGTTGTTAGAAGTTAAACGTTCTTTATGGAAAGCTGATCATCACGAACGGACGCGATATTTGAAGCGCTGCTAAAAAGATTCGTTTACCGGAAGATACCAAATGATTTGAAAGTGAAGAAGAAGATTTTAGAGCAGAAAAATGTGAAGAAGACCATGAAAGTAAAAAAGAAAATCAACGGAATGAATTGGATTGCGAAACGGAACGAATTGGACTGAAACGGCCTGCGTTGAAACGGCGAACAGTGACAGATATTAAAGAGGAGCTGATTTAAAACCAAAAGAATTATATTTTGCTGACAGCCTGGCAGGAGTATAAGTTTGAATTCTTTAACAGGTAAGGGTTTTTATTATTCAAAGCTTTTTAAACATCGGCCATGATAAATGTTATATTTAACGAAACGAATAAATATGGCTTTCAAAAACATTGCAATGCTTCGCAGTCTGTTGATGATAAATATTTGGCGAGTTGCTTGTTTAGTTTTGCATATAGGTATTCTCAAAAAGCCTACTCTGTTGCCCTACTGGTCCACATTCTTTTATCATCTACGCTGATTTGTATTCAGTTTAAAAATTGAAAGAAAATTAGAAGCAAGTTTACACTTTATTGACAATTTTGAAGACCCTGCTGGCAATAAATTGTTCAAATAAAAAAATGTTTTTGTCATGACATGCGACTGGTTCTATCCTGTTTTTCTATCTGATAAATTTATATTTGTAGATGAAAGCTTGCTGGCATGGAAAGACTGACTCAACTTCAGACAGCATATTCCATCTAAAAGATCTAAATTTGGAATTTGCTTTCCGTTGCTGTCTCTGGCTATGTGCACCAGTTGTCTGTATACATCGTCGATGAGCAAGCTGAATGCACTGGCATGGGAGTCACTTGTGGAATATCTTTGTGCGAGTCATGTTTTGATCCTTACCATGCAAACTAAAATTATTTACAAATGGTATTTTATTTAGTTTCTGCAAATGCTTCACTGCTTTGTATTGCTAGCTTTTGTACATACATTTGCTAATCAATTGTATTAGTTGTGCATTGGTGCGCTGTATTTGTTGCACACTGCCATCTTCAGAGCAGCAGTCTAATCAAATAGCTCAGTTCTCATATTGTTTTGCAATCTAGCAGTCCATGATTTGCTGTTTCTACTCATAATAAATGTTGCTTCCTGTCTTTTGCTGCTTCACCAAATGTGTGAATATAGGCTCACGACTTAATTCTTCTTGCACTCAACCAGTTAATTTTTGCTGCAGCACACATGAATCTGTGCAATGATTTTATATGCAATTTTCTTACATAAATCTAGTCTCAAGAAACGCATAAAAATTCAGAGCAAAAAATTGTAACTGCGTATATATAGATGTCTAGCTGCAAAGTTTTTGCAAGTTGTGTGGAGGAAAAAATCTCATTCTGCAGGAAAATGTCACAGCTTCCAGATGCATATTCATTTGCAGTTTTGTGCCAATTTGCACGAAAGTTGGAGCAGCCTTGTCGGATGACTGTCTTGCGCTGCTTATGGACATGGCGTCTCGAGTATTTCCAGTGGCGCTCCCGCTATACATCGGAGGTCATAACTCCGCTTTCAATGATCTTGGGACGACTAAATTTTTTTGCACATTGTTGTGAACATATGAATCCATGCAAGAATTATTTATACAACATTGCCAATTGCTTTTAGTAAATATAAAATACAATTGAAAATGACTTACAAACATAAAAAACTTGTAGCTTCAACAAATTGCAACTCTTGCATGTAAGCAAATGCAAGCTAGCTACATTAAAAAAGTATCAGCTTGAAGAGAAATTTCTCAGAATTCCTATGCATGTTAATTTGTGTAACTACCTCAATTTTGAAGAAAGATGATCCAGTTTTTGTGCGTGGTGTCGAAGGCTCAAATCGCAATAATAAATGCACTGGTGCGCTGGGGAATTTCCAGCCGTAGGCCCACGGTCGCTAAAGGGTTAAAGCTGTTTGACAAATCTTGAAAACGTTTACAGCTGTTTTCATTTTCTCTCTTATTTTATTTTAATTACAAAGAACGCTCTTCTCATGATTGATAGTATAAAAGTTAAAATGGCAAATGTTGTTCTATGTTAAATAGAAATTGGTTTTATGTCCAAAAACTTATTTTATCAACCGGACAACGTCAAGTTGTATAGCTAGTCTTTATCATAACGCATTGCTTTAGTGGCACATAACATAGATGCAACTCTTGTAAGAATGTCGTCCTTTTAACCATAATCATTTGTTTGTTTCGCTATGAAGCTACATGTTACTCTCAATCAACTACCAATGAGTGGATGATGAGCCTGTAGCAAAAGCCGACTTTACTGTGTGGCGATGACTAAGGATATTGGTAAAAAGCCATTGACCAGATCCAGTGCCCTATAGTATGCACTGCTAAGCCAAGCATCGACGCTGTTGGTCAGGGCATAAAGTAGGGTTCTTGCTCAAGAATGGCATTCAAATGCTGGTAGTGGACACAGAACGAGCACTGTTGTCGTTTTCCTAAACCAACCAAGTCCGACAGTTACACTCAGCTCCAGCTGGCTCAAGGCTTCCCTTGTTCAGCAGGTCTCGAACTTGCCGTTTGGCTTCTGTCTCTTTCTTTGGTCCGAACCAATGGAAATGCTGTCTAATGAACCAGATTCTCTTTTTCAGTTGATTTGAATGCTTCACCTTGAAGTTTTGTCACATATCGCTGTTGGTGGAGCTGAACGTGCCCTGATAACTTGTCAGCATAGTGTTAGCCAGCTCAGTTGGCCAAGCTGGCTAGCTTATAGTAAAGGCCCCCGCTGTGAGAATACGACTCAGTTCAACTGTGGCATTGGTCATAAGAGTGGCTGGACCGCCAACCCTGATCTCCCCACTCTGCCATTACAATAGGCTGTAGCAACCAAAATCAACAAGCTTTGCAAATATATCTAATTTCTTAAATTGGTGACTCTCTAATTTAGATAAAGTTACCACATCTATATTGTGACATTATTAAACTGAAGATCATATGATGATAGTTATGCCAAACTGTGTAGTGAATAGAGCAAACTAATTACTTCAAACGCATGCTGTCACATAAAAAACAGTGGCCTAGCCACAATTCATCAAAATAATACAAAATTTATAACTAGCCACTTTTTTGCAATAAACTAATTTCTCTCTGTTGTATCCAAGGCTACATGGTGTCATACTGTGCAAATATAAAGAAGTAGTTAATAATTAGGATCAATAAATATGACTTACAAACTTTTGGTATATTAAACTAATAAACTATGTTGATTTTACGAAAAAAGAATCTTTAGCGCATAGTAACTGCTCAACAATTGTGTTGAGTCTGTTTCAAAACACGTCTGTTAACAAATTGACTGCTGATTATTACATTGTCACAAACTAACCTTAGTCCTTGAAATTCACATTTGTGAAAAGTAAGCTTCTTTAGTGATGTAAGTCTTTCTAAGGCTTCAACATCGCATCTATCCAATTTGGTGTTCCTGACTTCCAAGTTCTTTAAATTGATCAGTGAAGCAAGCCTGTGACAGACCGCCATAACTAGTTATTACAATTTAACCAAGCACTGTGTTACAGTATATTTGAATAATTATCTTTGAATAAAATCTTAAGGGATATGATGCTTCACACTGAAGTCTATTTAATTTGAATGTAAGTCATAATACAGTTCTCTCACTCATGTAAGTTTAAATTTGAGATAAACAAACCTAATACAAGTTCTTAAAAAGACTGAGAGTAAGGTACATGTTTCACTCAAAATAACCATAGACATTTTTTGTATGCAATAAAATAACTTATCATTTAAAAGGAAAAAAGCACCTTCAGGCAAGATTTTGGTGAATTTGCGCATAGAGCCTGAATCTTGAAGCCTTATGGCTGCATTTTATTACCATGTTGAATAGTTTTTATAAATATTTACCTTTCATTGTTATATTTGAACTCAGCTGCACTTGATATGCAAAGGGATTCTTCAGAATTCACTTCATTTCCATCATCTATACAAAAATAATTACATAGGCTGAACCTATTAACATAAAATAATGTTGATGTGCCAAAGTTGGTTTTCTCTACTGCAAAATTAATAAGATTCCTAGTCAGAAATAGTGTAACAAATGCTGTAGTGTAAAAGCTGGTGAAGTCAAAAAACTCAAAACTAGTAGAGCTCCAGATAAACAGTTGAACAGTTTTAAATACATTTTGGGTTGTTATGTTTGATATCAATTATTAATGTCATATCTTTAAACAGAGCCAAAGTTTACAGTAGTTTGTTTTCTTTTGAACCCATTAATTGCTTTTGAATGGTATTATTTGTTGAATGGTAACGCCATGAGATTTAGTTGCCTCGGTCTATTGAATACTACCAGAACTATAAAACAATCACAGTTAGCACAATATTGTAACATAACAACTACTATTTAGCAAACAGCAGAGCACAGTGTACATATCGGTATTCAACACGGAATATGTTGGATTTAGTCCCGAATCAGTCATTGAGTGTTCAAGAGACACACCGAGCATTTTGTCTTGTTTGAAGCAATGTTTAACACACCTCACCACATAGTACAGAAAACTAACATTGATATAATATTTAAAACAAATCACCATGACAGTTGAGAATTTTTTTATACCAGAATAAAAAGAGGCTGTTGGATGAAGCTGGATATTAGAGATGATGTCTCCAAAGTCTGTCTCTATCTCATTCAGGGCTTCACTTAGAATGATAGCAATATAAATGCTGGACCCATACTCTGGTATTTCTACAGTATATTTCCCTACCAACATAGCGATTGGCATCCAACAACCTTTTTTGTCTTGAATGTGCAAAATCTTTCCACAGTCTCCTTCTTCAAACCTCCAAATATAAATTAAATTTGATACACTAATAAATGCCTTTATGTGCATGAAGCAATGTAACAAAAAACACAGCTGGAAGTGCAAGAATTTTATTCTAAAACTATTCAAAGTATGAACAGTTTTATAGGCAAAGAGCTAGAAAAGGTCTCATCAGTTTATGGTGAAGATCATTGCATCCAATGACAGCAGCTAGTGAAAACGATCTTACTACTATGTATTTAGTTGGCTACTTAGCTAAAAGGTGCTCTCTAATAGTAAGGTTACCTTCTGTGGTTAAATAAGTCATACACAGTAGTAGTAGTAGTAGTAGTAGTAGTAGTAGTAGTAGTAGTAGTAGTAGTAGTAGTAGTAGTAGTAGTAGTAGTAGTAGTAGTACCAATAGTAATAGTCATAGATAACTAGAAAGCTACTAACTAGCCAATGCTGGGTAGTAGTGGATAGTTAGTAGTGCAACAAAGCTAGTTAATACTGACAATAAAAGTATCAAAATAACCCATATAACAAGTATTATGGGATTGTTATTAGAAAATATTTTTTTTAGCAATAAACCTCTTACGGATTAGAAGCTTATAAAATTCTGAAGTTATGATTATCAATGATGAAGTTTTAAGAAATAAAATATTAGCCTATTAAGAACATTGTGCGAGATAAATATTTCTTCCACAAAAACAAAAGTCTATCCAAAGAGCTGCTACAAGAATTCAAAGCTTCCTGAAAATAGTTATAAATATAAAGTTTTGTGACATTATTATTAGATTACTGTGAATATTTTGTAAATGCAAGTCTTTTTTGCAAAGTATGTTAAGTCTTACAGTGAATTTAACTTACTGCAAAATATTTGCATTACCACCTTTATTTGAATGCACCCATTAATAGAATGGCATATATAGCCGAAAGGTTGAAAAAAACACAGTACCATTTAATTGAACACCACCTTTATTTGCCGGCCACTATGACATTTTTCGAAATTTGTGAACCCATATTAGAAATCGATCAATGAAAAGGTTTCCACAAGATAGTACTAATAACAACTCAGTATGATTAATCGCGGTTAGTTTGGTCGTTGTTGCTGTTAGTATCAAAGTCCATGTTGTAACTCCGAAGCTGTACATTTTTGTTAAAACTTTGAAAGCAACAAAATCCAAATAATTATCAAGTGTTTCAGGCTAATAGTAGTTTTTTGTTTAACCTGGCTTTGATACTTTGACAGATTTGAAAAGTGATTTAGCAGTTGCTACGGAATCTGCAATACTATTTTAAGGCTATGCGATTTCTGCTTAGCAGGCATGTACATGACTACACACTGTTTCTCTTTTTTGTCTGACGAGTGTGTTTTAAATAACCACATTTAAAAGACTTGCCCTGAAAAAAAACGGTTTGAATGCAATTATCGACTAATTAATTGATGCACAAGAACAGTGGAGGTCGGAAGGCATTGTAGAAGGAAATTAACAGCCATGAAAAGTTGAAATGGGTTCAACCGAAAGCAGCAACATTTCGCACCTGAGCAAGCAATTGATAGTTTTGTTTTAAACATGTTAAGTTTTGTTGTGGCATGTATTATGTAATTTACATCTTTCAGCCTTTTTTAATATGTATCTATAGGATTTGCTAGACTTTTCTTTTGTAACTTATATAATTTATCACGCGTTATTTGATAGTGACTTTGCAGTTGTTTGAATTCAATTTGCGATAGATTGGCGATCATAATTCCTCTGGAAAAACCAATTTTGGTTGCAAATTGCGGCAAATATAACATTGGGCGCAGTGAGCTTTTAGGCAACACTGTTAAATTTAGGCCTAGGTATAAAATAAAAACATGCCTTCAAACTTACGATGAAGTATAAAAACTCATGAACTCCAACAAATTTAAATGCTGGCTATTAGATCATTGTAGGTTAATTTCAACTACTAAATATCAACCAGTAGAGCTATTATTAAGAATCGAAATACATAGATGTATTTATCCAGATATCTACAATTTGGAGAGAAGTTAAAGCCAATTTCCTGTGTCTCAAAAGGCTTATGTCGCTCGATCAAAATAAAGTGCAAAATATGGAAGGACATTCGCTACGCCCGTAACTAAGGTTATATTTCGTTTCCACAAAATTTTGACGAGCTATTCAAAACATACAACACCATTCTCTAATTGACCGTAAGCTCTGATAGTCACAACTTTAGGGGAACAGTTAAAAATATATGAGGCAATCAAATAGAGTTTTTTTGCCAGTTTTTACAAAATCTATGCAAAAAACAGAGACTTTTACCGCCATTTACAAAATATCTGAACTGTTTGCATTATGCATTTAAATTTAGTTTAAAGTTTATTCTTACGAGATATAACGCTTTTTGCTTCTCTGAATTTAGTACCAAATGTTACAAGGAGTAATACCTAATCAAATAATCCTGGCACTTACATAAATAAGGATATATTTCTTTTCTAAAAAAAATGATTCTACCTCTATTACAGACCTCTGAGTTTGGCTAGATTCTGCAGAAGAGATGACAAAGGAAAGGTGAAGCCCAAAAGCCCAGGAATCGTTTCCCATAAGTATGGGAGAAGGAACGATCCGTCCCACATGGCCTCCCACCATCACCACAGATTGCCTTTCAGCAAGGAAGTTTATGTAGGATTGATTTGGAACAGGCAATGGCTTCACAACAGGTTTCAAGGCTTGTTTTGGTTTTTGCTCAAACTTCAGAGCTGCAATGTCATTCATATGCAAATGGCTTTGTTCGTCATTTTGGATTTCTTTTGTGATTCTGTATTTGATGACTGCGGTAGCATGAAGGTTGCAAGCTCGAGTCTCATCTTCATGAAATGTGAAAATGAATGGTCTAGAGGCTGGTTCAATGAAGTTTATTGAAACTGGTGGTTGATTGTTTTCATCAGTTCCACTGTGCAGCAGATGTGCTGGGACAATGGCATACATCACTTCAAGATGGCTTCCATCAGACTGTTTCTCTTTAGCTGTTGCTATTAGTTCACATTCAGCATCTTTCTGAGCAACACGCCTGCTTTTTGAAAATTGATTTTGAAATTCTGCAAGAATCTTTCGGACACGAGCTTGGAAGCACATATACGTAATTCCACCAGAAGATCGTCGGTTTTGAACTCTGACTTCAAACCCAAATTCTAAAAAAACATTTTCTATCTCGTGACCGAATTTTTCGATATCTTCTCCATAGACACATACTATTGGTCCAGGCGCAGAAATAACAAGCAGATGTTGGATCCCAAGTCTGACTCGTATTCTAAAATAGACCATTTTGATTTGATATACTTTAAACCTACAGTAGCAACCTGGACATTCTGGTTTGATGCATTCTGGTACTGAGCTCTCAATTTATTTGCATCTCAAGACATTATTTCTTATTTCAAATTGCTATATGAAAGTTGTTAGGATCGATGATAATTAGCTTACCTAAACCTCATGACATTACTATTGGTATCTAATCTCATTGAACCGCTTTAAGAGCTCATATGTCTGAAAAGTCCCACTGATAAGAACATGGAAAATTTTAGACCAACATTCTTCAGCAAAACATACTGTTCCAGGTTTTCGATGCAGTGCGGTAGCACCTCCTTGAGTTCAAAGCAAGGTAGATTATCAGCGAGGTTGCTATAGGTAAGTCGTATGTTGTTATCTACAAACAGCAAAAGAAAGATTTAACCTAAAAAGGTTTCTTTTTTATTCTTCCTTTCTTCTTTTCATCTTTTCATACTTTTTCAAACTAAAAAAATCATACAACTGCTCAAGTAAAGTGAAAGGTGGTGATCGGATAGACATTAAGCCTTAAGGATGTTTTTGACAATGGGGCATGGCTCCGGTCAATGGTTTTCACTTGCCAATTGACTATGACTCATGCAGTCAAGATTGTCAAGTAACTATAACTTGTCCAGTCAAGGTTTGTGAGCCATTGTTTAAGCCATAACTGTCACGAACAACTTTTATCGTATTTACTAGGTAAATCAGACACGCTGATTCCGATTTTGTACTCAAAATAAAGATTAGTCCACTAACCTTCAAAGTCATTTAGGCGTTTTTAAAGCGTTTCAATGTCCGTTTCGAAAACAACACAATCGGCATTACAAGCTCGGCCCATAAATATGTGGCGAAACCTAGCTTTTTCAGAAACGGAAGTTCGGAATGTTTAGTCCGATTTAGAATAATAGAGATGGGTGTCTTAAAACCCATTATTATCTAAATCCAGCCTGTAAAATAATTTCAGTTTTTTATGAAAAGGATATAAACTATTTAAAATTGCTCGCAGCTTGCTACATGACGTTTAAATGGGCTGGACGCCGAAAAAAATTAGCTCAAAAAGCGCGGTTTTATCACAAGCTAGCGTTGTTATCGCGCTTTTTAAATATGCAATGCTAAATAGCTTATCTACCTTTCTGAAAAGACTGATACTATTTTTAAGGCTGAATTTAGATATTAATGGATTTTAAAACACCCATCTCTATTATTCTAAATAGGTCTAAACATATCTTCGTAACTTCTGTTCCTAAAAAGCTAGGTTACGTCATGTATTTATGGGCGGAGCTTGTTATGCCGATCGTGTTGTTTTCGAGACCGATATTAAAACGCTATAAAAAATCCTTCATTACTCTGAAAGTTAGTGGCCTAATCGTTATTTTGATTACAAAATCGGAATCAGCGTGTCTTATTTACCTAGTAAATACGATAAAAGTTGCTCGTGACAGTTATGGTTTAAACATTATGCTTTTAAGAAAAATACAAACAGACTCTGAATGCAATAAATTAACCAGGCATTATAATCAATCTTCAAGGGATTTCCCATCAATCCTGTGTCTTAATATTTTCTCTTTTACATCCTTTTCACAATCATTACATGTTTTGTGGTTTTGTCGACTTTACTTTGTGTATGATTAGCATCAATATTTCTTTTACAACAGATCAATGGGTTTCCAACAATATCACAACAGTTATTAGAACATTACTTGCAGCTTTGTTCCACACCACTTTGAGTAATAAGCTCATTAGGCATTGAGAAAAAACAAATAATGCAAATAGCAATATTTGTAGTTTTCGAATGCAGGTTGAGGTATTTAGAGTTTGAGCTACACAAATTTTTCCCTAAAATTTTATATTGATGAAAAGAGCTGTTTATTCCTCACCTTTTGGCAAACAGAGATCTTCCAATTCATTATTAATGCCAGGTGTAGAAACTTGTTCATCCTCTTGAACATTGCTAACAAAACCTTCTGAATAATACCCTGCAAAACATGTAATGACCTTTAGTAACGACATTCAATACTTCGAGTTTGATTTATCACATTCAACATTTAACTCTTTTACCACTGCGCTAAACTCGCTATTCTGACCAAATTAGATCAAACAGATTTTTGACAAATCGTTGTACCACTAGGGTTTAAGCAATATTTCAAGAACCAATACAGATATTGTTTTACTGTAAAATGTGTCTCATTCATAAAACACAAGTTTCCACAATATATGTTTAAAATTGTTTTGTAAATCTCATTATCACACTAATTGTGTTACTTTCTTAGCAGTAAATTTCTTATTGTCATAATGTTAACAGTTTGGTTTTCCTGTTTGAAAAAATAATTCGAAATGGAATTGCTAAGCCAAAAGAATGCTTATTAATTGCATGTGATTGACAACAAAGTTGTTTTGTTGGAGACTAACTTTGATTGGTCTAGATAATGTGGGGCTTTATAATGAAAAGAAAAATGGAACCCTATTAATAAGCCGATACATCTGCTTACGGTCTGTACTTGTGTTACCACGAATGCCGACACGTTGGCTTACGGTAGCGAAAGAGTTAATGGTCTTGTATAGAGCTTTGCAAAGACATAGTAACATTCAAAGCAATACCAACTTTAGCAGGCCAAAGTTAAAAATCTATTTCACAACATAAAATCATGTCTAAATAGCAAAAAAATTCAATTACAATACCTTCTTGACTACATTCGCTCCCAAGAAGTACAAGTTGCACGAGACATAAACTTTGAACAATAATGGAAACCTGTGATTAAGTCATACTGGCCTTAAGTCACACTTTTGAAAAAAAAATTAATAAAAGTTAACCACGAAAGCAGAAATGTTAGTAATTTAAAAGAATCATTTAAAATTTAAACGACAAACTAACTAAAAAAATAAAAAGAGGCAACAGAAGGCTGAACAGTTTATCTAAGTCACATGTCTGTGACTGGGGAGTTAAGAGAGGATGTTAAGACTGAATTTCAACAAATACAAAATAAATAACATAGGTTGTTTACAAAACCATTCATGTCACTCCAAATAGCATGTACGTAAAATCAAATAAAATTTTCATTATAGCTACCATTTTATGTACTCTGGTAACTTTTGAGGTAAAATATGGTTGTCCATTGCAGTTTTAATTTTTAGTGAAACTGACTCAAGACAGAATAGTTTCAGTTGGCCTCAACATTCATGATTTGTCGATCCTTGCAATAACTCTTGAAATAGCTCCACAATGGTATTGTAAATATTTTAGCTCGATTTATATTTAGCTATGCAAAACCTTTTTAACCCTTTTCCTGCAATCCATGTATCGGAATTTACTTTTGGCTACTGCAAGCCATTTTACTAAAATTTGCAGCTTCGCATCGTTATAAGTCTGTGCCTTTTTTCAACTTCAAAAACTATCTATAAATATCATGATTTTATTTTTAGTTCAATATTTTTTATTTTGTTATCAAAATTGTCATCACTGATAAAAATTATCAATATTGGCCTTAGGTGCCCTCTTGAGGTATAGTTTTTTTTATACACTAGTCATAATATTTGTCTAACAAGGAGAGATTACTATGATATTTTCTAAACATTAAGTTAGTTCGATTACTAAACTTTGTCCCTGATTTTAGATGGCATAGAAAGCGTGTAATTTGTTATGTAAACCATTCTGAAACCTGTATAAGTTCCAACTAAATGTCCGACAAGTGCATCTCGTCTATGTATAACTTTACGTTTACATAATTACTGCTTCAGGCTTACATTTGACTACAGATTTTTCTAATAAATGTAATACACAATAATCTATGTAATTTTTTTTATAGAATTATGTGATGAACAGATCTTTTTATAACTTTTTTACAGCTTAACGTCAATTTAGTTAAAAAATACTCTACTCATTACTCGATGACCGGGAGAATATCTCTAATATCCTTATTGATTGAGAGAACATAGAACGGAAGGTCATCAAAAAAATCTAATGCCCACTAATCAAAGCAATCAGTGTGGCAGATCAGCGCTGTATCATTATTTCTGTGTTGCAGTATCATTACCATAATTAGCCTGATACATTTGAATTGTTTTCAGATTGTTATTGCTATAATTATAGTTCTTTCACCATGTTAATAAAAGCGATATAAAACATGAAATAAGGCTAATAGCTCTCCTTTAATCTTTTCAAGTAATTTTTTATAAGCAATGTTTTTTAACTTGTTGATGAATGAACAGATTAAATCCAAAAGATAATAGCAATAAACAATATAACTTGAGCCAATCACAAATTAGGATTAAATTATAAACAGTTTTATAACCGTATGACTTTAAACCAACTTTATACACTAGAGACTGATGAGGTTGAGAGGCTGTTGACTTCAAACAATGCTTGTTTTTTAATGAATTAGCCACTGAACTAAACTAAATCAATTATTAAACTAAAAAGTAATAGCGGCTGCCAAATAACCCGCAGAAACTTATATATTTCTATATAGCCTATATTAAATATAATAAGCTATATATTCAGTATAACCTAATATTCGATAAAAGTGTGTATAAATTGTCATAACATTTGATTGCCAGAGTCTATAAAAAGAAGTTTGATACCAAATTAATCAGCAACAAGTAGTACATTAATTCATGCTGCACAGATAGAGTTAAAGCAAATTTAAGCCATTCTACTATGACATTGAGCATGTCTGATTTGTACGATTTATCAACATTGTTAAAGATCACAGCATTATTATTACTATGAAAGATTAAAAAAATCATTCAAAGTAGTACCGATGTCTATTAAAAATTACTCAAAGTGCATAGATCTACATGTACATGTAAAATTAGAAAAACGTTTGTTGTCACATTGAGTCTTACAATGATGCTCATTAGTAAGAAAAAATCACAATGAAAATAATGTTTTTGCAATGCGAAACTATGCTCAGGGTTGAATGTAATGATATTTTATACTGACTTAACAGATGTAAAAAATTGTTTTTCGTTTTTGTGTGCAAATACAATATGCCAAACACTTGACTATTTACTAATTGGGAAAATTTGGAACAAAACCTACTAAAGCTGCATCACAAGGCATCATGATTTCTAATATTTGGTTGGTAATATCAAAAGAAATACTGACTTATAAATCCATTTATGGTAACAGCATGAAATACAAGGGCTAAGGAAGAACATATCTAAACATATCTACTTACTAGCCAAACATGCTACAGCTAAGATCTCAAATCTTTCCTAATGAGTAAGGATAGGAGAAAAGAGACCGAGTCAGCTATTTACTCAGCTGAAAGCATGACACAAGCCGGACATCACATAATAAGAATCACCAAATGGCCACTGAGTCAGAGATCAAAGTACCAATGGCCAACTAAGTCAACTATTGAAATTAGAGACCGAAATTGCATATATTCGATCCTCCCAGAAAGAGAGCTGGGCCAATAATCAGCCATTGTATATAAAGAACTCCAGTTGACACAAGCAGAAAAGCATTGGAAAGACTTGTCGAATGCAGCTCTCAGTGGAGCATATGCACTTTGTGTATATTACATATTAGTTAAAATATACAGGCTTATATTACTTTACACTGACAACGGTTTGGTTCATTTTGTAGCAGTAGAGGAGCGCAACACATTTCTTCATAATATCATGATATGATTACCAACCTTCACATGCAGTATTAACAATTTAGACAAAGGCTTAAAATATATGTTAATAAACTCTCAGTAAGTATCAACCACAATATCCAACTTATCTAATGAGAATTTTAGCTCAATAGTCGTATACAAAAACACTTGTAAATCCTATAAAAATTATGAAATACGGGCCTCATTCAAACTTTCGGAGTGATTTTTAAGGCATTTACTAACATTTGTGAGAAGTCGCATATTCTAGATATTATTTCAACCTTTGGACCTTAAGGGCCATTGTTCCGGCATTGTGTGTAAGAATCGCGAACACCCGTGATTCCAACATTCACATGGCTACTTTTAACACTTTAACACTTTAACACTTTTAAATATATGATCTTAGATGGAACCTGCATTCTCCACTATTGAAAGTTCTTTATTTCTTTCATAATATCTTAATTTAATTATAAGAATACTTTCATGACTACAGTAACAAATATCTGTCTTCCCATTTATTTCCATTGGCAAACTGGAACTTTTAAATGTTCGTTTTGCTTTTACTAGAATGGGCAGCTTATTAAACAACACAACATATCAATTATTTTTAAAATGACTTTCCACATTCTGGTTGTTATCGATTGAGATCGGCTCAGCACAAATTGTAGAATGACACAAAATAGTGAACAATGTTTATTCAAATTAAAGGCTGTGGTAGCCACAAAGGTGGTAATGCTGGTAAGGCTGTGGTAATGTGGTAAGGCTGTGGCTTTGTGGCTGTGGTAGCCACAAAGGTGGTAATGTGGTAAGGCTGTGGTAGCCACAAATGTTAATCAAATTAATTCTTGCACAGGATGTTTGACCAAATATTTCACTTTCATTTGTAACAATATTCAAATATCTCTGTCTACTTCCTTTGTTATATAACAAATTATATTAGGACAGTATCATCAACTAATCAATACTACAGTAACTTGATCGCTGTTAGGTTATAAATGATGGTGATGCAAACGAAGAATTTTTTAAATTTTTGATACTAACCATAATTTTTCAATATATTTCAAGTCATGAATTTATGATGAACATGTGCTTGATATACATGATACAAACTACAAAGTAAACGTTTTCATGAGTTTTTGAACTTGTACAAACTTTTACAGTTATAGCCTGAATAATGGTGAAGTACTTTTTTGTTAGATGACATTTGCTGTGGTTGTCCAATTTTTGTTCTAATGTTTTACCAAATATCATTGTATTATGAGCCCATTTAGATACATTTCATAAAAGTATAAAACTTCGGATTGCTAGACAAACTACTCAGGGTTACTGAGCAAGACATTGGGTTGACAAGAACGACGGGGTTCAAAGGGTTTGTTGAACTGAACACAATACTCTCAAACTTTGCTTTGGGCTGACACTAAACCCGTCAGCTGGGGGTATTGTCCTTAATATTTGGTCTTGCAAAGGTATGAACACTTTTAAATATATGATCTTAGATGGAACTTGCATTCTCCACTATTGAAAGTTCTTTATTTCTTTCATAATATCTTAATTTAATTATAAGAATACTTTCATGACTACAGTAACAAATATCTGTCTTCCCATTTATTTCCATTGGCAAACTGGAACTTTTAAATGTTCATTTTGCTTTTACTAGAATGGGCAGCTTATTAAACAACACAACATATCAATTATTTTTAAAATGACTTTCCACATTCTGGTTGTTATCGATTGAGATCGGCTCAGCACAAATTGTAGAATGGCACAAAATAGTGAACAATGTTTATTCAAATTAAAGGCTGTGGTAGCCACAAAGGGGGTACAAATTTTAAAAACCAGTTGATATGATCATTCACTGAATCCATCTTAAAACCAACAGTTATAAATTTCCAAAGCCTGTAGATTTAGTTTTACCTAAAACATTAAAATTTTGTAAATGAGTACTCATCGTGTAAGAGATCTAATGAAATTTGGAAAAAAATTGAATGAAGTGGTTTTTTTACAGCAGGCTGCTGAAACACTATTTGAAACATTTGAAATGAAGAAAAGCATTTAAAGGGGGAATTGAGCAATTAGTTATGATGTCTCACAAAAAAACATGCAACAACTAACCATCAAAACAAAATTAAATAAAAAGATTGGACAGAATCCATTTTTACAATACACTGCTGAAGCCATATTTTAAACATTTGGAAATAGTAAAAGCATTTAAATGTTAAAATTGGCAATTTGCGATGATCACACTAAAACCATACTCTATCTCATTAAAACATTTTGTAAATCATCAGGCTGCATTACCTCGACTGATAGTCTCTTTGACTCCTTGTGGCATCTTTATCAAATGAGTGTCTACTCTGCTACCACCACTTCTCTGGGGGAAACCTGCAATTGGAAGGATCAAAAAAGTAATAGAATAATAATAATGACATGGTAACAGCTAATCATAGATAAAAAGTGTATTTTTCAATCACTTCAGCAACAATGAAGGCCAGGTTTAAAATTGAGGAGGTTTAAAACATAATAAATTCACTTTATGTGGAAGAATTATAAAAATAAACGGATAGCAATAAATCGCAGATAGCAATTGTTTCTTGCAAACTAATTTTTTAGCCTAATAAAAAACATTTTTTACCACCTTTACTCAATAAAACAAAACACATTCTTTTTCATTCAGACCAACAAGAAACAAGTGATGCTAATAGTGGTCATTACATGGAACGAGTGTGCTAAGTGTTATATAAAATGTGTTAACATGAGTTATGGTAATGATTACTGTTTATATTATAACAAATTTAGCAAAAAGCATTTACAGATGAAAATGAAGTTTTATTGCCAACCAATTAGTTGGTGCAACTACTTGGTAGTGGCGACAACCACTTGCCATGGCCAACCAGTTGTAGTACACAACTATAAGGACAACAATCATTGTTTACAATGACTTGGGTAACTGCTTGCACATAAAAACTTTTCAATTACCAACAATTTTAAACTCACTTTATGAGTAATCAACACTCATAAAAAAGTAAGCTGGCTTTCCTGTCTTCATAAAAAAACAGATGCAATTTTACACTTTTTTTGCCAAAAGTCAGTTACTGCAATGATGAAAATTGAATGAACAATGAACCAAACTATAGATGTCTCAGCATCTCAGAACTTGCATTTTTGTATTTAGTTATGCAATTCATTGTATCAATTATCAAATATCCATCTAATCATCAGTTCAATAAAGAATGTGGATGTTGCTTATTCAGAAAATAGATTTAACATACCCTAGGACACTTATATTTTGCTAGCATTTAGTTTCGTGAGTAACATACAGAGTAAAATTTCGCTGCAGCTTAATTTTGCAGATCTGACGAGTGCGAAAATATAGTGATGTGAAAATAAATGCAGTGGAACAAACATCATTAGACTCCTCAGATTCAGTTCACTGGTACGAAATATTTTTCAATTTAGGACTACCGTACATTTTGGACTATAAACCGTACCTCTATATAAGCTGCATCTGCTTTATTTTCCAAAAAACGATAATAAAACAATACATAAACCGCACCTTGGTATAGGCCGCATAACTAAGGACTGTGCTTTTAAACGTGGCAGCAACTTTGCTGTTTAAAACAAAACAGTGTAGAATGGCACAGTTTCGTATTATCCGACGCTTTTTAACTTAGTGCCTAACGGGACAGTACTGTGAGGCATTGTTTCGTATTTTCTTTCACCGCTAGAAGCGCACTAATTGGAGATTCCCGTTAGTGTGCCCTAGCGGTATAAGACAAAGTCACAGATTAGCTGCACCCCTATATAAGCCGCATGACTCACATCATCAGAAAAAAGTAGCGGCTAATAGTCCGAAATGTACTGTAGTTTGTATTTGTGAACCGCAGGTAGAAATGTGTAGGCGAGAACAATAATGCAATTTTATCGCTTGCTGCCATTTGTTTCCTGGACTATCAATGACGTCAAGGTCCCTGTCGCAGTGACTGATGTGGTACCAATATCAGAATTCAAGTATTTATAACACGGCGGTGCCGCGGTGGCCATGGCTCCATGTTGTTATTGCTTTTGGTTGGTAATAAAATTCATCGCCACAATAATTATTATTCAATGTTATGACTTTCCCTACCGGACTGTCATCCTCATCAATTACAAATTCAATGACTAAACTAATATTATCAACATCCTCATTTGTCTGGGCTTTTCAAAAAAAAATCATTGTCTTAATTTGTTTTGCCCTGCTGCTCAGTCGGTGTATTAGCTATAATGAGTTTAGCAGAAGTTGCCCAATGAGCCAACCACACACGAAAATTGCCTGCTTTTCTAATATGATGATTTTATTGTGAATATCAATGAACAAAGCCATTTAATTTCGTGTTTTAGCTCATTCATTATGACAGTTTAGTTTCTCTCATGAAATTTTCGTGAGAGGATGACTCCGCGAAAATGCGAAAGTTAGATGCCGCGAATACATAAGTGTCCTAGGATAGTGCAGACAATTTTAACAATAAAACTTAGTAAATCTTAGCTCAGGAGGTCGATTTGCAAAGATTTCAGTATAACGATCTTGAGCTACAAACATCATGCAAAAACCTTTTTTCCTGTATGTTTTTTCCAAGTATTTCTTTGCTGCTTCTACAAACAATGTGTTCTAAGTACCATTAAATTAAACTAAACAAGTTATTCTCAAACTGCTTCGAACTAAAGCCTTAAAATATCTACACCTTTTTTGTTGTATACCTTTTCATAAGATATTCTACATGAAAAGTTGTATTTTATGTTATGAAAATAGTTTTCTTATTGCTTCCAAAATAACTTACCTATTCGTTGTAATAATGGCACCCCAAGGCCTTGATAACTGAACTTACTGATACCAGCCTGGTAAACTAGTAATGACAAACAATGGCTTCTGAAGAACATTTAATAATCATATTTTGCATCAAACTAGACTAAACTAAATCTGGCAAATTAATTCAAATTTAATTTAATTTAATTAGTGCATCATTGGTGATGTGCTTTCTTCTAAAATCATATTGCCAATTATTAAGCCGTAAAGTACTTTCAAGGTATTCCATAATCAGTTTAATTACAGCTTTTTGAATTATCTTTCTTAGTACCGGTAGCAAACTAAAAGGTATCTGTAATTTTATTTGAGCCTTTTACTTTTTTAAAGGGTTTTACTTTAGCTATTTTCCTTTTACTTGGTTCTTGAGAAGCTGTTATGCTGAAGTTGAAAATCTCAGTTATTACAGGAATAATAGCTTCGGCCGCATTATTATTTAGTTTTGATGGAATTTTGTCAAATGCAGTTGAAAATAGTGAAAAGTTAGATTGGTTAAAATTAAACTGTTAGTTGATATCATTTGGGTTAGCTTTACTGGATTATGATCAAACCTTTCAATTTTTTGTGCCAGGGATCTAACAGTAGGTGTAAAATTGATATTAAAGGTGTTGGCTTTATCGATTTCTGTAGTCAGTTCTTTTTCATCGTGTATTATAGATTTCAGCGCTAATGATGATGATTAAGTTTTGCAAATCCCATTATTTATAATTTGCCACAGCTTTTTTGCCTCCGAAGCACTTTTTATTAGATATTCAAAATGCTTTGATTTGGCATTGTGGTTTGTTAGGTTGTTTCAGTTTGCCAAACGCTTGTTTGCTTGATGACAGTACGTTGATAAGAAAATCCCTAGAAATATAAACAGTATGTTTATATTTCTAGTGATTTTTTCGATTACGGTCTTAGAGTGGTTTTTTGTGTTTATTGACATATCATATGCTGTTGCCTCATTTTAGCTGAAGAAGGCGCGAGTCTATTGTCAAATTGAGAGTTACATGTTAAAATTTGAATACTTGTTTGTTGGCTTCAATAACGGCTTTTATGTAATAGTCTTTGAAGATTTTATAAATTGATTTTTATCTCTCATACTTGTTGTGATTTTCTTTCACAAACTGTTAGTCGATTTTTTTACTATTTGACGAGCTTGCATGTTAGTGCTATATCAAAGCTGCCCATAAATGACATAAAATTTTGTAGGGCACTTTCCCCCTCCCAGCTTCCTCCCTCTCTCATTGAAACCAATGCATCATCTTACAGTGTATATATTGTGATCATGAAATTATGGTACTCACCTATGCCAAATTGAAGGTGCAGAGAGAAGAAAACTATTCGAATTTTTAACTATTTAAACTTTGATAAAAATACATGTAGGTTGGTTCATTACAAATTAAAGAATCTCATATCTTACTAGTAAAATTTGATCTATAAAGAGCAAAAAACTGTATAATCTTCATGACATTCTGTGTCTTAAATGAAATTTTGAATACTTCACGACTGATTTTAAACATTCAGTCTATATTTAAGCATTTATAGCCTCTCAATTGTAGTATTGCTAAATACCATTTTATCCCTCTTCAAACCTATTAAAAATTCAACAATTGTGAGATGCTAAAAAACCATTTGTACATAAACACAATGAGCATTTTTGAAATGGTTTTTAGCTAGCGAAGATTTTTGGCTAGCAAAAAAGTTACTGTCAGTTGTAAATATGTTGCTGAGACCAAGAAAAAGGGCTTTTAAAGTCATTCAAGAATTAAACGTAGTTTTGTGTACAGCAACTCACTTTTTATTGTTCATTGCTGTGTTAATTGCATAATCATGTGTAATGTAAAGTTAGAGTTTTTTCTATAAACCAGCTTTATAGAGGTTGCATAGTTTGTTATTCCGGATTTTTATTTATACTTGTATGTCGCTTTGCTAGCAAGTTATTAACCTATAAAATACATGTACTACATATATTCAGTCATTCAAACTTTCTTTGATAAGGCTATACTGATCCTGGTTTAAGTTATTACAATGTACTATTAGTTACTTCATTTATTGAAAGTTTTTGATAAATTATATACAATTTACAATCTCTAACTTACCGTAACACAAAATCGGAAATTTGTCAAAAAGGATGGACAATACCTTGTAAATTTTTTCCATCGTCATCAGGGTCATCAGAGGGTTTTGGGTCAGGCACTTTGCTAACCATGCCTCTGAATAGATTAGTGTTTCTGGTCTCTAAAAGTAAAAGTAAATTTTACCCATGCTCATATTTACTGACATCCTAATTACTGTTAATTTCAGCAAAATCAAATTGAAATCTGGAGCATCAGTTAGCCCCTTAATTGTTTTGATCTAATGCTATTGAGATTTTTGTTGGGTGTTATGTTATGATAAGCTTAGATTTCAAGCATACAGAAATTACAATTTTTCTCTTACTCAGCTGGCTATAATTCCCTACTCTTTTCACAAGCGTACAATTATCCGTTAATTATCATCATTAAGTTGTTTTTATTAAACCATTAGCTCTATCAAGACTTGTGTCGTAGTTAAGTGGCTCCTTCTTACTTATTATGTTTAAATGGTTAGTTTGTAGGAAATATATAACTTAATTGATTATAAGAGAAAAATTTGCTTCAGGAATCACTGCTAAAATAAAGCGACTCAACTCATTAGACTGGTAATGTATGTACACCTTTCTTGTTGTATACTTTTTCATAAGATTTTCTACATGGAAAGTTGTATTTTATGCTATGAAAATGATTTTCTCATTGCTTCCATAATAACTTATTGATTGTGAAGATGGCACATCAATATTTTAATAACCAAACTAACTGATATCAGATTGTTTTTTAGAAATGACTAACAAGGGCTTTTGGAGGACGTTTAAAAGTATTATTTTGCATCAAACTACCCAAGAACAACATAAAATTGAAGCCAACCAGAAAAACATTTTGATTGGCTAATATTGAGATCGACTCAAATTGCTGGACTGTTTAAAATATAAAAATTTTCAATCTTAGTTCAATAATTAGAAGCAAAAAAATAAACATTAAAAAGTTATACAGGTTCGTTTAGAATACAGGTGTTTTATATTTGTGCCTTTTTTGGTACTACCTTTTACCATTAAACACTGCACTTTGGCCAGCTTAGTTTCAGCCTATCAAATGTATTATTACATTTTTTTTGGCTTATTATTGCAAAGCTGCAAACACACCAGTCAATTATATTGCACGCGTCATGTTGACCGTGGAGATATCCCTGGCTTGTGCCTAAAAAAACTTGAGCGGTTTACCAGCAAATGATAATGCAAGCACGCTCACAAATTGTCAATAAACAAATTGTATTATCAGTTTCTATAGAGTCAATGATAAATTTATGTCAATATAGAGCCTTCTAGACAAACCACATGTTGTTATTTGATCTGACTTATGATTATATTATTATTTTACTATTTATTTTATTCTCACTTTTACCAATTGTAAACTGCACAAACCCATAAGAGAAAATGAATCTGGTATTTTAGCAGCAACGTTTTGCGATTTTTTATATAGTTCACTTTGAATTTTTTTTTCAATATAATAAATGTTTACTATTCTCAAGATGGTGAACCTGCGAATCGATTGCCACCCATATGTTGGTTTTACGATTGGGTGCTTTTTATCATGTTTGCGTGTTTTGTTGTACAGGACTGAGTATGATTTTATTAAATCTATGAAAACTTTTGAGTGCTTTTTAAATGAAGGTTTAATTTTTACGAATTAGGAAAATTTTATTGCTATACATTGGTGAATAGCGACAAAACATAACAGCCAGAGCATCTCATTCTAGGAAAAAACAACCAATTAAAATACATCTCGCCCGCGAGAAAGTTTTGATAGAGAAAGTTTTGCAATTTTGCTCAGCATGAACTTGTTGGGTGATTTCCAGTATAAACTGGCACTACATCTCGCAATATTGTGCTACATATCGCCACGTGCATTTTAGCTGTAATTATTAAAATCATAAAATATACAAATCAGCATTTTTGAAAATACAACGATATATATATAATCCAAGTATTCTTTTCTCGTGTTAATTTTATTTGTTACTTTAACTTGGTATGTCATGTTTTTGGTGGTGCACTGGATGCCTTGTGCAAATTTCACTTTCCGTTTGCATGTTCGATTCAATTCATTTATTCATCTAGTAAGTTTATTATTCTGTGTGCTTTTTATGCTCATGAAACTGGCGAATATGAGTAGCTGCTTTTAGGAGTGTTTTTTTATGATTTGTGCAAAGAGTGTTCATCGCGAAAGCATGTGGCAATAATTTGGAGGTATTTATTTCCTTCTTTAGTTGCAAAATTTGAGCTTCATGTATATGGGTATAACATAGATAGCATAACCCACAATCTATAAGTTTTTAAAAATGATGGACCATACCTGGTATATTTTTTCCACCGTCATCAGAGTCGTCGTCGGAACTTGATTCACGCTCTTTGCTAGCCATGGCTTTGAGTAGATTTGTGTTTCTAGTCTCTAAAAGTATAAATAAGTCTTAAGATATCAATAAAGATGAACATGAGTACAATTTATTTTTTTACTTTTAGAGACATAGGTTTATTGTTATGCTATGATAGTTCCTATACTGCTCACTAGCACCATACCTGCCAGGTAGTTGAGAAAAAAAAGTGTGAGATTGACGGTAAATGTAGTAGTTGAATCTGAAGCCTAGATTTATTTGTGAAGTTTTTTGTTCATTGGTACCTACATAGGAGGCCCTTACATGGTTTTTGTTCAATGTTCAGGTACTCTAACATCAATGCGAGGTCATGGTCGTTTGCCAATGATATGTCATAGCTCCATGTATAATCTTTGTTTATTGGTAAAAAACTGTAGAGCAAACCGTTAGACCTCAATCTTGCTAAATCTAAATAGCCCGGGTTTTATGGCAAACATACAGTTTAATAGCAATCTGTTTTATTGTTGCTAACTTTGTATGATAATGAGGGCTCACAACTAAAAAAAAAGGAAAACGACAAGTAAAAAATTAAACCACTACTTTTATTGAAAAAGCTGGAAGAAAACGGGAAATTTTGTGCAAAAAGGAGACTGACTTAAAAACCAAACCAGGAGACTCGGCTAGGATGGCTAGCAGCATTGTTACAACCTATGTATTTTTAAGCTTTGAAGTTGTGGTTTTGATTGTAGGAAAGATGAGAACATATCTATTCAGAATATACGAGTGATCGCACAATTTCCAATTATTCGTAGCTGATGAGTTTACATGCCAGGAAAATTTTTTTCATGCGAATGTTACATTGTTAGCTACAGATGCATGCAATTTTTGCCAGTAATTAAGATATCAATATGAATTTCAATGAACATGAATAATGACTGGTAATTCCAGCAGATTCAAGTTTTAAGCTTCCAAATCAAAAGCTGGGGCATTAATTGGTCACCGAATAGTATTTATCTAAAGCTATTGAGAATTTTGTTGGAGATTTATGCTATGATAAGCTTAAATCTCAAGCATACAGAAATCAATTTTTGGTTCGATAACTATCAGTTAATTATCATCATTAAGTCGTTTCTTTTTAAACCATTAGCTCTATCAAAAGTTTTACGTGTAGTTAAGCGGCTCCTTCTTACTTCTTATGTTTAAATGGTTAGTTTGTAGGAAATATATAACTTATTAGAATAAATTATAAGAGAAAAATATCCTTCAAGAATCACAGCTAAAATGAAGCGACTCAACTCATTAGATTGGTATGTTCACAATCCCACTGGGAAGACAACTCCCTTTTTTGTGGATGAATGACTTTAGTTTTTAGTCAACTTAACTTAACTAATTCAGAGTGCTGAAATACAAGACTGGCACTATTTATACAATATGTACAAACTTATTCAAGCTTCTAGAGAGTCTTTTAACACAATTAGCTTTTGCTTGAAAAGTTTGTTGGGAAATATGCTATACATTCAATCTAATTGTCTTAGTTGAAAATTGATTGAATGATCTGTGAAACAGATAGGTTAAAGTTCTAATGGCAGCAATAACAGCGTCTCAGGAAAATTTAATAGACTCACATACTAACAATCAATATGCAATTAAACAACAACAAAAACACGATATAACAAAAATGTATCCACATTCAAAAATGTTCCAAAGACCACCAATTGGTCTCTAGACCAATTTTATCCTCAACTTCATGATAGCTGCAAGAATGTCTGGTTTTGGAACGTCTCTTTAACTGTTCATGTTTTTTGAATAAAAACAAGATCTCTAAAATAATCTACATTATATTGTATAAAGAACTTTACTTCATGCCATTGTAAAGTTTACTTTTTTCTACTTTGATTGCTATACTACGTGAAATGCAAATTTATTAAGGTTTGATCACAAAGGCACTCTTAAGTTTTTATGGCATTTGTAGTAAAAAGTATAATTTTTTAGCAAAATTTTGAAATTTTGTTCAAACATAATTTTGAATTTTGATACTACTTATTTGTTGGCAGACCGCAAATTATCGTTAGTTATTGTAAACTAAACTACATTGTTTGGTCCATTGCTGGCCACTCTCAAAACATTTTTGCTGACCATCATCTAGCCAATCCTAACAAAAATACAAGAGTAAACACCTAGTACTGTTAATACTAATGAACACGGTTGTGTTAAATTAAAAAAGTATATGTTGAACAATGGCAGAATTAACAACATCAAAGCTCAGAGTTTCAAAAAAAAATGGTTTGATTGTTTTATAGAGCTGTTCAGTTTTAGAATGCACTACAGGAAACATGCTTTATAGAGTTTCTATAACCAATATATTACGGGTTTTTAATGGGAACATTAGTGTAATACATGTACCCAAAACGCCATGTGATGCAAGGAAAATGCTTGCCTAAGCATTTTTAAATTAGATGGTACGAATTTAACCCATATCGTGTTTATGTGAGTGTACCGTGAACACTTTTTTGTGTAAACCTCCCACAATGTGAATTCCGCATAATGTGAAAATTTTATGAGAACTTGTTGCATTGTATTATGTAAAAAAATCTATATAACAAAACATCAAGATGGTACAAGTTCTCATATTTGATTTTAATAACACGAGTCTGATAGTTAGCACTAATTTTTAGTTTTAGCTCTAATAGCTATTAATTAGTTAGCACAAATACTTTAAAAGTAATATCTTCTTTTTGGCATACATGCGAGAGAAAATGACATATAGGTTATCTTTATAATATTTAGTAGTTTGCTACTGTAACAGTTTAGTGCATCATGAGCAACCATGGGGTGCAACTAAGAAAATAATAATTTGCTAAGTTACCTCACATGCAGTCATTTCTTACTATCCCTAGTGTAAATATGAATGCATTGTTGTTATGTATAATCAACGTGCACGAAACTCATTAGACTACCATTGTACTATGAGCACAAACAAGATAGAAATGCCCAGACAAATGTCTACATTGACTAAGGGGAACGAAAGCAAGCAACGGCATCAACAAATCAATTCGTGACCTTCTATTAAAGCATCAAAAACACACTGTCATAAGACTGCCTTCACAGCCTTACAAATGAGACCATCATCAATTCAGTTAGAATTAGAGAGTTAGTTGTTACAGAGAGAGTTAGACCATTTATCAGGTACAACTAAAGGTAAACTGACACTATTGAGTTTACTTAGCCCTCAAGCCGATCTTTAATACTATCAAGTATCTAGATAGGAATACTATGAAGTAGTAATGAAGCTATTTATAGCCAACACACTCAGCATTCACACAAGCAGCCCATACAAGGGCTTTATGTTAGAGAGGCATGAAAAAATATATGAGATGGGATGACACAGCTTCTAAATCTATTTTAACAGAAGTTTTTTTCTGAAAATAACTTAGGATTTCAGCGTTTAAAAAACTACACCAATGATGAACGAAAGGAATTAATTCCCAAAAAACTGCATATTTATATATACATTGCTGGTAACTCAAAAATTTAGCTGCTTAAGAGTTTTTAGAATTTAGGTTCACCGGAAGAGCCGGGTGAGTTTTCAAATTTGATTTGATTGGGAGTTCATCTTGCTGCATTTTCAGAAGAGAAAACCCTGTATGTGTAGGGTTATACCTTTCATATATAACTTTTGCGACAATTTGGTTCGGGGTTATAAATCGTAACATGTGTCGGCTAAAGAGAGAATAAGACAGCTGCGCAATAGTTTGTAAATACAAAGGTGATCAATTGCTGTCACAGCTCCAGTCTAACAGTCTGAATGTCATGAGTTAAAATAACATCAAAAGTTAATTTTTATCATAACCTTGACCCCTAGTTACAAATAGACGACGAACAGTTAAAACTGTTCATTATAATAACAATATTTTGTTGTTTTGCTATATTTCAAATGTAAAAAAACAGTTGTTATTAGTTTTAGTTTGCAGAATAGACTTTGCTGTTTAGAAAAAAAGTAACCACATCATTGTAACTGAACATCAAAATTGGGCAGTTCACTGCATTACATTGTAAAATTGTCGCAATTGTGGTCTATAAAACTAGTCAGGTTGATCATAAACAGAAAAAAGGTTTTTGGTGCAAACCAACAATATTGTAGTTACGATACAGCCCACAATTAATAACGGTTAAGTCCAGTTTTTCCTTTTGGTAAGGCCAAAGGGGTGAGTTTGATAAGATCTTGGAAAGGTTTAAGCAATTTAAATGTACTTTAGTGTTCATATAATGTTCCCTATAATGTAAATAGTACTGGAATGGACTTTTTAAGTTGTAAGAGTGCCTACTGCATATCTTAGCTCATAAACTTGGTTAAGAAAATCTAAAAAGTGTCATTATGTCAAACCAAGTTTCTTTTTACTGTGCATGTGACTGCGCTGACCTCTACAGATAGTTTAGACAGTCAAAGTAAACTTGATGTAGGTCTTTTGTTGGCTAGATCGATTGATCTGGAAATACAAAGTTTAACCAATTTACCATACCCTGTTACATTGTTTGGACGGCTTTAGTGAATGTTATAAACAGACACTTATCGTTTTACATGAAAAAAACATGAGTGCCCTGTGAGTATTACAAGATTGCGCTGCAAACTGTGTTGATGCAGGTCTTTAATCACACCAATTTCACATGATAACAATGTACAACGCTGTAACTCTAATGGAGTGATAAAACCTGAAAATCAGATGAGTATGACTGGTCTGTCAATGAGTGTCAATTTGAGGTTTACAATAATAAGTAAGTTGCTGAATTTGCAAGCGCTTAAATAAATCATAAAAGAAACATTCCCACATACCTTACTCCTTTTTGGCCAACATTTGTAGCAAGGTGAGAGTTTATGTCAAAAATTGATTAAAAAGCTAACATATCACAGTTAGAGTATCGACGTGTTTGGCAGGAATTAAAATTTGTGTAAAGTGCCACATGGCAGGATATTTTCTCTGAAGGGCTCTCTCCAAATGTTCATAATAATTGTTGTGTAATCTGAGTAAATATTCGCAAAGGATTGGTTGATACACGTAGCATTATTTTACCACAATTTAATAAGTAAAAAGGTTTGCTTAAACCAAAATACACTTGTTAACTGTGCCGGGGAGGTGGGCTGCTAATTGTTATTCATGTTTCTAAGAAACCAAGAGAGTATTGATAAAGCGACATGCTTATAAGGCACAGTTTAAATTACATGCAGCAGAGTGCGAGTGAAGGTTATGGCAACATAAGCCGATGAATTGTAGATGTGATGGCTAAAGTAAACTAAGCTCTATTGTTAATGCTATCAGACAGAAATTCAAATATGTTGAGCTGCAACCAGCTGGTGACCCAACTCATATGATGATGGAGAAGATTACGGAATGATTAACACTGAAATAGTGAGGTTAGTTAATTTGAACACTCACGATGAAACTTTGAAGGTTTCATTAAGTAGTGAATATTTCATTTAGTTCAGTTGGTTAAGTTCACTGTTTTCTCTTTGTTGTTTTACGTATGTTCTAAAAAAGCTCTTGTAATATCGTTCATTTTATATATTAGTTAAGAGCAGAAACAGACCACCGAATCATAACTGAGTGCATTGTAGGTCGATTATAACTTTAATAACGTGGTAGGACCAGATGAAAACTTTCAGCATTTGGACAAGTATCCTTTAATTAGCTTTGTTTAACTTTTGTGGTGAGGGTAATTATTACGAGGTCATAAGATTGTAAGTAATAGTTACACTAGTCCAAAGCTCTTGGATGAAATGGCTCACAATTTTTAGAACTACATATACTATCCAATGTAAATCAAAATATCAAATGAAATATTTGAAAGGTGACAATCACTAATGGTACACGCTACGAATTTTTGTCAGATTGTTCATCTTCATGACATCTAAATGGTTTCAAACGTTGCATATTTAATTATTTGAAATGATTGAAACCAAAAACATCATATCAACAACAAAGTAATGTGTATGACTTAAAGATCAACAATGTTATTATTGCAAATATATTTGCGGTCAGAGGTTGGATTGTTATTATCTTTATTGGTGACGTTCTTACCACATATCTATGGAGCTATGTGTTTAGCACATAGCTCCATAAAAACTAATAAATAAAAACTAATAAACAGGAATTTTAAACAAAAATCTTTCGCCTGTTTTGACATTTACATTTGACTTTAGACGCACTTTAAATGGTCAGCTGTGCTATAAAAATTGCGCCCAGCTTTAGCTAAAACTGGAACTATTGCATGAAAAAATTTTCCTGGCATGTGAACTTGGCAGCTACGAACCATTGGAAGTTGTGCGACTACTCATACATACCATATAAATATGCTCTCATCATTCCTACGATCAAAACCACAACTTCACAGCTTAAAAATGTATAGCTTGTAACACTGGTGCTAGTGAGCTTTTTAGGAACTAACATAGCATATCAATAAGTCACAAGCTTGTGGTTTGAGCATTAAGAACTAGACAGATATGAGACTGCCATTGCGGTCCTACATATAGGGTCAGCCTAAACTTGGCTCAAGTGTGCCAATTCATTGAGCTATGGAGATGCTGAGAGCATTTATCAAGTACAACAAGGCAGTCAATAGTTATTTACTTTAACCTTTTGAACCCTGGTCATGGAGTGCTTGAAGCAATTATTAGGTGCAACGAATAAGTCAATAGTTACTTTTTAGTGATCATGTATAAGCCACCGCTATTTTTAAACTGCAACCCAAATTTGAAAGGTAAATTTTTAAGTGGAGAATATGTTACGCTTTCTTCAAATTACGCCCCCATAGGCAAGTATCAACTGAGCAAGCACCTTGTGTAATGCATGTCATTGACAATTGCAAAATTGGATGCAACAGTTAAATTTAATGTTTTGAATTTTGCTTTTGAAACTACCAACTGAAATGCTGCCACATTTTTTGAATAAACAAAATGCAACCCAATGAATGGAATCCAGTGCTGGAGATTTTGCTTAATACTAGCCATTTTAATGACCTCATTAGATCATTAAAAATAGCAAATATGTTTTAGTGCCTTATGGTTGAAAAATATACTTTTAGCATTTGCAGATTTTCATGATTAATTAAAATCATATTATGAATTTTCATTTTTAAACCTTATTTAAATATTATCTAAATCTAATAAAGATTTATATAATTATTTCATACGATTATATTTGTATCTTTCCAATACATGTATCATTAATCTTCTCAAGTGACATTGAACGCAATGTATTGGCACAGGTCTCTAAATATGCTAAAAGGGCTTGATAGCACAAATGTATAATATATATGGTATAAATCAGGGATCAATCAAGAATAAATCTTTAAGGGATGAATTATTTGCCAATGAATTTTAGGTTTTTGCAATGTTTATTAAAGCGGTTAGGTTATCAATAACCAAAGAAAATCAAAAACTTAAAATAAACTGTCGCCTTGGTAAAAATAATATGAACATGTAGTTGTGTCAATGAATATTGCAAATATGTATGCACCCGATCTACTAGTGGACTTGAAATGTAAATTTATCTGACAAGATGCTGGATTTTCAATTTCTCACAACAGACGATTTGGGCTAATAGAGTCTTCTCAAATGCTCTGGTGTAAATGGGTTATTTTTGACCTTAGCAAATACTTATAAAGCAGTGGTTGATACAAATAGCGTAATTATATTATAAAATTAAATTATTAGGTGTTTCATCTCCTTGTAGAACATATTGAAATAGGTGGCTCAGAACAAAGTTTACAGCAAAACCAGTTGAAGTTCCAAAGAGTTGCTCTTCCCTTGCGCACTGCAATATAAGTTGGTTGAGCTTACTCTTTGGCGGGTACCTTCTTTGCAAAGCCTTGCTTTAGATACACACTATTTGATTTTGACCGCTTGGTTTGGTCGGACATTATCTTAGTTAGAGAAACATACATGTAAGACTAACATCGATATCATAGTATTAGTGTACAGACTGATTGCAAACTTTTTTATCTGGATACTAATGCTCAGTCTAAAGGAACAGTCAAATGTGCCAAAAATATAAAATGTTTCTGGCAAAATCTCAAAATAGATGAAAACCATGAAAATATTTATCCTGAACTTTACAAACTATCAAATCTCTGCATACACACCAAAATCATCAATGAAACACTTTCAATTCGCTCAGCAAATAGTTAGAAATTTTTAGCAAATTGTTTTTTTCTTTTTGGCTGTGATTTTTAGAAGTTCTAGCAGCTTTCACAATTTGTTTAGTCCGCTGCACAGACAAAAACACAAAAAATACCAAAGAATTTTAACATAGTAAATACAATGAAACTGATTAAAAAATAATTTTTTTCAACGCAGTCCAATTAATTCCTCGTATTTACTATGTTGAATTACATTGGTAATTTTCATGTGTCAGTATATGTGTCTCGAACTGAAACAATTGTGAAAACTGCTAAAATTGTGCTCGCGAATAATTTTCCAGTTAATTCAAAGAATTATCTCAACGATTTTTGAGTGCATGCGCAGCTTTGACTATTTTGTAAGTTTGTAAGAAATATTTTGTACGGTTTTTATCTAATTCGTTATTTCGATCGAAACTTCCAAAGTTTTTGACATGTGAAGCCATACTTTTAGATATTGTCATGACAATCATTCAGGCTTCTACTAATCTCAAGTTAAGTAACCAAATGGCCTCAGCCACAGAGATAGTTAGACCATTTATCAGGTGGGACTAAAGGTAAGCTGATAATATGGAGTTTACTTAGCCCTCAACCAGCCCGGTAATACTATCAAGTGTCTAGATAAGAATACAATTAAGCTATTTATAGCCAAATATTTCAACATTACCAGACTATATCACAGAGTCTCACTGGCGGCACAAAAAATGACTTTTTGTAAGAGAGGCGCAAATTAATAAAACGGGTGATCTAACACAGCATCTGAGTCCATCTCAAATTATAGGAGCAGTTTCTTTTGAAAACACCCTACCGTAAAACCTGTATTTGAACACCACTTTTATTGGAAGGCCACCTGTATTTGAATGCCACTAATAAAAAGAGAAAGGTGGAAAAACAGAGCTTCCACAGATAGGTGACATATCAATGTAGATGCTTAGTTATATTATTAAAACTCCTTAAAAAATGGCTGACTTCACTTATCAATCTTCTTGAGCAGCTAAACACTTTTAAGCAAATAATTCTTTATCTGAGTTTCTCCTAATTTTTTAGGAAAACGCAAAGGAGATTATTAACTCACTATGTTAGGAAATACGGTATTTATGTAATAAAAACAAATACCATAATCATTGATTATCAAATTTTAACATCAAGTTCATGTCAGTCGTGTTGCTTTACATGTTGTGTAGCGTAGTAATTGGTGCATAAATAAGTTGAAGAATAAATGAGAAGTGACCTGAAAATTCGCAATAACTCTAGTAACTTGCCTAGGTGACCTTACTAGGAGGGGTCAGGTTCTAAAACATTGCTCATTGAATGAGGTGAATTAATCACTGTGTCTCCTCTTCATCATAGAAAACTACATTTCCTATCTTTATATGACCACACTTACCTCAAACAAGACGTAGCTCACACAACGAAACTCAATTTCATACTTTTGTTAGCTAGACTGAGTGATCTACAAATAAATGATACCCCAAATTTAGCTTAGTTACAGTGTTTCGATTAATGTGCTGAACACTATAAACAGACAAATGTTGTGCACATTTTAAACACATTGTGTTGGCACAGATCGCCGACAAATACCAAAGGGACATCGTAGTAAAAATGCATAGCACTTATGATGCATTAGATTGATCAATCGGCATGGAATCAATAAGTGATGATTGATTTGCTAACGGGTACCAGTTTTTGGTAATCGTGATTGAGTTAATAGATTTGCAAACACCAAAGGATATTACAAAAACAATAATACAGTGTTACTTAAAGAAGAATAGTCTGCCGAAAAGTCGAATGTTATGGCAAATATGTATGTAAAAGGCCTGCCCAGAGACTTAAAATCTGAAAGTGTCTGACGAGATGTACTGTATTTCTGAATTGCCACAAAACTGTAGGTTTTGGTCTACATGGATCTTGGCTGCTGTGACGCACCAAAAATGCAGTCTCTTTGTGAACTTGATCTTAGTAATTATTCATAAAGCTCCGGTTGATAAGCATATAATCAGTGTACTATAAACTTAACCCTTTAAACTCCTGCCACTCTTGTCAATGCTTGTCAGTAACCCTGGGCAAGTTGTCTAACGATCTGAAGTTTTTAAACTTTCGCTAAATATATCAAAACGTGCTCATAATATGTACAATGTTGTTTGGTCAAATGCTAGTAAAAAAAAAGTTGGGCGACCGACACCAAATGTCAGTAAGGGGAAAAATAAGGGTATCACCATTTTTTGGGATAAAACTAAAAAAGATTGAAATACTTTATAAAACTCGGGAAAACCATTTACAGTTGTATGATATCCATGAAGCACTTGCTCATCATCATTTCATGACTCAAAATATGCCAGAAAATTATAGTTAATATCATAGAATTCTTTATTTGCATCACAATCATTTATCACCTACCAATGAGCGAGCCGCATCGATTTTTTTGAAAAATCTTCCAAAGAAAGATTCATTATTACTGCAAATGAAGTAAATAAAAACATTTAAAAACTGTTTCAAATGAAAGGGTGATTTATGGGGTAACATCTTGTGCAAAAATTAATTTTATTTGTTTACGATGTTACTTACAAACAGCTTTTGTAAACAAAACTGTCCCAATACCAGTTTGGCTGATACTATGGATTCTGACACACCATACCTAATGCCCCCAAAGCGGCTGTTAGGGTTCGAATGGTTAAGATGTGCCTACAGCTAAACAGAACATAGAATTAGTCTGCTCATAAAATATTTTACCACCAAAAGAGCAAAAGGGCTTAGGCGGAGCTCCAACAACATTTACATTCATGAGGAAAAAAATATCTGAAATATTTTAAAAGTTAATGTTAGCAAACATACCATAGTTTTGTTGCTCACATCTGTGTGCACTTCAGAGATGGCACAGCCTTTCTTCTACACTATGAGAAAAAAATAAGTTGACCTTAAACATGACTCCTAAACGTGGCAGATGATTGCAAAGTGTAGCCTTAGATACACACAATTTGAATTTGACTACTCAGTTTATACTAATCTCAACTGAGTTTCATAAACATCAGGCTAACTTTGTTATCTTTGTGTTTGTGCCGACATCCACAGCAAAAGGTTCTTATCTAAAGGGTTACACTCGGTCTAAGATATCAACATGACACGCCTCTGGTATTTAAAAACGCATGACATTTAATATACCAGTAAATATAAAAGCTAGATAAAAAAGGAATTCATTTACCTCTTTTCATTAAATTGCTTGCAAATCATCAAGTATGAGGAATTTGTCTGGTTTTGCAACTATCCAGGTTTGGTGCTGAGCTTGATACTAAAGCTGGTATTTTTTGCAGAGAGTGTTAATCATCATGGTCTACTTAATCCAAATGTAATTTCCTCAGCCTAAAGCAGAAGGTAAACTACCCATCATATATCAAAATAAGAAAACTCTCGCTATACTTAATAACAAGTTATGATAACATGATCAAAGAGAAATTGATAAAGGGTAATAAGTAAAGTGTGAGCAACTGCAGCAAAAATAGATTACAGAAAACTAGATTCCAAAGTGTTAGATTGTGACCTACTTGACTATAAACTGTTAGCTCATATAGTATTTTATCTCACAATGTTTAATTGCAGAACATTAGACTGTAGAAAGGTCAGTTGTGGAACCCTAGATCATAGAGAATAATATTATTAATCAGTAAAACCATAGATCTTAGACTCTTGAATAACTCTTGAGATTTTACTAGATATTCAAGTTCTTCAGAGTAGATTTTTACATTTTTTCGTTGCTTTTAGGAAAATAAATAGGTTTAGACAATGATGCCAAAATATAGCATAGTAAACATGTCAAATCCAAAGCTTAATACAAGTCTGCAAAAACTAGATACGTATTAAAAATTACTGGGTTCTCAGATTTACTTTCCTTGAAAGTTGCTGCAAACGCTTCATGGATGAATAAACACCTAGGCAGAGAAACATTGATAAAAGTACTGCATATTATAGACACTCTTACGACATCATATAAAAACCTTAGAGTAGAGCTACTAATAAGAACAGTTATTTTAGGTAACACTCAATGTGCATGTAGAAGACATAGTTAAGGCTACCTTAAAACTATAAATCATTGCTTAGAGTCAAATAAATATTGATAGTTTTTTTTCAAATAAATTGGTTTGTTCAGCTTTGAGTCGGTCAGCAATAATTTTTGACATCTGATGAGTTAACAAGACTATAAAAACACCTGATTAAGTCAAAAGATCTCTTACAAATCGTGTTTACTTTTCAAAATTTCCAAACTTCTCATGTGCAAAATTAACTATCAAATTAAATATTTAAAAGGTGACATAATGATATACTTTTACAAAACTTAAGAAATTATAGCCAATCAACACATTGCCGCTGGAAAATTGAGAACTAGACAGATGTGAAACTGCTTGTACGGTCTTATGAAGGGAGTCAGTCACAATTAGGTTGGCACCAGCCGATTGTTTAAGTTGTAAAAGAGTTGTCAAGATCAATCAGGTACTCCTAAGCTGATTAAAGCTAATCAAGTTAACTCATCTCTCTAACTTCTATTTGTACTACCGCTAGTCAAGATAGAAAAAATTTATGTTGTTTATAATCAACAATCTCAATTTTAACTGGACCAAAGGCGCATCCCAATGGGGGCAAAAACAGGAGACCTTGTGTCAGAGAAACGTGAAGAAATAGCAAAGTAACAACAATGAAAAGTGTGGTGGTTCAAGAAATATTTGTGGTAAAATGTCGTTTCTGTTATTTTTGACTAGTTGGTTTACTGTCATTGCCTGAGCATTCATCAACTGCGCTAGTAACTTCCAATCAACTTTCAATTCATACAATAATTTTAAACGTCCATTCAGGAAAAAGTTGTTGCAATGTAATGTGACTTTTTATCTATTTCCATATCTAGCGTTGTGTCAGTTTTATAGGTAAGTCTAATTATGCAGTTTTTGCTCTGAACTAATGTTTATGTATGTTTCATTGTTTCATATGTTTACTCAATATTTACTTAATCTGCTGTCGCTTTTATGTTCTGATTTACCTTTGCATGTCAGTTGTCCAAAATGTACGAATCTATTTACAACCACTCTCTGCTCAAAACAACAAGGTATGAGCCCGGTGCTCTGGATTGGGGAATAACATACATAGATGGATTACCCAATAACTATTATGATTATATCATGGCATTTGGAGATGATAAATACACCGTTGATAAGCTGGATGGCTCAAACTGGGCTACTTGGAAATTTCAGCTAAAGTTTTAGTATTAGCAAAGGGTTTACGGTGTTACGTACACGGTAACAATACCTTAGGAACTAAAAATAAATTTTATGAAGAGTCGCAGCAAGCATTTGCATCTATTGTAACATGTGTAAACATTATGAAAGCTTTTATTATGAAGCTTTTCCTTAAGAAACAGTATTGCTGGGCACAAATGGCTGAAGGAATATCAATTACGCAACACCTAAATAGCATGAAAGAAATGACAGATAAACATGCGGCCATAGAAGCAGCTTTGGCTGCAAAAGATCAGGTTGTTACTCTCTTAGGGAGTTTGCCTGAAAGCTATTCAACGTTTGACAGACAATAGTCTAATGTCAGTACCGAACTTTACAGAAGTGATGAGTCTAACAATCGTATTACCACAGATAGCCAACCTGAAATGGCAAGAAACCAGTTTAATATTAGATACAGTTAGTAGAACTATTTCTATACAGCAGAAGTAAGTAGCAACAGTTGAATTATTATGCTAGTGATTCTAAAAGTGAGAAGTCTAAAGTTAGTCTGCAAGGTATGAAATTAGCTCTTTTACAACCAAAGAAAAAAGAAAAAATCCATTCAGCACAGAGAAGCAAAGCGAAAGTGTTTGAAAATATCGTCTGTACACCACCCTTTCAAAACTAATCTGCAATACATTTGCTATACAATAGCATGTAGCTTTTATAACTGTAAACCGTTACAACAATGAAGATATCCATTGTACCAAAATTGGCTGCCGGTCTCACCATTAATCGGTATACAATAGCATGAAAGTTAAACTGTCCAAAATGGATATCGATATAAAAAGTCGACTTGCAGATAACGAAATAATTTGATCTAGCAGCCTTCACCTTTTCTGAAATTTTAAAAAATGTTTAAATCACATTTAGTTTGAATAACTGATAATTATTATTTCTTATATTACAGAAATTCATAAAATTTTAACGTATTTTTATGAATTTGTTTAATTTTCGAAAAAAATTAAATATTTCTGTGACAAAATGAAGGTTTTACCAAGATTAATCCTAATCTTGAATCAGAGATTTTGATATACAATTGTATACTACTATTTATTTTACCTTGCTTTTAAATCAAACTTTTGTTTTAGTTTTACTAGCAAATCAAAATAGCTTCACATACTAACTACTACTGCTTATTCATATCAAAACATATTTTATTTTATACTGTGTATTTACCATAATAAGTCAGCTAATAGGTACACTTAGGCACATGGCTTACATGAAAATCTAAACAGACGAGAAAAAATAATAAAAAGTTATCAAAATAACATTGGCTCATTGGTAGAAGCAGCAGAGGAATCCATAGGAATGCCATCACAGCTACGTAAAAATTACCATAGCTACCAGAGTAAGAATGACCAACTCCAGTCAGCAAACCATCATTGTGATGCAAAAATACATAGTCGAGCATGTTTATTTTGGAAAAACAAACCTCAGCAAGGTGGAACCCCACAGTAGTTTGATGTATCAGAGACCAGAAGTGCTGCTTATTGTCAACTTTACTAGTGTGGTGCTTCATAATCTCGCCATATATGAAGATGGGTGCAGATATTCAAATCATTTGGCTTTTACATAGACAATGAGTGCAGTAAACGTTGCCAAATCATCTACAAGAGAAACCAATGATAATGATGATTGATGTAGAAAGCATGCAATGCCATTACAGTCATCTAAACATAGAAGTTGTTTTAGGCCATGGATTTTGCTGAGAAGTGATCTGAGTACAATGACTGATTATATAGGCCAAAGGTGTCAACACCCTAAGCAATTTTATCACATGCCTCACGAGGAGCGCGGATATATCACTGGAATGGGCAAACACACTGGGGCACTTATCCAGAGGTTGATAACGTGCACACAAACCACCAACACCTGTCAGCTTAACTAGTTTCTTTGAATTTGTAAATAAACTCAGGTTCATTAGGCCCCCCTTCCACAACGACAGTAAAACATAAGTTGTGTTGACATAAGTTAGCATTGACTAAAATAAGTTGTGCTTTTGTTATTAGACCTTTCTCATCTTTATTGATTGCACTTTGTAAGAACACAAAAAATTATTGTATTTCATTGGTGGTGTTTTTGATAGCATTTCATAGCATATAGAATATTCATTATATAGCACATATTATTTTGAATGTATAAGTATTTACCATTCTTCAGTTAGTCATGGTAAGGTTCTTTGTTCATTGTAAAATTTTATCTTGCCATTGATGGCCGCTTGTCTATTGTCGCATCGCTGCCAGTCAGGTCATGACCCAATGTGCTCACTGCTTTAATCATCTTGTTTTTAAAATAGCCATATACTCCTATATTACTAGAACATTAGTGAGCCTTTTACACCGGAACAGCTACCACAGCCACATAGATTTTATTACTTTGCCAAACCGCTGACCGTGTCCTCACAGTTGCAATATACTTTGAATCACCTTTTTCCTTTTTGTTTTTAGCCTAGGTTTTATCTTTCTTGGCATTTCAGTCTAACACCTCAGAGAATGAGGTTGTACAGAATTTCTGTTCACATACTATTACTGTTTTAATATTCGCCCATAGAGACATACTTATACATATTTGCTCAACCACATTTTAACTCTCTTCTGGGTAAGGTGATAGAGATATGTACTCATTATAAATTTATGTTTTTATTCAATATTTGACTTTTTAAAAGATTTTTTAAATATTGTTATGAACATCTGATGTCCCATTGATACTATGATTATTGTTATCATATAACATTTCTGTTTGCTTTATTTTATCTTTGTTTCATATAATAATTTGTAGTTATACAGTGACCACATTTATAGCAGCAAAAAAAACTATATAACAAATGACACCTGTCCGAAACTCCACATTGTTTCTGGGAGGGCAGTTACAGTCATTCAACTGGGCATCTTTGTAGTACTTGCGCATAATTAGTGTTATACTAGACTGGATGCGCTTAGTGAACGATTTTTTGTTTACTTTGATAACATTTCAATTATAATAGAACAGCCACAATCTTTTGAGGTACATTGGTAAACATTGACACCGAAAATTTAAATCCACAACATTGTTATGTAGGAAAAAACAAACCAATTAAAATTTAAGTAGTGGGCAATAAAACTACGATAGAGAAAGTCTTGCATTGTCACTCAACATAACTTTGTGGAAATTTTCCAGCGCAGATTGGCGCTAAGCGGAGTGACGTCATGTTAAATAGTACCAAGCGCCTTTAAGCCTTTACTCATGCTACATTTACTAATGAGGAGTCAGAAGCTAAACAGTGTGATTATACGGCTTCATGAAGACATGAAAGTGCTTCACTATCTACAGTTTTTTGCGCTATCGATGATGGAGCACCTGTTTCACGTAGCTGTAAACCAAGTGAATGTTGCATATAAGAGAAAGACAGCAAATATATATAGGAATTGACCTACCATCAAATTTGACTACTCTAATAGGGAACTAAAAAACCATGACATGACAAGGAAATGGAAGAGCGACTCAGATCGGCAAATGCAATGAAAACAGAAACTGACAATATCAATTTATACAAAAAATAAAAGGACCGACTATTTTAAATTTCAAGCTGATTAGAACCACAAGAAAGTAATTCAAAAATTAAAAACTGACAAATCCACAAATTTTTAGAACTCCTTTCAAAAAACTAAGGCGAGGAAGATGCTTGCAAAACAAACACAAAAGCTCTCAATCAGACACGCCGTAGAGTAAAGTGAGAAGTAAGCTAAAAACACAAATGTGGCAACGATGTTACTACAAATAGAAAGTTGCAGAATTGGTCCTTCAGCAAGAACTTTCTTAAGTAGAATTTCACAATATGTTTAGGAAATATAACGCCATTAAATGTCAATCTTCATCAAAATCATGCTATGATATTACAACAACAAAACTGAGCATTGAAGACATACAGTGCACCCTCGAGATACGATTACCCTGGTATACGATTTTTTCACCTTACGAAGTCAAACATTGTGATATCTTCACCTCGCTATACGAATTTTATTTCACCATACGAATTTGAGAAAAGTTTCGCCCGAGTTAAAATTTGGTCGTCGGTGTGCTCGTTACGCACGTCGAAATAAAAAAGAAACCGAAATATAGTTTGCCAAAAACGCTCTTAAAACGTTTAGAAGAGACACGATGATTGACTTCTCTCATGTCCGCGTGGAAAATTTCGTGTAAAATACACAACGAGAGCAAATATTCATTCGTAGCGTTATTATAGCTTTTACTATAAACTTTTAAGTCAGCATACGTATATAACTACAACTATCTACATTTAATTCGTTATCTATGGAATCTGAGACCGATACAAACGTTACAAAACGAAGGAAAAATGATTTCTATGTCAGCAAAGTTGGATGCCGTAAATAAGAAGAAGGGACCCGTATTTGTAACATTGTCAAGGAATATGATCGCAACAAATCAGCATTTGCAATTATTATAAAAACAAGAACTCCATTAAAGCAAGCACAAGAAAGAGCTTCCGACTGAAGATTTGAATGAGCTAGGTCATGCACGCGATCAGCATTCAAAAGGAGCAATCATTTAGTAAAGGCGAGGATGTAGAAGATACAAAAAATCCCACATTCGCAGAAATATTTCAAGTGTTTAATTTACTGATATGGACTGGTACATTAAAACAATGCATGTATAATATATATTATTCATCTCTTGTGTGGCATGTTTTTCATATTTTATTCATTTTATTTGTTTCCTTTTGATTTGATGTTATATTTTCTTGTTTAGCCATGTCTTTGCATATGGGCTTGTTATCTTCTACGTGAATACAATTCATCGTATGTATGTATGTAACTCATATAACTAGCTACTCAAGATAGTTGACGCATCCACATTACTTTCTGAAACTTGCTAAAGCCCTGTTCCCCCATAGGGTATAAATACGTACAAACTTGGTATGTATGGTTACATTGATTCTTGTGCACATTCCGTACAAGACAAACTACTGTACCACATTCTCTGGATCCTTTTATAAGCGCTAGCTAGCAATTTTCTGCATTGCACCATCAATTCTTTCGTAGAAAAAGTAGAAAAATTGGACAAGAATGGACAACTTCTTTTAGCCTGCTAAAAAATTCCAATTCATGACGTTTTAAATTTATTTACAAGTGTACAGCACCACAATTAGCATTGATACGTTTTTGCCTCCTCTCTGCTTCACCCGCTACATGTACCAGCTAAAGCCACGTTTCTCCAAAGGTATGTACGTCCAGTATAGAAAATATAATTTTTTATTCGATAGCCATTAAATGTTCAAGTGTGCGAGAGGCCGCTTTTTATAACTGCAACGCTCGGCCTTACTGATTTAGGTTGAAAAAGGTTTCAACCAGATAGGCTAAAGTTGATAGTGAAAGTGAAGATAGGAACTGCTAAAGGATAAAATTTCGTGATAAAAATTTGAAATTCAGTAAAATAGTTCAAAATACATACTAAAACTTAGTTTTAAGTGTAGGCTTAGCAAGCTAAACTTACTTGAAGTGAATTCAAAGTTTATGTTATGCGTACCTTTTGAAGGCAAGAACTCCTTACCGTACGTACTACATTTGGTACACACATTGATTTGATTTGATTTGATTTGATTTGATTTGATTTTTATTGCGTAATAATAACATGACAATATGAGTAAAAAAAAAAAATACACAGAGTAGCAATAGGACATGCCAGATAGCCAGAGGCTAGAGTCAAGGCAGCCCCAGCAAGCAGTAGGAAAAGAAACAGAATCAGCGATAAGCGCACACTCCGGAGCACCAGAGTCAGGAAGGACAGTCCCAGGACGCCCACAGGCGCTCCACCAACTTCGCCTTCAGCTGACCCGGAGCAGAGCCCGCACAATCACTCAAAAATTTATTATATAATTTCATTGCACTAAAAAATATCGATCTCTGTCCCTTAGAAGACAAACACTTTTTCAACTTTAATTGATTTTTACTTTTTAAACGGGTATCTTGACAATGATCTATCATAAAATCTTGCAACTCTTCCATGGGGAAAGAATTTGTTAAAAACATTAGCAGGCGATACTGGAATAAAATTTCAATTGGCATTATTTTTAAAATTTTAAAATTTTTGGAAACTGTTTGATTTGGTTTAAAATTGAGTATTATTCTGATTGCCTTTTTTTGCATGATTAAAAGTTTGTTTAAATCAGTTTTGTTGCCGTGGCCCCAAAACTCGATTCCATAAATTAAAAGAGAATAGAAAAAACTGTAGTACAAATTGATCATGGTTGATTTGTCTAGGTAGGGGCGAATGAAACGAAATATTAGTAATATGTAATTAAGTTTTTTGATGAGACTTTGGATGTGTTTTTTAAAAGTCAAGTTGTTGTCTAACGTGATACCTAAAAATTGAGTCGAATCTTTGATTTGTAGTTGAGAATTGTTTAAAGAAAGGCTTAGATTATAATTTTGAGTGTTTTTAGACGGATTTTTGAAAACTACTTGAAATGTTTTACTGTTGTTTAAAATGAGTCTGTTTGATAGGCACCATTCATTAATAATATTTAATTCCTCTTGGAGTTTAGAATTATCTGTTGAAAATATATTGGTGTCATCTGCGAATAAAATACAATCCAAAGCAGGTGCAGCATTTACTAAGTCATTTATAAAAATTAAAAATAAGAGGGGTCCTAAAATTGATCCCTGTGGGACACCAATCGTAATTGCCCTCATTTGCGAACAATCATTATCTGTTTTGGTAAATTGAAATCTATTTTGGAGATAACTTTGAATAAGAGTGGAAGACTTTACACTAAAATTGTAGTAAAAAAGTTTGTCAATTAAAATTTTGTGATTAATCGTATCGAATGCCTTTGAAAAATCCAAAAATACGCCCTGAGTTATATTACTTTGATCTAAATTAGTATATAAAAATTCCATTAGACTGTTTATTGCTGTAGTGGTGCTTTTACCTTTTCTAAAACCAAATTGTTTAGGCGACAAGATGTTATTGGTTTCTAAAAAATCCCGTATTTGCAAAGACAAACATTTCTCTAAAATTTTTGATAAAGCAGGAAGAATGGAAATGGGCCGGTAATTAGATGGATCTGATCTATTTCCTTTTTTGAATAATGGAGTCACGCGAGCTATTTTTAAACAATTTGGGAAATTAGATTGTTGTATAACAAGATTTATAAGATGTGTTAAAACTGGAATTAGGACTAGTTTATTTTCTTTTATTGCACGGAGAGAAATCCTATCATAGCCGGTTGCTTTAGGAAGACTGAAAGAATCAATTATTTGCAGTGTTTGGTAGGGGTCAATTATCTGGAAGCTAAAATCAATATCATTTACACAGTTGTCCATAAATTTAGAAAAGTGAATATCGGAAAGTGGCAACTCATTGGCCAGTTTATTACCAACATTTACGAAATGATCATTTAAGGTCTCAGCTATATCTTGCGAGTCTGTTAGGAGTTTTCCATCTTTGTTTATGCTCGTTGGGCTATCTGAAACGCAACATTATAATTTTGCGTTTTATTGCAGATCATAACCATTACAATACACTAAATACAATACAGTTACTGTAGGTAACTATAATTACTAAAGCTAACATACTATTTTGTTGCTAATTGTCAATATGTACACATTTTTATAAAAAAAATATTGACGATTTTTACCAGGGGGTGTTTGCAATGTATAATTACAATGGTTTCTATACCCCGATATACGCTTTTTTCACCATACGATGCCAGCCCTGGAACAAATTAACATCGTATCTCGAGGGTGCACTGTATATGACATGCTCGCGGCTGAAATTGCTGAAGAATTTTCAGCAACAGAACGGATAACAAACTCAATAGATTTAGACAAAAGAGACAAAGATTGATGTAAAAGTATTGGTCTGCTTTAGGCCGTCGCTACAACCACAGCCAAAAGGCTCTTTACCAAATTAGATGAGCGCCACTAGACTTGATAACATTTACATCTGTCAGAATATTGCCAGTGATCTTCAAGAGAGGCCTACTAAATGATCCTAACATCAATATGGCATATGAGCTTTTGAAAATGTGCAAAGAATAAAAAGATGAACATGCATTTATGCTTCATGAGTTTACACATACAGCCATGGCTGTATTGAGACAAAAACATAAAAAAACTAGAAGTGATGCGGCCTCTTGAATAACCTGTTAAGTAAAGAACTGATGTGACCTTCACAACTACTGGCAGTAGCAAGATGGAAGGTCATGAGTAATAAAAATACACCCACAAATAGGCAAAACCAAAACTGGTGAAACATCTATTGCCAAATACTTATGGAAAAACAGATCTACTTCAGATACAGTAGAGGCTCTTTTAACATACACGTTCTATAGTATAAATGCCAAAAAAATAAAAATATTTTGAGAAGTTTTTGCTTCAAACAATGTAATATATTATATATATAGGTAATATTTGATAAAGTATTAAGTCCAGCAAGTTCTCAAGTTTGAATTGAATTTTAATCTATCTCGCAATACATGCAAAAGAAAAAAAAATGCACAAGTTATATCTAATATATATACAACTTTCACCACATTTTAGTTTGTTGTGATAAATCGTAAAATATTTCGACAATACAAATAATAGGGTAGCTGTTTAATTATTCATCAATACAGAGAGAATCGATTGGTGCAGGTGTTACAACGTTGGTCTACCAACCCGGATGTTACAGACGGGAGTATTGTGGAAAGTTCTCTTTTGTCATAGCCTCTGTATTATCAACCTCCTGGTTACAGATAGCCAAAAAATAGGTAGCATATTTAAGCTTTGTAAAATAAGAAGTTTTTGCTTTTTTGGCTTTGTTCTAAATTTATAAAATGTTTATTTTTAGTCTTCCTTTGCAGGATACATTTACTATTTAGGAAATAAATGAGCTTATTGTTGCAAGTGAACATCAAAGTTATGCACTCCCTATCAACTTCTTCTAAAAATATTGCAAACGGGGTCATTTAAGCCAGTGAGATCGATCATAAAAGGAGAAAGGTTAATGAGCAAACCAATAACACTGCAGTTATGGTACAGCCAAAAATAATTGGAGATAAGTAAAGTTGTTTCTTTGTACGTGACCAAAGGAATGAACTTGGTAAGATCTAGGAACGTATTAGACACCTTGCATGTATATTACTGTTCTTATTACGCAACCTATGATAACGTGAATATTCCTGGAATGGATGATTTACATTGTATGAGGGCCTACTGTTTATTAATATAAGCAGATATCAAAGGCTTAAACTTTCTAAGAGTGCTACAAGGGCAACTTCGCAAGTAGGAAAAAACGCTATCAGCACTAAAAGCCACAACAAGCATGATAAACCAAAAAATCATAGAGGGTGGTCAACCTAATGCAAAAATAACAATGACTTTGGTCACCAGCAGTACGGGTGTAGAGAAACAAACAACTTTTCTACAATGCCCTCAATCCTTGCAAAACATGATTCTATGTTTTACAAACACTTGATACCAGCTCAATAGGTGAACATTGCCTACATTTAAAAACCTTTAGTAATAATAACTCTTTTTCACTGCCGAATTAAATTTTGACCAAATAATTATTCTGACCAAAATAATTCAAACAACTTTTCAAAAAAATAATAGCCTCCTAGTAGTTGTGCAATATCTTTAAAACCAATGCAGATTTAATTTTACCGTAGAATGCATTTTAGTAAACACACAATTTTTCAACAAGATAAGAAAAACACTGTTTAGCGAATCAGACTCTCCTAAAACTTCTGACTTAGGAAAAGAAAAGTGTAACCCTGTTAATAAGCCAATACATCGTCTTACGGTGTGAACTTCTATTATTGTGAAAGCGGATGCATCGGCTTACGGAAGCAAATAAGATAAGGCAAGAGCAATGAATATTGTGAGTAAATTTTAAGATAATCTTGCGACGTTGCATAGAATTGAACAAGAGTACACGAGTTTACAAATTAAGCAGTGCCCATAGTTTTAGCAAATTAAAAAACCAAAAATTGTAAGACTTTTTAGAAAAAAACTGGTTCTAGAAGACAGGTGAAGACTGGTTCTTAGAGAAGAAAGCACCGACACTAGTGGACTGATTTTGATACAATGACAAGTAATGATGACAGGTACTTATATTCGAGTTGGGTCGTTGATCAGGAACCTTATAGTATATATTAAAACCAAGTCTACAAGGGAAAAATGGCACAGCTGAAAATTGATAAGAAAAAATATAATAAGCTGTTAATTATTATTACTAAAAATATATGAACTTTTACCAACACAAGCTGGGTAGCGCAAAGTGGTGCCGCTCAGGGGAGTCCCATGAGTAACACGCTTTTGATGTAGTTTCAGATGTAGTTCGGCTTCAGTAATTATGTACAGAACATGTCCCATTAGTTAGTAGTCAACTAATAAGTCCATTATGTGTGCACATAACAAAGAAAAACAAAAAAATTTTGTTTCACAAAAACTTGCTTTTCATTGCAATAATTGTTTCACAGTGACCAGCTACGTCATACGCAAAACAAATACTACAATTATCGGCTGAGCAATATTACTGATGACCAAGACTATCTTATTTTTAACAATTATCATAATAACAATTGTAATGCACGATGCAGTAAGCTACAGTAAATGTTGACTTTTCAGACTCAAAACCTGCTCAACTTGCTAACCACGATAGTTGGAGAAAAGTGTCTGAGCTTTTTATGCGTTACATGTAGCCTTTTTATTCATTATATCAAGTAATGTAACATTCGTGGTCATAAATTTGGTATCAAAGTTTTTTACAAACTCATTTTGGTTGAAAGGAGTTATACCCTAGATGTGCAATTGTAAAACACGCTTTGCTGTACAGTCACTTTTGTAATACATATGTGACGGCTCGTATCATTTTCAATACAAACGCGGCATTTCATATAGCGCACAATAGGCTCTCAAAGCGAAACTCGTCCATGCGGCTTAGACTTTTGCGTTTTGAGGTCATGATTTTTCTAGGGCGAATCATATGTCAGGAATCACTTTCTGATGTGTTTGATTAGCTAGTATGCCTTATTAGAATGTTTTGCAGGCTTTAAAGTGGTTGCTAAGGACGAATAAAATGGCGATATTTCATTTCCGGTGATTCGGTCTACGTATCGTTTTTTTAAAGTCTTACCGCGATGTCGATGGTGGTGATTTTTGGAAAGAATTTGAGGAGGTACATGTAGATTATTTAGATTTACAATGTAGAGAAGAAAGTGATAGTGATTTTGGAAGCAGTGAGATCGATTTAAATCTTGAGAATGATGGGAATACTCAGCCAATTTTACTGATACCAGTCGTAGTTTAGAGACACTTTCTAAAAAGAATGCAGCTGCTCAGCCCTGCTCAGATGATACAAGTACAGCTCTGCCAACAGATGTAGAGTTTCAACTCAGTGATGATGAATACTTACTGCAAGCAGGTAGGTGTAGTCTAAGAAAAGTAATACATACATGTATTATTATGAGTATTATTTTATTAGGTATTATTTTACTAGAATTCTCTTGTAGTATTATTATCTTCTTCCACAGTTTGGTTTAAACGATTAACTAGCACTTTCCATTACCAATCTAACCCAATCTAGGTAAGTCAAAAAAATTTAAAACATTTCTTGTTGCTTGTTACAAAACGTAAATGTTATTTTAGTAAAAAACAAACACATACAGCCCGAAATATAATAATAATTACTTGACTATTACAAGGGTCTAAGGCTTTAAATGTAGTGTTTTAAGTTTGAACATTGCTGAGTTTTAATCATTAGCAATTGCCAATTGCAAATGCTAATTAAGAATTATAAAAACAATCAAATTTATAAATAAAAATGTACAATTAAAAATTAAAATAGTAAATGTACAATGTACTTGATAGCCTATAAAAAACAAATGTTCTTTTTGTTTAATTCTTAGGTCCTCTACTCTGCCAACCCACAGCAACCTGGGCCACTCTATTTCAAAACCCTCGGAGGTGTGCGCTATTTGGAGTAGTTTGTGACACCTTCCCTGCACAAGTAGATTATCTGATTGATGAGACTGCTTGTACAACAAAAGGAGTCAACAGCATCGTATCCAATTTTCATCACTATTTAGAGACCTATGGTCTTGGTGAAGAGAAAGCTTTGTTCCACGCTGACAACTGTTGGTATGCAAGCAACAACCAATTTTTTGAAGTTTCATGTTTGTATTTAAAATGTAGTGATAAAATTATGTACACATATCAAACCCTTTTTAGTGGCCAGAATAAAAACAATGCAGTAATACAGTACATGGCTTGGTGCGTTGCAAACGAGCTGCACAAGGAGATTGAACTGAATTTTCTCGTCGCAGATCACACGAAGTTCAGCTGTGATTACTGCTTCGGCCTGCTAAAAAGGAAATACAGAACTAACAGAGAGCTTCTCTTTCTGATGTAGCTGAGGTATGTTTCTCATTTTGTCAATTAGTGAAATAAGAATTTGCAATTCTTCCATGCGCTATCTATACACAAACTATCTGAAGGTTCTTGGTTACTTAATCTGAGTTGAAAGTACAACATAGAGAAATTCGATAATGTTGTACAATAAATGTAATACTAATAGACAGTGTGTGCAGTAATCGTTGTTTTGCTGCAGGCAGTGTCCAAGTAAAAAGCATGCCAACAACGTGGAGAGTGAAGATATACATCTTATGTCTGCAGAGTCAGCCAGTCAGGGCGGCCTGAAATCATTTCGCCACCTTGTCTGAGTGTTGAACGTCAACAATATCTTTTCAAAGAAATCAGAGAGTTATGTGATGAGAGCAAAAGAAATCTTGTGTGCCCAGCGCCCATTCAACAGCCATCACAGCTCAATACGTCTGCTGCAACGACTGCAGAATCCAAAAAGACTACTAAAAAGTCTACTAAGGCTAGCTGTATCGCCCTGATACGGAAATGTAATTAATGCTATTAATTTATTATTTTATTTATATTATTATATTATAATCATGTTATTTTATTAATGTTTTAATCAATTTTAACCTGCTTTCACTTAAACCTAATTTATCTACTAAACAGGTAACATTAATCTCAAATTGTCTCCCCGGGCTCAGAAGCCTTGGATCGTCTACCCTAAAGACGCTAACTCATTCATCTCAGTAAAAGTTCTGTAAGTGCATTGAGTATACATGTATATTCTAACACTGATACATTTGCATCAATTTTATGCTCAAAATAATCAATTCAATGTGCAACACATTTTGGTAGTAACTCCTTTACTGTGTAATAATGTGTTCCTTCACAACGACACAACATGTGACCTTGACCTCACTGTTTTTATGTATTCGAGTTGACGTGACATCATCGGGACCCATTTCATATCGTTCGCCATGTTCTCTTCCCTATAGATCTCAATATTCATGAAAATATAATGTCTGTAGCGTGCGGTTGCTATGACATTCCAAAACGTCAACAAATAATACTGTTTAAAATTCAATCCATCAACATTAAAGACGAATTTCTCAGTTTGTGGTGACGACCATATTGACCAACACCTTCTTCAATAAAAACCTGCATCTCAGGTTAGGTTGCTTCGATTTCAATTCAGAAAACAGTTTTGAAAAGCTAAGAAATTTCTCTATTACATGGGGCTAAAAAACAAATTTGTGATCTGACCTCGTTTGTATTGAAAATGACACGAGCTGTCACATATATATATATATATATATATACAGTCAAACATGGATAACTTGTCCACGGATAGCTCGAACACATGGTTAATTCGAACGGTTTCTTTGGTCCGTTCCCACGTAATGATAAATTGCTATAGATAACTCGAACTCAACACTGTTAATTCGAACTGTTTTTTTGCCCAATGGCTACCGAAACGGTTGTTATCGCTTTAGAAAATCACTTTATTCAAAGCCATAGAGGTAAACCTCATCTTTTCGTAATTCATAAGCGTTGTTATTACCACCATCGGCAAAATAATTTTGTCAACGACTTTTCTAAAGGTTTGGTCAAATTTGATTTATACTGCTATATGATTAATAGCACGGGCTTGCCGGGTCACACGCGCAAGGATTTTCGCCAGGCACATACAAAACAAAAACAGCATGTCGTTTGCGAGGCAACCTCGCAACTGGGACAAAGGGCTATCAGCATTAAAAGCCACCACAAGCCTGATAATCTGAAATTCATAATGGGTTGGTGACCAATCTGCCAAAATCACAATAACATTTTCACCAGCAGTATGGGTGTATGTAAGCAAACAATTCTTCCATAGGGTGCTCAACCTTAGCAAAAGGGCATTCTATGTTTTACACACCTGTACACAGGTAAAGAAGACAAACATTGCTTACATTTGCAGCAAATTTGACAAAAATAAGACAAAAGCAGTAAATGTTGTAAATCAATTCTAATTTAATCTGGAAAAAATGCATAACGTTGAACAAGAACCCATGAGTCCACAAATGAAGCAGTGCACACAGTTTTAGCAAAGTGAAATTACAAAAAGAGAAAAGATGATTTTTTGAAGGAACCGGAGCCAGACCGGTGAAGGCCGGTTCTTAGAGAAGGAAGCACTGACACTAGAGACTGAACTTGATACAATGACAAATAATGACGAATGGTACTTTGCATTGATCTTGCCAGTTGATCAAGAACCTTATAATAAATATTTCAACTCGGTGTAAAAGGTAGAAATGGCTCTGCTTTAAATTGATGAAACAAGTTGTTTTAACTTATTATAGACCCCAGGCAGGTTAGTGTCAGGTAGTGCCGCACAGCACCATGAATAAGACGATTCTGATGTGGTTTAAGATGTGCTTTGGCTTCAGTAGTTCTGTACAGAACCTTTCTCATTAGTGAGTAGTTTACTAATTAGTTCATCATGTCTGCACTTAACCAAAGAAAGCAAAAGGTTTTGTTTCGCAACAACATTATTTTTATTGCAAGGTCATTTTCACAGTGACCAGCTATGCTTGAAGTGTTACAACTAGTACAATTTTCTGTGGAGCAATATCACTGATGACAGTGACTATCTTATATTTAACAATAATGATAATACGGTAAAAACCATAAAAATTATCGACTATTTTGACTTGAGACATGCTCCACTTGTTACTCTTGTTAGTGGGAGAAAGAGCTCAAAAAGTGTCTGAGCTCGTTATGTGTCACATTTTAGCCATCTTTTTCTTTATATCAGCTAATTTAAATCTGGTGATAAATTTGGTATCAAATTTTTTTCCAAAAAACATTTTGGGTAAAACGAGTTATAATACCTTATCTGTTTCATTGTAAAACTATATGTTTTGCAGTATATTTGAGTATTTTTTCAGTAAAATATCACTTGAGTAGCAAGATAGTTCAAAGGTGAAGATGCCACAACTCATAGCCAGACAGTTTCATAAACAATTCAGCTTCATCAACTTGAAGGGACACGTCATGGCAATCAAAAATCACAACCTGCTCAAATGTCTATAACAGCACTCGTTATTACTTCAGTGCTTACAAACGAACTAGCAAACAAGGCTAAAGCAAACAAAGTGTATCCCATGTTATGTCAAATTGGCGATAATCCTAAATCTTACCCCGTTTATCCCTTGACTCCTATGACAGCGTAATGTTCTCCAAGCCCAAATAAACCACACTGAATCTCACACTTTTTGACCTACAAAAATACAATACATCAACATTGATACTAAAATGCAATGTTTATTGGTGTATGAAGAGAGTAACAATTTTAAAGACATTACAATACGTGTTAAAATATGAAAGACCAACAAAGAGAGGCACATTTTATGACCTTATATCTGAAACCATGTTATGTGACACCATAGCGACTCACAAAATACATGAACAGAACCTCAAGAAAATGCATAGAATACTATCAACAGAACGCTTATGGAAGCCCAGATATAAATTTCAAGGTTGACACAGAAAGAGTAAAATAATGTAATCACTGTTTTAATCAAAAATTTCATTTGGCAAAAACCACAATTCTAACTCGGTTAAATTTTTTGGAAAATCTTCAGATCATGTCTGCATGTGTTTCTGTAAACATTTATCTATTGTGAAGTAACAAGTGCTATGAAAATAATTGACTTGGTGCCTTTAGTGCAATGCCACATTAGGGCTTACAAAGTTGGAACCAATCAGTTCATTTGACAAACATCAAAGAATGATTAACTGTGAAGTGGAACTGTAACTAATAGTTTTCCTTCACAACTCGGTTCAATTAATGACATTGTGACATGAAACTCGTTGCTGTAATCAACTTAAGATAAAGAAATCTTCACTTGAATGGTTTTTGTTCATGCGACATAAAAAATGAATATGTACCACAAGGAACCGCATGATACTATTTATAATTTGCATGATCATCAGCATCGATCACACCAAGTTTCTACCAAAAAAAATCTTCATTACAAGAATTGCAAGTTGAAGACTGGGAAAGAAAGATTTTAGAAGTTCTCTTCTCATGCCTTTTAAACAAACCAGGCATCATATAGACCTTATTAAAGTTTTTCAAATAGCTCTCTTTAAATAAAACTGAAACTAACAACGCTGAACATGTGCTTTTAAATAGCATATATTAGACTTTACAATTATTATAAATATTTATTACATATGTCCTCGCTTTTGAATAGCAAGGAGCAATCGATGCCAATCTCATTCATATATCAATATATCCTACTATTTATTTTAACATTTGACAGATTATTAATATTTATTTGATGAATTTGCATATCTTTGGGTTGTTGTTTTAAAACTCTAAGGCCTTTATATAAACTAGGCTTAGAAGGAATGGAGGGTCTTGACTCAAATCCTGTAGTATGTACGACACCAGGTTTTGCCGCAAACTGTAGGGTGCATGAATCTGTGCAATGAAATATCATTCAGCAATGTCAAATATATTGATCAATTCCGAAAATTGCAGTTAAATTTAGTATATTAGAAGCAATTTTTCACAGTTCCAAATAATTGCAGCTAGAACAATAGGATTCGCGTACCTTACCTTTAGTCAGAATATATTAGCTTGCAGATAAATTTGTCTGGTACTAGTGCATCAGCTATTACTAGCATGGCACTAGTGCATCAGCTATTACTAGCATGACACTAGTGCATCAGCTATTACTAGCATGGTACTAGTGCATCAGCTATTACTAGCATGGCACTAGTGCATCAGCTATTACTAGCATTGCACTAGTGCATCAGCTATTACTAACATGGCACTAGTGCAGAAGCAATTACTAACATGGTACTAGTGCATCAGCTGTTACTAACATGGCACTAGTGCATCAGGTATTACTTGCATGGCACTAGTGCATCAGCTATTACTAGCATGGCACTAGTGCATCAGCAGTTACTAACATGGTACTAGTACATCAGCTATTACTAGCATGGCACTAGTGCATCAGCTATTACTAACATGGTACTAGTGCATCAGCTATTACTAGCATGGCACTAGTGCATCAGCTATTACTAGCATGACACTAGTGCATCAGCTATTACTAGCATGGTACTAGTGCATCAGCTATTACTAGCATGGCACTAGTGCATCAGCTATTACTAGCATTGCACTAGTGCATCAGCTATTACTAACATGGCACTAGTGCAGAAGCAATTACTAACATGGTACTAGTGCATCAGCTGTTACTAACATGGCACTAGTGCATCAGGTATTACTTGCATGGCACTAGTGCATCAGCTATTACTAGCATGGCACTAGTGCATCAGCAGTTACTAACATGGTACTAGTACATCAGCTATTACTAGCATGGCACTAGTGCATCAGCTATTACTAACATGGTACTAGTGCATCAGCTATTACTAGCATGGCACTAGTGCATCAGCTATTATTAGCATGGCACTAGTGCATCAGCTATTACTAACATGGCACTAGTGCATCAGCTATTAATAGCATAGCACTAGTGCATCAGCTATTACTAGCATGGTACTAGTGCATCAGCTACTATTAACATGGTAATAGTGCATCAGCTATTACTAGCATGGCACTAGTTCCTCAGCTATTACTAGCAGGGCACTAGTGCATCAGCTACTACTAACATGGTAATAGTGCATCAGCTATTACTAGCATGGCACTAGTTCATCAGCTATTACTAACATGGTACTAGTGCATCAGCTATTACTAGCATGGCACTAGTGCATCAGCTATTATTAGCATGGCACTAGTGCATCAGCTATTACTAACATGGCACTAGTGGATCAGCTATTAATAGCATAGCACTAGTGCATCAGCTATTACTAGCATGGTACTAGTGCATCAGCTACTATTAACATGGTAATAGTGCATCAGCTATTACTAGCATGGCACTAGTTCCTCAGCTATTACTAGCAGGGCACTAGTGCATCAGCTATTACTAGCATGACACTAGTTCATCAGCTATTACTAACATGGTACTAGTGCATCAGCTATTACTAGCAGGGCACTAGTGCATAAGCTATTACTAGCATGGTACTAGTGCATCAGCTATTACTAGCATGGCACTAGTGCATCAGCTATTACTAGCATGGTACTAGTGCATCAGCTATTACTAGCATGGCACTAGTTCATCAGCTATTACTAACATGGTACTAGTGCATCAGTTATTACTAGCAGGGCACTAGTGCATAAGCTATTACTAGCATGGCACTAGTGCATCAGCTATTACTAGCATGGTACTAGTGCATCAGCTATACTAGCATGACACTAGTTCATCAGCTATTTTTAGCAGGGCACTAGTGCATCAGCTATTACTAGCATGGCACTAGTGCATCAGCTATTACTAGCATGGTGCTAGTGCATCAGCTGTTACTAGCATGGCACTAGTGCATCAGTTATTACTAGCATGGCACTAGTTCATCAGCTATTACTAACATAGTACTAGTGTATCAGCTATTACTAGCATTGTATTAGTGCATCAGCTATTACTATCATGGCACTAGTGGATCAGCTATTACTAGCATGGCACTAGTGCACCAGCTATTACTAGCATGGCACTAGTCATCAGCTATTACTATCATGGCACTAGAGCATCAGCTATTACTAGCATGGCACTAGTGCATCAGCTATTACTAGCACGGCACCAGTGCATCAGCTATTACTAGCATGGTACTAGTACATCAGCTATTGCTAGCATGGTACTAGTGCATCAGCTATTACTAGCATGACACTAGTGCATCAGCTATTACTAGCATGGTACTAGTGCATCAGCTATTACTAGCATGGCACTAGTGCATCAGCTACTACTAGCATGGTACTAGCAGTAGATACGAAAAGCCGAACGCGCTGAATTACCAAACAGACCGAATATCTTTTGGGAGTTGCCCTCCCTCAACTATTATCTATAAATCAATTATTATCTATAAATAATATCAATTGTATGTTTTATATAATTATAATAAATATTACTATATATAGAAATAAATATATTAATTTCCAATTGAATAAAGAAACAATTTTGGCTAGTTATTAAGCTACTAGTTCACCAATAGTTAAAGATACTACTGAACAAATAAAACCTCTTGCTTCTACTAGGCATTTCCCTTTTATCTGTCAAAGGTAAGGCAAGTACTGATTGGAGTATAGTGACAGCAAAAATACTTCGATTGAATATGTAATACTTGTATTTTTATTCACAGCGTGCTTCACTGGCGCAAAAATAAACAACAGCCTCTAAAATGTTTCTACGGAATTCATTGAGCTCTTTATTTATAGAAGTTTGAGTTATGCACCCTTATCCTTAAAATGTCACGCGAGAGGGCAACTCCCAAAATATTCGGTCTGTTCGGTCATTCAGTGCGTTCGGCTTTTCGTATCTACCGATGGTACTAGTGCATCAGCTATTACTAGCATGGAACTAGTGCATCAGCTACTACTAACATGGTAATAGTGCATCAGCTATTACTAGCATGGCACAAGTGCATCAGCTATTACTAGCATGGAACTGGTGCAGCAGCTGTTACTAGCATAGTACTAGTGCATCAGCTATTACTAGCATGGCACTAGTGCATCAGCTACTACTAACATGGTAATAGTGCATCAGCTATTTGTTTCATGACACTAGTGCATCAGCTATTACTAGCATAGCACTGGTGCATCAGCTATTACTAACATGGCACAAGTGCATCAGCTATTACTAGCATGGAACTAGTGCATCAGCTACTACTAACATGGTACTAATGCATCAGCTATTACTACATGTAGCATGGCACTAGTTCATCAACTATTACTAGCATAGGACTAGTGCATCAGCTACTACTAACATGGTAATAGTGAATCAGCTATTACTACATCTAGCATGGCACTAGTTCATCAACTATTACTAGCATGGCACTAGTGCATCAGCTATTACTAGCATGGCACTGGTGCATCAACTGTTACTAGCATAGTACTAGTGCAGAAGCTATTACTAGCATGGCACTAGTGCATCAGCTATTACTAACATGGCACTAGTTCATCAGCTATTACTAGCATGGTACTAGTGCATCAGCTACTACTAACATGGTACTAGTGCATCAACTATTACTAGCATGGCACTAGTGCATCAGCTATTACTAGCATGGCACTAGTGCATCAGCTGTTACTAGCATAGTTTTAGTGCATCAGCTATTACTAGCATGGCATTAGTGCATCAGCTACTACTAACATGGTAGTAGTGCATCAGCTATTTATTTCATGGCACTAGTGCATCAGCTATTACTAGCATGGCACTGGTGATCAGCTATTACTAACATGGAACTTGTGCATCAGCTACTACTAGCATGGTGCTAGTGCATCAGCTATCACTAGCATGGCACTAGTTCATCAGCTATTACTATCATGGCACTAGTGCATCAACTGTTCCTAGCATAGTACAATAGCATCAGCTATTATTTATTTTCATGGCACAAGTGCATCAGCTATTACTAGCATGGTACTAGTGCATCAGCTATTACTAGCATGGCACTAGTGCAACAGCTATTACTAGCATGGCACTGGTGCATCAGCTATTACTAGCATGGTACTAGTGCATCAGCTATCACTAGCATGGTACTAGTTCATCAGCTATTACTATCATGGCACTAGTGCATCAACTGTTACTAGCATAGTACTAGTGCATCAGCTATTATTTATTTTCATGGCACAAGTGCATCAGCTATTACTAGCATGGTACTAGTGCATCAGCTATTACTAGCCTGGTACTAGTGCATCAGCTACTACTAACATGGTACTAGCGCATCAGCTACTACTAACATGGTAATAGTGCATCAGCTATTACTAGCATGGCACTAGTTCATCAGCTATTACTAACAAGGTGCTAGTCATAGGCTATTACTAGAATGGTACTAGTGCGTCAGCTATTACTAGCATGGCCCTAGTGCATCAACTATTACTAGCGTGGTACTAGTGCATCAGCTATTACTAGCATGGCACTAGTGCATCAGCTATTACTAGCATGGCACTAGTTCATCAGCTATTACTAACATTGTACTAGTGCATCAGCTATTACTAGCATGGTACTAGTGCATCAGCTATTACTAGCATGGCACTAGTGCATCAGCTATTACTAGCATGGCGCTAGTGCATCAGCTAGTACAAGCTTGGCACTAGTGCATCAGCTATTACTAGCATGGTACTAGTGCATCAGCTATTACTGGCATGGCAGTAGTGCATCAGCTATTACTAGCATGGTACTACCGCATCAGCTATTACTAACATGGCACTAGTGCATAAGTTATTACTAGCATGGCACTAGTGCATCAGCTATTACTAGCATGGTACTAGTGCATCAGCTGTTACTAGCATGGTACTAGTGCATCAGCTATTACTAGCAGGAAACTAGTGCATCAGCTATTACTAGCGTGGTACTAGTTCATCAGCTATTACTAGCATGGGACTAGCGCATCAGCTATTACTAGCATTGCACTATATCATCAACTATTACTAGCATGGGACTAATGCATCAGCTATTACTAGCATGCCACTAGTGCATCAGCTAATACTAGCATGGTACTAGTGCATCAGCTATTACTAGCAGGGAACTAGTGCATCAGCTATTACTATCATGGTACTAGTGCATCAGCTATTACTAACATGGTACTAGTGCATCAGCTATTACTAGCATGGCACTAGTGCATCAGCTATTACTAGCATGGCAAAAGTTCATCAGCTATTACTAACATGGTACTAGTGCATCAGCTATTACTAGCATGGCACTAGTGCATCAGCTATTACTAGCATGGTACTAGTTCTTATGCTATTGCTAGCATGGCACTAGTGCATCAGCTATTACTAGCATGGTAGTAGTACGTCAGCTATTACTAGCATGGCACTAGTGCATCAGCTACTGCTAACATGGTAATAGTGCATCAGCAATTACTAGCATGGCACTATTTCATCAGCTATTACTAACATGGTACTAGTGCATCAGCTATTACTAGCATGGCACTAGTTCATCAGCTATTACTAACATGGTACTAGTGCATCAGCTATTACTAGCATGGTACTAGTGCATCAGCTAATATTAGCATGGCACTAGTGCATCAGCTATTACTAGCATAGCACTAGTGCATCAGCTATTACTAGCATGGTACTAGTGCATCAGCTACTACTAACATGGTAATAGTGCATCAGCTATTACTAGCATGGCACTAATTCCTCAGCTATTACTAGCAGGGCACTAGTGCATCAGCTATTACTAGCATGACACTAGGGCATCAGCTCTTACTAGCATGGTACTAGTGCATCAGCTCTTACTAGCATGGCACTAGTGCATCAGCTTTTACTAGCATGGCAATAGTTCATCAGCTATTACTAACATGGTACTAGTGCATCAGCTATTACTAGCAGGGCACTAGTGCATAAGCTATTACTAGCATGGCACTAGTGCATCAGCTATTACTAGCGTGGTACTAGTGCATCAGCTATTACTAGCATGGCACTAGTGCATCAGCTATTACTAGCATGGTACTAGTGCATCAGCTATTACTAGCATGGCACTAGTGTATCAGCTATTACTAGCATTGCACTATTGCATCAGCTATTACTAGCATGGCACTAGTTCATCAGCTATTACTAACATGGTACTAGTGCATCAGCTATTACTAGCAGGGCACTAGTGCATAAGCTATTACTAGCATGGCACTAGTGCATCAGCTATTACTAGCATGGCACTAGTGCATCAACTATTATTAGAATGGTACTAGTGCATCAGCTATTATTAGCATGGTACTAGTGCATCAGCTATTACTAGCATGGCACTAGTGCATCAGCTATTACTAGCATGGTACTAGTGCATCAGCTATTACTAGCATGGCACTAGTGCATCAGCTATTACTAACATTGCACTAGTGCATCAGCTATTACTAGCATGGCACTAGTGCATCAGCTATTACTAACATGGCACTAGTGCATCAGCTATTACTAGCATGGCACTAGTTCATCAGCTATTACTAGCATGGAACTAGTGCATCAGCTATTACTAGCATGGTACTAGTGCATCAGCTATTACTAACATGGCACTAGTTCATCAGCTATTACTAACATGTAACTAGCGCATTAGCTATTACTAACATGGCACTAGTTCATCAGCTATTACTAACATGGTACTAGTGCATCAGCTATTACTAGCATGGTACTAGTGCATCAGCTATTACTAGCATGGCACTAGTGCATCAGCTATTACTAGCATGGCACTAGTGCATCAGCTATTACTAGCATGGCACTAGTGCATCAGCTATTACTAGCATGGCACTAGTGCATCAGCTGTTACTAGCATAGTACTTGTGCATCAACTGATAATTTCATGGCACTAGTGCATCAGCTATTACTAGCATTGTACTAGTGCATCAGCGACTACTAGCATGGTACTAGTGCATCAGCTATTACTAGCATGGAACTAGTGCATCAGCTACTACTAACATGGTAATAGTGCATCAGCTATTACTAGCATGGCACTAGTGCATCAGCTATTACTAGCATGGCACTAGTGCATCAGCTGTTACTAGCATAGTACTAGTGCATCAGCTATTACTAGCATGGCACTAGTGCATCAGCTACTACTAACATGGTAATAGTGCATCAGCTATTTATTTCATGGCACTAGTGCATCAGCTATTACTGGCATAGCACTGGTGCATCAGCTATTACTAACATGGCACTTGTGCATCAGCTATTACTAGCATGGTACTAGTGCATCAGCTACTACTAACATGGTACAAATGCATCAGCTATTACTACATGTAGCATGGCACTAGTTCATCAACTATTACTACCATAGTACTAGTGCATCAGCAACTACTAACATGGTAATATTGCATCAGCTATTACTACATGTAGCATGGCACTAGTTCATCAACTGTTACTAGCATGGCACTTGTGCATCAGCTATTACTAGTGTGGCACTGGAGCATCAGCTGTTACTAGCATAGTACTAGTGCATAAGCTATTACTAACATGGCACCAGTGCATCAGCTATTACTAACATGGCACTAGTTCATCAGCTATTACTAGCATGGTACTAGTGCATCAGCTACTACTAACACGGTACTAGTGCATCAACTATTACTAGCATAGCACTAGTGCATCAGCTATTACTAGCATGGCACTAGTGCATCAGCTATTACTAGCATGGTACTAGTGCATCAGCTATTACTAGCATGGTACTAGCGCATCAGCTATTACTAACATGGCACTAGAGCATAAACTATTACTAGCATGGCACTAGTGCATCATCTATTACTAGCATGGTACTAGTGCATCGGCTATTACTAGCATGGTACTAGTGCATCAGCCATTACTAGCAGGGAACTAGTGCATCAGCTATTACTAGCATGGCACTAGTGCACCAGCTATTACTAACATGGTACTAGTGCATCAGCTATTACTAACATGGTACTAGTGCATCAGCTATTACTAGCATGGCACTAGTGCATCAGCTACTACTAACATGGTACTAGTGCATCAACTATTACTAACATGGTAATAGTGCATCAGCTATTACTACATGTAGCATGGCACTAGTTCAGCAACTATTACTAGCATGGCACTAGTGCATCAGCTATTACTAACATTGCACTAGTATATCAGCTATTAATAACATGGTACTAGTGCATCAACTATTACTAGCATGGCACTGGTGCATCAGCTATTACTAACATGGCACTAGTGCATCAGCTATTACTAGCATGGTACTTGTGCATCAGCTAATACTAACATAGTGCTAGTGCATCAGCTATTACTAGCATGGCACTGGTGCATTAGCTATTACTAACATGGCACTAGTGCATCAGCTATTTCTAACATGGCACTAGTGCATCAGCTATTACTAACATAGTACTAGTGCATCAGCTATTACTAGCATGGCACTAGTGCATCAGCTATTACTAGCATGGCACTGGTGACTCAGCTATTACTGACATGGCACTAGTGCATCAGCTATTACTAGCATGGCACTAGGGTATCAGCTGTTACTAGCATATAACTAGTGCATCAGCTACTACTAACATGGCATTAGTGCATCAGATATTACTAGCATGGCACTAGTGCATCAGCTATTACTAGCATATGGTTCTAGTGCATCAGCTACTACTAACATGGCATTAGTGCATCAGATATTACTAGCATGGCACTATTGCATCAACTATTACTATCATGGCTCTAGAGCATCAGCTATTACTAGCATGGCACTAGTGCATCAGCTATTACTAGCATGGCACTAGCGCATCAGCTATTACTAGCATGGTACTAGCGAATCAGCTATTATTAGCATGGCACTAGTGCATCAGCTATTACTATCATGGCACTAGTGCATCAGCTATTACTCGCATGGTACTAGTGCATCAGCTACTACTAACATGGTAATAGTGCATCAGCTATTACTAGCATGGACTAATGCATCAGCTATTACTAGCATAGTACTAGTGCATCAGCTATTACTAGCATGACACTAGTGCATCAGCTATTACTAGCATGGCACTAGTGCATCAGCTATTACTAACATGACACTAGTGCATCAGCTATTATTAGCATGACACTAGTGCATCAGCTATTACTAACATGGTACTAGTGCATCAGCTATTACTAGCGTGGCACTAGTGCATCAGCTATTACTAGCAAGCACTAGTCCATCAGCTATTACTAGCATGGTACTAGTGCATCAGCTATTACTAGCATGGTACTAGTGCATCAGCTACTACTAACATGGCACTAGTGCATCAGATATTACTAACATGGCACTAGTGCATCAGCTATTACTAGCATGGTACTAGTGCGTCAGCTACTACTAACATGGTAATAGTTCATCAGCTTTTACTAGCATGGAACTAGTTCATCAGCTATTACTAGCATGGCACTAGTGCATCAGCTATTACTAGCACGGTACTAGTGCATCAGCTACTACTAACATGGTAATAGTGCATCAGCTATTACTAGCATGGCACTATTGCATCAGCTATTACTAGCATGGCACTAGTGCATCAGCTATTACTAGCATGGCACTAGTGCATCAGCTATTACTAGCGTGGCACTAGTGCATCAGCTATTACTAGCAAGCACTAGTCCATCAGCTATTACTAGCATGGTACTAGTGCATTAGCTATTACTAGCATGGTACAAGTGCTTCAGCTACTACTTACATTGCGCTAGTGAATCAGCTATTACTAGCATGACACTAGTGCATCGGCTATTACTAGCATGGTACAAGTGCATCAGCTATTACTAGCATGATACTAGTGCATCAGCTATTACTTGCATGGTACTAGTGCATCAGCTGTTACTAGCATGGCACTAGTGCATCAGCTATTACTAACATGTCACTAGTGCATCAGCGTTACTAGCATGGCACTAGTGCATCATCTTTTACTAGCATGGAACTAGTGCATCAGCTATTACTAACATGGCACTAGTGCATCAGCTATTACTAGCATGGCACTAGTTCATCAGCTATTACTAGCATGGAACTAGTGCATCAGCTATTCCTAGCGTGGTACTAGTGCTTCAGCTATTACTAACATGGCACTAGTTCATCAGCTATTACTAACATGGAACTAGCGCATCAGCTATTACTAACATGGCACTAGTTCATCAGCTATTACTAACATGGTACTAGTGCATCAGCTATTACTAGCATGGCACTAGTGCATCAGCTATTACTAGCATGGTACTAGTGCATCAGCTATTACTAGCATGGCACTAGTGCATCAGCTATTACTAGCATGGCACTAGTGCATCAGCTATTACTAGCATGGCACTAGTGCATCAGCTATTACTAGCATGGCACTAGTGCATCAGCGACTACTAGCATGGTACTAGTGCATCAGCTATTACTAGCATGGCACTACTGCATCAGCTGTTACTAGAATAGTACTAGTGCATCAGCTATTACTAGCATGGAACTAGTGCATCAGCTACTACTAACATGGTAATAGTGCATCAGCTATTACTAGCATGGCACTAGTGCATCAGCTATTACTAGCATGGCACTAGTGCATCAGCTGTTACTAGCATAGTACTAGTGCATCAGCTATTACTAGCATGGCACTAGTGCATCAGCTACTACTAACATGGTAATAGTGCATCAGCTATTTATTTCATGGCACTAGTGCATCAGCTATTACTGGCATAGCACTGGTGCATCAGCTATTACTAACATGGCACTTGTGCATCAGCTATTACTAGCAAGGTACTAGTGCATCAGCTACTACTAACATGGTACTAATGCATCAGCTATTACTACATGTAGCATGGCACTAGTTCATCAACTGTTACTAGCATGGCACTTGTGCATCAGCTATTACTAGTGTGGCACTGGAGCATCAGCTGTTACTAGCATAGTACTAGTGCATAAGCTATTACTAACATGGCACAAGTGCATCAGCTATTACTAACATGGCACTAGTTCATCAGCTATTACTAGCATGGTACTAGTGCATCAGCTACTACTAACACGGTACTAGTGCATCAACTATTACTAGCATAGCACTAGTGCATCAGCTCTTACTAGCATAGCACTAGTGCATCAGCTCTTACTAGCATGGCACTAGTGCATCAACTATTACTACCATAGTACTAGTGCATCAGCTACTACTAACATGGTAATATTGCATCAGCTATTACTACATGTAGCATGGCACTAGTTCATCAACTGTTACTAGCATGGCACTTGTGCATCAGCTATTACTAGTGTGGCACTGGAGCATCAGCTGTTACTAGCATAGTACTAGTGCATAAGCTATTACTAACATGGCACCAGTGCATCAGCTATTACTAACATGGCACTAGTTCATCAGCTATTACTAGCATGGTACTAGTGCATCAGCTACTACTAACACGGTACTAGTGCATCAACTATTACTAGCATAGCACTAGTGCATCAGCTCTTACTAGCATGGCACTAGTGCATCAGCTATTACTAGCATAGTACTAGTGCATCAGCTATTACTAGCAGGGAACTAGTGCATCAGCTATTACTATCATAGCCCTAGTGCATCAGCTATTACTAGCATGGTACTAGCGCATCAGCTATTACTAACATGGCACTAGAGCATAAACTATTACTAGCATGGCACTAGCGCATCAGCTATTACTAGCATGGTACTAGTGCATCAGCTATTACTAGCATGGTACTAGTGCATCAGCTATTACTAGCAGGGAACTAGTGCATCAGCTATTACTAGCGTGGTATTAGTTCATCAGCTATTACTAGCATGGGGCTAGCGCATCAGCTATTACTAGCATTGCACTAGTTCATCAGCTATTACTAGCATGGGACTGATGCATCAGCTATTACTAGCATGGCACTAGTGCATCAGCTATTACTAACATGGCACTAGTACATAAGCTATTACTAGCATGGCACTAGTGCATCAGCTAATACTAGCATGGTACTAGTGCATCAGCTATTACTAGCAAGGAACTAGTGCATCAGCTATTACTATCATGGTACTAGTGCATCAGCTATTACTAACATGGTACTAGTGCATCAGCTATTACTAGCATGGCACTAGTGCATCAGCTATTACTAGCATGTCACTAGTTCATCAGCTATTACTAACATGGTACTAGTGCATCAGCTGTTACTAGCATGGCACTAGTGCATCAGCTATTACTAGCATGGTACTAGTTCTTATGCTATTACTAGCATGGCACTAGTGCATCAGCTATTACTAGCATGGAAGTAGTACATCAGCTATTACTAGCATGGCACTAGTTCATCAGCTATTACTAACATGGTACTAGTGCATCAGCTATTACTAGCATGGCACTAGTGCATCAGCTATTACTAGCATGGCACTAGTGCATCAGCTATTACTAGCATGGCACTAGTGCATCAGCTATTACTAGCATGGTACTAGTGCATCAGCTACTACTAATATGGTAATAGTGCATCAGCTATTACTAGCATGGCACTAGTTCATCAGCTATTACTAACATGGTACTAGTGCATCAGCTATTACTAGCAGGGCACTAGTGCATAAGCTATTATTAGCATGGCACTAGTGCATCAGCTATTACTAGCATGGTACTAGTGCATCAGCTATTACTAGCATGGCACTAGTGCATCAGCTATTACTAGCATGGTACTAGTGCATCAGCTATTACTAGCAGGGCACTAGTGCATAAGCTATTACTAGCATGGCACTAGTGCATCAGCTATTACTAGCATGGTACTAGTGCATCAGCTATTACTAGCATGGCACTAGTTCATCAGCTATTACTAACTTGGCACTAGTGCATCAGCTATTACTAGCATGGCACTAGTGCATCAGCTATTACTAGCATGGTACTAGTGCATCAGCTATTACTAGCATGGCACTAGTGCATCAGCTATTACTAGCATGGTAGTAGTACATCAGCTATTACTAGCATGGCACTAGTGCATCAGCTATTACTAGCTTGGCACTAGTGCATCAGCTATTACTAGCATGGTACTAGTGCATCAGCTGTTACTAGCATGGCCCTAGTGCATCAGCTATTACTAGCATGGTACTAGCGCATCAGCTATTACTAACATGGCACTAGAGCATAAGCTATTACTAGCATGGCACTAGTGCATCAGCTATTACTAGCATGGTACTGGTGCATAAGCTATTACTAGCATGGCACTAGTGCATCAGCTATTACTAACACGGTACTAATGCATCAGCTACTACTAACATGGTAATAGTGCTTCAGCTATTACTAGCATGGTACTAGTGCATCAGCTATTACTAGCATGGTACTAGTGCATCAGCTATTACTCGCATGGCACTAGTGCATCAGCTATTACTAGCATGGCACTAGTGCATCAGCTATTACTAGCATGGTACTAGTGCATCAGCTATTACTAGCATCGCACTAGTGCATCAGCTATTACTAGCATGGCACTAGTGCATCAGCTATTACTAGCATGGCACTAGTGCATCAGCTATTACTAGCATGGCACTAGTGCATCAGCTATTATTCGCATGGTACTAGTACATAAGCTATTACTAGCGTGCCACTAGTGCATCAGCAATTACTAACATGGTACTAATGCATCAGCTACTACTAACATGGTAATAGTGCATCAGCTACTATTAACATGGTAATAATGCATCAGCTATTATTAGCATGGCTCTAGTTCATCAGCTATTACTAACATGGTACTAGTGCATCAGCTATTTCTAGCATGGCACTAGTGCATCAGCTATTACTAACATGGCACTAGTGCACCAGCTACTGCTAACATGGTAATAGTGCATCAGCTATTACTAGCATGGCACTAGTGCATCAGCTATTACTAGCATGGTACTAGTGCATAAGCTATTACTAGCATGGCACTAGTGCAGCGGCGATTACTAGCATGGTACTAGTGCATCAGCCACTACTAACATGGTAATAGTGCATCAGCTATTACTAGCATGGCACTAGTTCATCAGCTATTACTAGCATGGTACTCGTGCATCAGCTATTACTAACATGGCACTAGTGCATCAGCTATTATTAGCATGGCACTAGTGCATCAGCTATTACTAGCATGGTACTAGTTCATCAGCTATTACTAACATGGTACTAGTGTATCAGCTATATTTGGAATGGTACTAGTGCATCAGCTATTACTAGCATGACACTAGTGCATCAGCTATTACAAGCATGGCACTAGTGCACTAGCTATTACTAGCATGGCACTAGTGCATCAGCTATTACTAGCATGGCACTAGTGCATCAGCTATTACTTACATGGCACTAGTGCATCAGCTATTACTATCATGGCACTAGTGCATCAGCTATTACTAGCATGGCACTAGTGCATCAGCTATCACTTGCATGGCACTAGTGCATCAGCTATTACTAGCATGGCACTAGTGCATCAGCTATTACTAGCATGGTACTAGTGCACCAGCTACTACTAATATGGTACTAGTGCATCAGCTATTACTAACATGGCACTAGTGCATCAGCTATTACTATCATGGCACTAGTGCATCAGCTATTACTAACATGGCACTAGTGCATCAGCTATTACTAGCATGGTACTAGTGCATCAGCTATTACTATCATGGTACTAGTGCATCAGCTATTACTATCATGGCACTAGTGTATCAGCTATTACTAGCATGGTACTAGTGCATCAGCTATTACTAGCATGGCACTAGTGCATCAGCTATTACTAATATGGCACTAGTGCATCAGCTATTACTAGCATGTCACTAGTTCATCAGCTATTACTAACATGGTACTAGTGCATCAGCTATTACTAGCATGGCACTAGTGCATCAGCTATTACTAGCATGGTACTAGTTCTTATGCTATTACTAGCATGGCACTAGTGCATCAGCTATTACTAGCATGGAAGTAGTACATCAGCTATTACTAGCATGGCACTAGTGCATCAGCTACTACTAACATGGTAATAGTGCATCAGCTATTACTAGCATGGCACTAGTTCATCAGCTATTACTAACATGGTACTAGTGCATCAGCTATTACTAGCATGGCACTAGTGCATCAGCTATTACTAGCATGGCACTAGTGCATCAGCTATTACTAGCATGGCACTAGTGCATCAGCTATTACTAGCATGGTACTAGTGCATCAGCTACTACTAATATGGTAATAGTGCATCAGCTATTACTAGCATGGCACTAGTTCATCAGCTATTACTAACATGGTACTAGTGCATCAGCTATTACTAGCAGGGCACTAGTGCATAAGCTATTATTAGCATGGCACTAGTGCATCAGCTATTACTAGCATGGTACTAGTGCATCAGCTATTACTAGCATGGCACTAGTGCATCAGCTATTACTAGCATGGTACTAGTGCATCAGCTATTACTAGCAGGGCACTAGTGCATAAGCTATTACTAGCATGGCACTAGTGCATCAGCTATTACTAGCATGGTACTAGTGCATCAGCTATTACTAGCATGGCACTAGTTCATCAGCTATTACTAGCTTGGCACTAGTGCATCAGCTATTACTAGCATGGCACTAGTGCATCAGCTATTACTAGCATAGTACTAGTGCATCAGCTATTACTAGCATGGCACTAGTGCATCAGCTATTACTAGCATGGTAGTAGTACATCAGCTATTACTAGCATGGCACTAGTGCATCAACTAATACTAGCTTGGTACTAGTGCATCAGCTATTACTAGCATGGCACTAGTGCATCAGCTATTACTAGCATGGTACTAGTGCATCAGCTGTTACTAGCATGGCCCTAGTGCATCAGCTATTACTAGCATGGTACTAGCGCATCAGCTATTACTAACATGGCACTAGAGCATACGCTATTACTAGCATGGCACTAGTGCATCAGCTATTACTAACATGGCACTAGTACATAAGCTATTACTAGCATGGCACTAGTGCATCAGCTAATACTAGCATGGTACTAGTGCATCAGCTATTACTAGCAGGGAACTAGTGCATCAGTTATTACTATCATGGTACTAGTGCATCAGCTACTACTAACATGGTAATAGTGCATCAGCTATTACTAGCATGGCACTAGTTCATCAGCTATTAATAACATGGTACTAGTGCATCAGCTATTACTAGCATGGCACTAGTGCATCAGCTATTACTAGCATGGTAGTAGTACATCAGCTATTACTAGCATGGCACTAGTGCATCAGCTATTACTAGCTTGGTACTAGTGCATCAGCTATTACTAGCATGGCACTAGTGCATCAGCTATTACTAGCATGGTACTAGTGCATCAGCTGTTACTAGCATGGTACTAGTGCATCAGCTATTACTAGCATGGCACTAGTGCATCAGCTATTACTAGCATGGTAGTAGTACATCAGCTATTACTAGCATGGCACTAGTGCATCAGCTATTACTAGCTTGGTACTAGTGCATCAGCTATTACTAGCATGGCACTAGTGCATCAGCTATTACTAGCATGGTAGTAGTACATCAGCTATTACTAGCATGGCACTAGTGCATCAGCTATTACTAGCTTGGTACTAGTGCATCAGCTATTACTAGCATGGCACTAGTGCATCAGCTATTACTAGCATGGTACGAGTGCATCAGCTGTTACTAGCATGGTACTAGTGCATCAGCTATTACTAGCATGGCACTAGTGCATCAGCTATTACTAGCATGGTAGTAGTACATCAGCTATTACTAGCATGGCACTAGTGCATCAGCTATTACTAGCTTGGTACTAGTGCATCAGCTATTACTAGCATGGCACTAGTGCATCAGCTATTACTAGCATGGTAGTAGTACATCAGCTATTACTAGCATGGCACTAGTGCATCAGCTATTACTAGCATGGTACTAGTGCATCAGCTATTACTAGCATGGCACTAGTGCATCAGCTATTACTAGCATGGTACTAGTGCATCAGCTGTTACTAGCATGGCCCTAGCGCATCAGCTATTACTAGCATGGTACTAGCGCATCAGCTATTACTAACATGGCACTAGAGCATACGCTATTACTAGCATGGCACTAGTGCATCAGCTATTACTAGCATGGTACTAGTGCATCAGCTATTACTAGCATGGTACTAGTGCATCAGCTATTACTAGCGTGGTATTAGTTCATCAGCTATTACTAGCATGGGGCTAGCGCATCAGCTATTACTAGCATTGCACTAGTTCATCAGCTATTACTAGCATGGGACTAGTGCATCAGCTATTACTCACATGGTACTAGTGCATCAGCTATTACTAGCATGGTACTAGTGCATCAGCTATTACTAGCATGGCACTAGTGCATCAGCTATTACTAGCATGGCACTAGTGCATCAGCTATTACTAACATGGCACTAGTACATAAGCTATTACTAGCATGGCACTAGTGCATCAGCTAATACTAGCATGGTACTAGCGCATCAGCTATTACTAGCAGGGAACTAGTGCATCAGTTATTACTATCATGGTACTAGTGCATCAGCTACTACTAACATGGTAATAGTGCATCAGCTATTACTAGCATGGCACTAGTTCATCAGCTATTACTAACATGGTACTAGTGCATCAGCTATTACTAGCATGGCACTAGTGCATCAGCTATTACTAGCATGGCACTAGTGCATCAGCTATTACTAGCATGGCACTAGTGCATCAGCTATTACTAGCATGGTACTAGTGCATCAGCTACTACTAATATGGTAATAGTGCATCAGCTATTACTAGCATGGCACTAGTTCATCAGCTATTACTAACATGGTACTAGTGCATCAGCTATTACTAGCAGGGCACTAGTGCATAAGCTATTATTAGCATGGCACTAATGCATCAGCTATTACTAGCATGGTACTAGTGCATCAGCTATTACTAGCATGGCACTAGTTCATCAGCTATTACTAACATGGTACTAGTGCATCAGCTATTACTAGCATGGCACTAGTGCATCAGCTATTACCAGCATGACACTAGTGCATCAGCTATTACTAGCATGGCACTAGTGCATCAGCTATTGCTAGCATGGTACCAGTGCATCAGCTATTACTACCATGGCACTAGTGCATCAGCTATTACTAGCATGGCACTAGTGCATCAGCTATTATTAGCATGGTACTAGTGCATCAGCTATTACTAGCATGGTACCAGTGCATCAGCTATTACTAGCATGGCACTAGTGCATCAGCTATTACTAGCATGGCACTAGTGTATCAGCTATTACTATCATGGCACTAGTGCATAAGCTATTACTAGCATGGCACTAGTGCATCAGCTACTACTAATATGGTAATAGTGCATCAGCTATTACTAGCATGGCACTAGTTCATCAGCTATTACTAACATGGTACTAGTGCATCAGCTATTACTAGCATGGCACTAGTGCATCAGCTATTACCAGCATGACACTAGTGCATCAGCTATTACTAGCATGGCACTAGTGCATCAGCTATTACTAGCATGGCACTAGTGCATCAGCTATTACTAGCATGGCACTAGTGCATCAGCTATTACTAGCATGGCACCAGTGCATCAGCTATTACTAACATGGCACTAGTGCATAAGCTATTACTAGCATGGCACTAGTGCATCAGCTAATACTAGCATGGTACTAGTGCATCAGCTATTACTAGCAGGGAACTAGTGCATCAGCTATTACTATCATGGTACTAGTGCATCAGCTATTACTAACATGGTACTAGTGCATCAGCTATTACTAGCATGGCACTAGTGCATCAGCTATTACTAGTTGGGAACTAGTGCATCAGCTATTACTAGCATGGCACTAGTGCATCAGCTATTACTAGCATGTCACTAGTGCATCAGCTATTACTAGCATGACACTAGTGCATCAGCTATTACTAGCATGGCACTAGTGCATCAGCTATTACTAGCATGGCACTAGTGCATCAGCTATTACTAACATGGCACTAGTACATAAGCTATTACTAGCATGGCACTAGTGCACCAGCTAATACTAGCATGGTACTAGTGCATCAGCTATTACTAGCAGGGAACTAGTGCATCAGCTATTACTATCATGGTACTAGTGCATCAGCTATTACTAACATGGTACTAGTGCATCAGATATTACTAGCATGGCACTAGTGCATCAGCTATTACTAGCATGGCACTAGTGCATCAGCTATTACTAGCATGTCACTAGTGCATCAGCTTTTACTAGCATGACACTAGTGCATCAGCTATTACTAGCATGGCACTAGTGCATCAGCTATTACTAGCATGGCACTAGTACATCAGCTATTACTAACATGGCACTAGTACATAAGCTATTACTAGCATGGCACTAGTGCATCAGCTAATACTAGCATGGTACTAGTGCATCAGCTATTACTAGCAGGGAACTAGTGCATCAGCTATTACTATCATGGTACTAGTGCATCAGCTATTACTAACATGGTACTAGTGCATCAGCTATTACTAGCATGGCACTAGTGCATCAGCTATTACTAGCATGTCACTATTTCATCAGCTATTACTAACATGGTACTAGTGCATCAGCTATTACTAGCATGGCACTAGTGCATCAGCTATTACTAGCATGGTACTAGTTCTTATGCTATTACTAGCATGGCACTAGTGCATCAGCCATTACTAGCATGGAAGTAGTACATCAGCTATTACTAGCATGGTACTAGTGCATCAGCTATTACTAGCATGGCACTAGTTCATCAGCTATTACTAGCTTGGCACTAGTGCATCAGCTATTACTAGCATGGCACTAGTGCATCAGCTATTACTAGCATGGTACTAGTGCATCAGCTATTACTAGCATGGCACTAGTGCATCAGCTACTACTAGCATGGTAGTAGTACATCAGCTATTACTAGCATGGCACTAGTGCATCAGCTAATACTAGCTTGGTACTAGTGCATCAGCTATTACTAGCATGGCACTAGTGCATCAGCTATTACTAGCATGGTACTAGTGCATCAGCTGTTACTAGCATGGCCCTAGTGCATCAGCTATTACTAGCATGGTACTAGCGCATCAGCTATTACTAACATGGCACTAGAGCATACGCTATTACTAGCATGGCACTAGTGCATCGGCTATTACTAACATGGCACTAGTACATAAGCTATTACTAGCATGGCACTAGTGCATCAGCTAATACTAGCATGGTACTAGTGCATCAGCTATTACTAGCAGGGAACTAGTGCATCAGTTATTACTATCATGGTACTAGTGCATCAGCTACTACTAACATGGTAATAGTGCATCAGCTATTACTAGCATGGCACTAGTTCATCAGCTATTAAAAACATGGTACTAGTGCATCAGCTATTACTAGCATGGCACTAGTGCATCAGCTATTACTAGCATGGTAGTAGTACATCAGCTATTACTAGCATGGCACTAGTGCATCAGCTATTACTAGCTTGGTACTAGTGCATCAGCTATTACTAGCATGGCACTAGTGCATCAGCTATTACTAGCATGGTACTAGTGCATCAGCTGTTACTAGCATGGTACTAGTGCATCAGCTATTACTAGCATGGCACTAGTGCATCAGCTATTGCTAGCATGGTAGTAGTACATCAGCTATTACTAGCATGGCACTAGTGCATCAGCTATTACTAGCTTGGTACTAGTGCATCAGCTATTACTAGCATGGCACTAGTGCATCAGCTATTACTAGCATGGTAGTAGTACATCAGCTATTACTAGCATGGCACTAGTGCATCAGCTATTACTAGCTTGGTACTAGTGCATCAGCTATTACTAGCATGGCACTAGTGCATCAGCTATTACTAGCATGGTACTAGTGCATCAGCTGTTACTAGCATGGTACTAGTGCATCAGCTATTACTAGCATGGCACTAGTGCATCAGCTATTACTAGCATGGTAGTAGTACATCAGCTATTACTAGCATGGCACTAGTGCATCAGCTATTACTAGCTTGGTACTAGTGCATCAGCTATTACTAGCATGGCACTAGTGCATCAGCTATTACTAGCATGGTAGTAGTACATCAGCTATTACTAGCATGGCACTAGTGCATCAGCTATTACTAGCATGGTACTAGTGCATCAGCTATTACTAGCATGGCACTAGTGCATCAGCTATTACTAGCATGGTACTAGTGCATCAGCTGTTACTAGCATGGCCCTAGTGCATCAGCTATTACTAGCATGGTACTAGCGCATCAGCTATTACTAACATGGCACTAGAGCATACGCTATTACTAGCATGGCACTAGTGCATCAGCTATTACTAGCATGGTACTAGTGCATCAGCTATTACTAGCATGGTACTAGTGCATCAGCTATTACTAGCGTGGTATTAGTTCATCAGCTATTACTAGCATGGGGCTAGCGCATCAGCTATTACTAGCATTGCACTAGTTCATCAGCTATTACTAGCATGGGACTAGTGCATCAGCTATTACTCGCATGGTACTAGTGCATCAGCTATTACTAGCATGGTACTAGTGCATCAGCTATTACTAGCATGGCACTAGTGCATCAGCTATTACTAGCATGGCACTAGTGCATCAGCTATTACTAACATGGCACTAGTACATAAGCTATTACTAGCATGGCACTAGTGCATCAGCTAATACTAGCATGGTACTAGTGCATCAGCTATTACTAGCAGGGAACTAGTGCATCAGTTATTACTATCATGGTACTAGTGCATCAGCTACTACTAACATGGTAATAGTGCATCAGCTATTACTAGCATGGCACTAGTTCATCAGCTATTACTAACATGGTACTAGTGCATCAGCTATTACTAGCATGGCACTAGTGCATCAGCTATTACTAGCATGGCACTAGTGCATCAGCTATTACTAGCATGGCACTAGTGCATCAGCTATTACTAGCATGGTACTAGCGCATCAGCTACTACTAATATGGTAATAGTGCATCAGCTATTACTAGCATGGCACTAGTTCATCAGCTATTACTAACATGGTACTAGTGCATCAGCTATTACTAGCAGGGCACTAGTGCATAAGCTATTATTAGCATGGCACTAATGCATCAGCTATTACTAGCATGGTACTAGTGCATCAGCTATTACTAGCATGGCACTAGTGCATCAGCTATTACTAGCATGTCACTAGTTCATCAGCTATTACTAACATGGTACTAGTGCATCAGCTATTACTAGCATGGCACTAGTGCATCAGCTATTACTAGCATGGTACTAGTTCTTATGCTATTACTAGCATGGCACTAGTGCATCAGCTATTACTAGCATGGAAGTAGTACATCAGCTATTACTAGTATGGCACTAGTGCATCAGCTACTACTAATATGGTAATAGTGCATCAGCTATTACTAGCATGGCACTAGTTCATCAGCTATTACTAACATGGTACTAGTGCATCAGCTATTACTAGCATGGCACTAGTGCATCAGCTATTACCAGCATGACACTAGAGCATCAGCTATTACTAGCATGGCACTAGTGCATCAGCTATTACTAGCATGGCACTAGTGCATCAGCTATTACTAGCATGGCACTAGTGCATCAGCTATTACTAGCATGGCACCAGTGCATCAGCTATTACTAACATGGCACTAGTGCATAAGCTATTACTAGCATGGCACTAGTGCATCAGCTAATACTAGCATGGTACTAGTGCATCAGCTACTACTAATATGGTAATAGTGCATCAGCTATTACTAGCATGGCACTAGTTCATCAGCTATTACTAACATGGTACTAGTGCATCAGCTAATACTAGCATGGCACTAGTGCATCAGCTATTACTAGCATGGTACTAGTGCATCAGCTACTACTAATATGGTAATAGTGCATCAGCTATTACTAGCATGACACTAGTTCATCAGCTATTACTAACATGGTACTAGTGCATCAGCTATTACTAGCAGGGCACTAGTGCATAAGCTATTATTAGCATGGCACTAATGCATCAGCTATTACTAGCATGGTACTAGTGCATCAGCTATTACTAGCATGGCACTAGTTCATCAGCTATTACTAACATGGTACTAGTGCATCAGCTATTACTAGCAGGGCACTAGTGCATAAGCTATTATTAGCATGGCACTAATGCATCAGCTATTACTAGCATGGTACTAGTGCATCAGCTATTACTAGCATGGCACTAGTTCATCAGCTATTACTAACATGGTACTAGTGCATCAGCTATTACTAGCATGGCACTAGTGCATCAGCTATTACCAGCATGACACTAGTGCATCAGCTATTACTAGCATGGCACTAGTGCATCAGCTATTACTAGCATGGCACTAGTGCATCAGCTATTACTAGCATGGCACTAGTGCATCAGCTATTACTAGCATGGCACCAGTGCATCAGCTATTACTAACATGGCACTAGTGCATAAGCTATTACTAGCATGGCACTAGTGCATCAGCTACTACTAATATGGTAATAGTGCATCAGCTATTACTAGCATGGCACTAGTTCATCAGCTATTACTAACATGGTACTAGTGCATCAGCTATTACTAGCATGGCACTAGTGCATCAGCTATTACCAGCATGACACTAGTGCATCAGCTATTACTAGCATGGCACTAGTGCATCAGCTATTACTAGCATGGCACTAGTGCATCAGCTATTACTAGCATGGCACTAGTGCATCAGCTATTACTAGCATGGCACCAGTGCATCAGCTATTACTAACATGGCACTAGTGCATAAGCTATTACTAGCATGGCACTAGTGCATCAGCTAATACTAGCATGGTACTAGTGCATCAGCTATTACTAGCAGGGAACTAGTGCATCAGCTATTACTATCATGGTACTAGTGCATCAGCTATTACTAACATGGTACTAGTGCATCAGCTATTACTAGCATGGCACTAGTGCATCAGCTATTACTAGTTGGGAACTAGTGCATCAGCTATTACTAGCATGGCACTAGTGCATCAGCTATTACTAGCATGTCACTAGTGCATCAGCTATTACTAGCATGACACTAGTGCATCAGCTATTACTAGCATGGCACTAGTGCATCAGCTATTACTAGCATGGCACCAGTGCATCAGCTATTACTAACATGGCACTAGTGCATAAGCTATTACTAGCATGGCACTAGTGCATCAGCTATTACCAGCATGGTACTAGCGCATCAGCTATTACTAGCAGGGAACTAGTGCATCAGTTATTACTATCATGGTACTAGTGCATCAGCTACTACTAACATGGTAATAGTGCATCAGCTATTACTAGCATGGCACTAGTTCATCAGCTATTACTAACATGGTACTAGTGCATCAGCTATTACTAGCATGGCACTAGTGCATCAGCTATTACTAGCATGGCACTAGTGCATCAGCTATTACTAGCATGGCACTAGTGCATCAGCTATTACTAGCATGGTACTAGTGCATCAGCTACTACTAATATGGTAATAGTGCATCAGCTATTACTAGCATGGCACTAGTTCATCAGCTATTACTAACATGGTACTAGTGCATCAGCTATTACTAGCAGGGCACTAGTGCATAAGCTATTATTAGCATGGCACTAATGCATCAGCTATTACTAGCATGGTACTAGTGCATCAGCTATTACTAGCATGGCACTAGTTCATCAGCTATTACTAACATGGTACTAGTGCATCAGCTATTACTAGCATGGCACTAGTGCATCAGCTATTACCAGCATGACACTAGTGCATCAGCTATTACTAGCATGGCACTAGTGCATCAGCTATTACTAGCATGGCACTAGTGCATCAGCTATTACTAGCATGGCACTAGTGCATCAGCTATTACTAGCATGGCACCAGTGCATCAGCTATTACTAACATGGCACTAGTGCATAAGCTATTACTAGCATGGCACTAGTGCATCAGCTACTACTAATATGGTAATAGTGCATCAGCTATTACTAGCATGGCACTAGTTCATCAGCTATTACTAACATGGTACTAGTGCATCAGCTATTACTAGCATGGCACTAGTGCATCAGCTATTACCAGCATGACACTAGTGCATCAGCTATTACTAGCATGGCACTAGTGCATCAGCTATAACTAGCATGGCACTAGTGCATCAGCTATTACTAGCATGGCACTAGTGCATCAGCTATTACTAGCATGGCACCAGTGCATCAGCTATTACTAACATGGCACTAGTGCATAAGCTATTACTAGCATGGCACTAGTGCATCAGCTAATACTAGCATGGTACTAGTGCATCAGCTATTACTAGCAGGGAACTAGTGCATCAGCTATTACTATCATGGTACTAGTGCATCAGCTATTACTAACATGGTACTAGTGCATCAGCTATTACTAGCATGGCACTAGTGCATCAGCTATTACTAGTTGGGAACTAGTGCATCAGCTATTACTAGCATGGCACTAGTGCATCAGCTATTACTAGCATGTCACTAGTGCATCAGCTATTACTAGCATGACACTAGTGCATCAGCTATTACTAGCATGGCACTAGTGCATCAGCTATTACTAGCATGGCACTAGTGCATCAGCTATTACTAACATGGCACTAGTACATAAGCTATTACTAGCATGGCACTAGTGCACCAGCTAATACTAGCATGGTACTAGTGCATCAGCTATTACTAGCAGGGAACTAGTGCATCAGCTATTACTATCATGGTACTAGTGCATCAGCTATTACTAACATGGTACTAGTGCATCAGATATTACTAGCATGGCACTAGTGCATCAGCTATTACTAGCATGGCACTAGTGCATCAGCTATTACTAGCATGGCACTAGTGCATCAGCTATTACTAGCATGACACTAGTGCATCAGCTATTACTAGCATGGCACTAGTGCATCAGCTATTACTAGCATGGCACTAGTACATCAGCTATTACTAACATGGCACTAGTACATAAGCTATTACTAGCATGGCACTAGTGCATCAGCTAATACTAGCATGGTACTAGTGCATCAGCTATTACTAGCAGGGAACTAGTGCATCAGCTATTACTATCATGGTACTAGTGCATCAGCTATTACTAACATGGTACTAGTGCATCAGCTATTACTAGCATGGCACTAGTGCATCAGCTATTACTAGCATGTCACTATTTCATCAGCTATTACTAACATGGTACTAGTGCATCAGCTATTACTAGCATGGCACTAGTGCATCAGCTATTACTAGCATGGTACTAGTTCTTATGCTATTACTAGCATGGCACTAGTGCATCAGCCATTACTAGCATGGAAGTAGTACATCAGCTATTACTAGCATGGTACTAGTGCATCAGCTATTACTAGCATGGCACTAGTTCATCAGCTATTACTAGCTTGGCACTAGTGCATCAGCTATTACTAGCATGGCACTAGTGCATCAGCTATTACTAGCATGGTACTAGTGCATCAGCTATTACTAGCATGGCACTAGTGCATCAGCTATTACTAGCATGGTAGTAGTACATCAGCTATTACTAGCATGGCACTAGTGCATCAGCTAATACTAGCTTGGTACTAGTGCATCAGCTATTACTAGCATGGCACTAGTGCATCAGCTATTACTAGCATGGTACTAGTGCATCAGCTGTTACTAGCATGGCCCTAGTGCATCAGCTATTACTAGCATGGTACTAGCGCATCAGCTATTACTAACATGGCACTAGAGCATACGCTATTACTAGCATGGCACTAGTGCATCGGCTATTACTAACATGGCACTAGTACATAAGCTATTACTAGCATGGCACTAGTGCATCAGCTAATACTAGCATGGTACTAGTGCATCAGCTATTACTAGCAGGGAACTAGTGCATCAGTTATTACTATCATGGTACTAGTGCATCAGCTACTACTAACATGGTAATAGTGCATCAGCTATTACTAGCATGGCACTAGTTCATCAGCTATTAATAACATGGTACTAGTGCATCAGCTATTACTAGCATGGCACTAGTGCATCAGCTATTACTAGCATGGTAGTAGTACATCAGCTATTACTAGCATGGCACTAGTGCATCAGCTATTACTAGCTTGGTACTAGTGCATCAGCTATTACTAGCATGGCACTAGTGCATCAGCTATTACTAGCATGGTACTAGTGCATCAGCTGTTACTAGCATGGTACGAGTGCATCAGCTATTACTAGCATGGCACTAGTGCATCAGCTATTACTAGCATGGTAGTAGTACATCAGCTATTACTAGCATGGCACTAGTGCATCAGCTATTACTAGCTTGGTACTAGTGCATCAGCTATTACTAGCATGGCACTAGTGCATCAGCTATTACTAGCATGGTAGTAGTACATCAGCTATTACTAGCATGGCACTAGTGCATCAGCTATTACTAGCTTGGTACTAGTGCATCAGCTATTACTAGCATGGCACTAGTGCATCAGCTATTACTAGCATGGTACTAGTGCATCAGCTGTTACTAGCATGGTACTAGTGCATCAGCTATTACTAGCATGGCACTAGTGCATCAGCTATTACTAGCATGGTAGTAGTACATCAGCTATTACTAGCATGGCACTAGTGCATCAGCTATTACTAGCTTGGTACTAGTGCATCAGCTATTACTAGCATGGCACTAGTGCATCAGCTATTACTAGCATGGTAGTAGTACATCAGCTATTACTAGCATGGCACTAGTGCATCAGCTATTACTAGCATGGTACTCGTGCATCAGCTATTACTAGCATGGCACTAGTGCATCAGCTATTACTAGCATGGTACTAGTGCATCAGCTGTTACTAGCATGGCCCTAGTGCATCAGCTATTACTAGCATGGTACTAGCGCATCAGCTATTACTAACATGGCACTAGAGCATACGCTATTACTAGCATGGCACTAGTGCATCAGCTATTACTAGCATGGTACTAGTGCATCAGCTATTACTAGCATGGTACTAGTGCATCAGCTATTACTAGCGTGGTATTAGTTCATCAGCTATTACTAGCATGGGGCTAGCGCATCAGCTATTACTAGCATTGCACTAGTTCATCAGCTATTACTAGCATGGGACTAGTGCATCAGCTATTACTCGCATGGTACTAGTGCATCAGCTATTACTAGCATGGTACTAGTGCATCAGCTATTACTAGCATGGCACTAGTGCATCAGCTATTACTAGCATGGCACTAGTGCATCAGCTATTACTAACATGGCACTAGTACATAAGCTATTACTAGCATGGCACTAGTGCATCAGCTAATACTAGCATGGTACTAGTGCATCAGCTATTACTAGCAGGGAACTAGTGCATCAGTTATTACTATCATGGTACTAGTGCATCAGCTACTACTAGCATGGTACTAGTGCATCAGCTATTACTAGCATGGCACTAGTGCATCAGCTATTACTAGCATGGCACTAGTGCATCAGCTATTACTAGCATGGCACTAGTGCATCAGCTATTACTAGCATGGTACTAGTGCATCAGCTACTACTAATATGGTAATAGTGCATCAGCTATTACTAGCATGGCACTAGTTCATCAGCTATTACTAACATGGTACTAGTGCATCAGCTATTACTAGCAGGGCACTAGTGCATAAGCTATTATTAGCATGGCACTAATGCATCAGCTATTACTAGCATGGTACTAGTGCATCAGCTATTACTAGCATGGCACTAGTGCATCAGCTATTACTAGCATGTCACTAGTTCATCAGCTATTACTAACATGGTACTAGTGCATCAGCTATTACTAGCATGGCACTAGTGCATCAGCTATTACTAGCATGGTACTAGTTCTTATGCTATTACTAGCATGGCACTAGTGCATCAGCTATTACTAGCATGGAAGTAGTACATCAGCTATTACTAGTATGGCACTAGTGCATCAGCTACTACTAATATGCTAATAGTGCATCAGCTATTACTAGCATGGCACTAGTTCATCAGCTATTACTAACATGGTACTAGTGCATCAGCTATTACTAGCATGGCACTAGTGCATCAGCTATTACCAGCATGACACTAGAGCATCAGCTATTACTAGCATGGCACTAGTGCATCAGCTATTACTAGCATGGCACTAGTGCATCAGCTATTACTAGCATGGCACTAGTGCATCAGCTATTACTAGCATGGCACCAGTGCATCAGCTATTACTAACATGGCACTAGTGCATAAGCTATTACTAGCATGGCACTAGTGCATCAGCTAATACTAGCATGGTACTAGTGCATCAGCTATTACTAGCAGGGAACTAGTGCATCAGCTATTACTATCATGGTACTAGTGCATCAGCTATTACTAACATGGTACTAGTGCATCAGCTATTACTAGCATGGCACTAGTGCATCAGCTATTACTAGTTGGGAACTAGTGCATCAGCTATTACTAGCATGGCACTAGTGCATCAGCTATTACTAGCATGTCACTAGTGCATCAGCTATTACTAGCATGACACTAGTGCATCAGCTATTACTAGCATGGCACTAGTGCATCAGCTATTACTAGCATGGCACTAGTGCATCAGCTATTACTAACATGGCACTAGTACATAAGCTATTACTAGCATGGCACTAGTGCACCAGCTAATACTAGCATGGTACTAGTGCATCAGCTATTACTAGCAGGGAACTAGTGCATCAGCTATTACTATCATGGTACTAGTGCATCAGCTATTACTAACATGGTACTAGTGCATCAGATATTACTAGCATGGCGCTAGTGCATCAGCTATTACTAGCATGGCACTAGTGCATCAGCTATTACTAGCATGGCACTAGTGCATCAGCTATTACTAGCATGACACTAGTGCATCAGCTATTACTAGCATGGCACTAGTGCATCAGCTATTACTAGCATGGCACTAGTACATCAGCTATTACTAACATGGCACTAGTACATAAGCTATTACTAGCATGGCACTAGTGCATCAGCTAATACTAGCATGGTACTAGTGCATCAGCTATTACTAGCAGGGAACTAGTGCATCAGCTATTACTATCATGGTACTAGTGCATCAGCTATTACTAACATGGTACTAGTGCATCAGCTATTACTAGCATGGCACTAGTGCATCAGCTATTACTAGCATGTCACTATTTCATCAGCTATTACTAACATGGTACTAGTGCATCAGCTATTACTAGCATGGCACTAGTGCATCAGCTATTACTAGCATGGTACTAGTTCTTATGCTATTACTAGCATGGCACTAGTGCATCAGCCATTACTAGCATGGAAGTAGTACATCAGCTATTACTAGCATGGCACTAGTGCATCAGCTACTACTAACATGGTAATAGTGCATCAGCTATTACTAGCATGGCACTAGTTCATCAGCTATTACTAACATGGTACTAGTGCATCAGCTATTACTAGCATGGCACTAGTGCATCAGCTATTACTAGCATGGCACTAGTGCATCAGCTATTACTAGCATGGCACTAGTGCATCAGCTATTACTAGCATGGCACTAGTGCATCAGCTATTACTAGCATGGTACTAGTGCATCAGCTACTACTAATATGGTAATAGTGCATCAGCTATTACTAGCATGGTACTAGTGCATCAGCTCTTACTAGCATGGCATTAGTGCATCAGCTATTACTAGCATGGCAATAGTTCATCAGCTATTACTAACATGGTACTAGTGCATCAGCTATTACTAGCAGGGCACTAGTGCATAAGCTATTATTAGCATGGCACTAGTGCATCAGCTATTACTAGCATGGTTCTAGTGCATCAGCTATTACTAGCATGGCACTAGTGCAACAGCTATTACTAGCATGGTACTAGTGCATCAGCTATTACTAGCAGGGCACTAGTGCATAAGCTATTACTAGCATGGCACTAGTGCATCAGCTATTACTAGCATGGTACTAGTGCATCAGCTATTACTAGCATGGCACTAGTTCATCAGCTATTACTAGCTTGGCACTAGTGCATCAGCTATTACTAGCATGGCACTAGTGCATCAGCAATTACTAGCATGGTACTAGTGCATCAGCTATTACTGGCATGGCACTAGTGCATCAGCTATTACTAGCATGGTAGTAGTACATCAGCTATTACTAGCATGGCACTAGTGCATCAGCTACTACTAACATGGTAATAGTGCATCAGCTATTACTAGCATGGCACTAGTTCATCAGCTATTACTAACATGGTACGAGTGCATCAGCTATTCGTAGCATGGCACTAGTGCATCAGCTATTACTAGCATGGCACTAGTGCATCAGCTATTACTAGCATGGCATTAGGGTATCAGCTATTACTAGCATGGCACTAGTCATCAGCTATTACTATCATGGCGCTAGAGCATCAGCTATTACTAGCATGGCACTAGTGTATCAGCTATTGCTAGCATGGTACTGGTGCATAAGCTATTACTAGCATGGCACTAGTGCATCAGCTATTACTAACATGGTACTAATGCATCAGCTACTACTAACATGGTAATAGTGCATCAGCTATTACTAGCATGGTACTAGTGCATCAGCTATTACTAGCATGGTACTAGTGCATCAGCTATTACTCGCATGGCACTAGTGCATCAGCTATTACTAGCATGGCACTAGTGCATCAGCTATTACTAGCATGATACTAGTGCATCAGCTATTACTAGCATCGCACTAGTGCATCAGCTATTACTAGCATGGCACTAGTGCATCAGCTATTACTAGCATGGCACTAGTGCATCAGCTATTACTAGCATGGCACTAGTGCATCAGCTATTATTCGCATGGTACTAGTACATAGGCTATTACTAGCATGCCACTAGTGCATCAGCAATTACTAACATGGTACTAATGCATCAGCTACTACTAACATGGTAATAGTGCATCAGCTACTATTAACATGGTAATAATGCATCAGCTATTATTAGCATGGCTCTAGTTCATCAGCTATTACTAACATGGCACTAGTGCACCAGCTACTGCTAACATGGTAATAGTGCATCAGCTATTACTAGCATGGCACTAGTGCATCAGCCATTACTAGCATGGTACTAGTGCATAAGCTATTACTAGCATGGCACTAGTGCAGCGGCGATTACTATCATGGTACCAGTGCATCAGCCACTACTAACATGGTAATAGTGGATCAGCTATTACTAGCATGGCACTAGTTCATCAGCTATTACTAGCATGGTACTCGTGCATCAGCTATTACTAGCATGGCACTAGTGCATCAGCTATTACTAGCATGGCACTAGTGCATCAGCTATTACTAGCATGGTACTAGTTCATCAGCTATTACTAACATGGTACTAGTGTATCAGCTATAATTGGAATGGTACTAGTGCATCAGCTATTACTAGCATGACACTAGTGCATCAGCTATTACTAGCATGGCACTAGTGCACCAGCTATTACTAGCATGGCACTAGTGCATCAGCTATTACTAGTATGGCACTAGTGCATCAGCTATTACTTACATGGCACTAGTGCATCAGCTATTACTATCATGGCACTAGTGCATCAGCTATTACTAGCATGGCACTAGTGCATCAGCTATCACTTGCATGGCACTAGTGCATCAGCTATTACTAGCATGGCACTAGTGCATCAGCTATTACTAGCATGGTACTAGTGCACCAGCTACTACTAATATGGTACTAGTGCATCAGCTATTACTAACATGGCACTAGTGCATCAGCTATTACTATCATGGCACTAGTGCATCAGCTATTACTAACATGGCACTAGTGCATCAGCTATTACTAGCATGGTACTAGTGCATCAGCTATTACTATCATGGTACTAGTGCATCAGCTATTACTATCATGACACTAGTGTATCAGCTATTACTAGCATGGTACTAGTGCATCAGCTATTACTAGCATGGCACTAGTGCATCAGCTATTACTAGTATGGCACTAGTGCATCAGCTATTACTAGCAGGGCACTAGTGCACCAGCTATTATAAACATGGTACTAGTGCATCAGCTATCACTATCATGGCACTAGTGTATCAGCTATTATTAGCATGGTACTTGTGCATCAGCTATTACTAGCATGGCACTAGTGCATCAGCTATTAATAGTATGGCACTAGTGCATCAGCTATTACTAGCAGGGCACTAGTGCATCAGCTATTACTAGCATGGTACTAGTGCATCAGCTATTACTAGCATGGCACTAGTGCATCAGCTATTACTAGTATGGCACTAGTGCATCAGCTATTACTAGCAGGGCACTAGTGCACCAGCTATTATAAACATGGTACTAGTGCATCAGCTATTACTATCATGGCACTAGTGTATCAGCTATTACTAGCATGGTACTAGTGCATCAGCTATTACTAGCATGGCACTAGTGCATCAGCTATTACTAGTATGGCACTAGTGCATCAGCTATTACTAGCAGGGCACTAGTGCATCAGCTATTACTAGCATGGTACTAGTGCATAAGCTATTACTAGCATGGCACTAGTGCAGCGGCGATTACTATCATGGTACCAGTGCATCAGCCACTACTAACATGGTAATAGTGGATCAGCTATTACTAGCATGGCACTAGTTCATCAGCTATTACTAGCATGGTACTCTTGCATCAGCTATTACTAGCATGGCACTAGTGCATCAGCTATTTCTAGCATGGCACTAGTGCATCAGCTATCACTAGCATGGTACTAGTTCATCAGCTATTACTAACATGGTACTAGTGTATCAGCTATAATTGGAATGGTACTAGTGCATCAGCTATTACTAGCATGACACTAGTGCATCAGCTATTACTAGCATGGCACTAGTGCACCAGCTATTACTAGCATGGCACTAGTGCATCAGCTATTACTAGTATGGCACTAGTGCATCAGCTATTACTTACATGGCACTAGTGCATCAGCTATTACTATCATGGCACTAGTGCATCAGCTATTACTAGCATGGCACTAGTGCATCAGCTATCACTTGCATGGCACTAGTGCATCAGCTATTACTAGCATGGCACTAGTGCATCAGCTATTACTAGCATGGTACTAGTGCACCAGCTACTACTAATATGGTACTAGTGCATCAGCTATTACTAACATGGCACTAGTGCATCAGCTATTACTATCATGGCACTAGTGCATCAGCTATTACTAACATGGCACTAGTGCATCAGCTATTACTATCATGGTACTAGTGCATCAGCTATTACTATCATGGCACTAGTGTATCAGCTATTACTAGCATGGTACTAGTGCATCAGCTATTACTAGCATGGCACTAGTGCATCAGCTATTACTAGTATGGCACTAGTGCATCAGCTATTACTAGCAGGGCACTAGTGCACCAGCTATTATAAACATGGTACTAGTGCATCAGCTATCACTCCATTGCACAAGTGCATAAGCTAGAGAATTTTTGATTAATTTTTCATACCACTGGGCAAGGTAGAAGTAATTTTTAAATGCTCACACTTCAAAAATCTAGCCAATATTACAAGTTTACAACTGCAAATATCCGAGCTCACGGTCCATTCGAGCTCGACCTCAATCATTGCCGATCGGAATGATTGCCCAAACTGCAAACTTATAGGAAAGTGCTACAGGGAAGCAATGAACACCGAGTAAGAACAAAAGGTAATCATTCACTTTTTCTTAACACTGGTTTGTGGCAGGCTCCAAACAAATAAACTAACCTTAAAGGAAAGCAGCATATGGAGAACACCATATCATAGTTAATTGATAGTTTTTCTATTCAAAAATATCAAGAAACTATCAGCTATTAGCTCAGCCAGGTATGCCCACAAAACATCCACTCTATTGGTCTGTCAACAAAAAAATTGACAACTTTCCAATATATTTTTAAAGACTTTTACCGAGCATATTGGTTGACAACTGCTAAGTAACTTTACCTTGAACTTATGAGAAAAGTTTTGTACCAATATAGAACCCTATTGGGTATATTTCTCTTTAACCTTATGAATCGACGATTTCGAAGCAGTATTTTTTGTTTGAACACATCCAGTAGGTAAATATTGGATCATTGTAGATATGGCTTTTTTGATATTTTTTTTCATTAAAATGAACATAAAGAATAGACAACTCAATCAATAATCTTTTGTACCACAGCATTGTTCTTGATATTCACACTGTTTTTCACTAATGCGTTGCGGCAAGGTCTGTTATGTTATAGATAACCTATAAAATAATTCTTTAAAGTTACATCTTCTCATCCCATTGTTATCATATATTGTTTTAGCAGTTATCTTGATTCTGAAAGAACAAAAAGCAGCTTGGTTTACAAAAACCTTCGTAATACAACCTTTACTCTGCGACATAAGCAGATTTTTAGAAAAACGTAGATAAACAATGTCAATACAGGTTATTAGCCAATGGTTAGAAGGAAATAAAATATTGTTTGTTAGCCGCCATTTTTAATACATTTTTGTTAATCAAGTTATAATGATTAATGTTTTGGATAGCCAAATTGGCAGATAAAAAGCACAAGTTGTAGGACAAGGTCATCATGTGGCGGCACAGGTTGATCAAAGTCATTAAAATAAAAAAATTGTTCTGATAATCACCTTCGTTGCACTGAAGACGAAGAAAAAGGAGGTCAGACCAGCTGTGTAATACAGAGCTATGAATAAACTTTGAAAAATACACCTGACACACCTTCGATTGAAGAGATAAAATATCACATGTCCAGGAATACACTGCTTTACTCCTTAGATGCCACATCAGACCTTTGCTCAATGCTACTGTCGGATGAAGAAACTTAATGGATCGCCATCTACTCTGTTTCGTAAACCACTCCAAATGTTGCTTCAGAAGAAGGCCATTAGGATTTTCGGTTTCACATTTTGCCTATCTATAGATTACAAACATTGTCATAGCTTGATTAATTCTAAAAGATTATTAGACATAATTTGTATTGTAAAGATAAGCGGATTGCACAAACCTGAATAACAATTGCACTCATGAATCCTCAACAGCCTTTAAATATCTCAATGACCAGGAAGTTAGGAACACAATTAGTATACTGTAGTCATAAACAAGGAAATAGCATAACATACAAAATAGCCAGCATTAAAAAAAAAACTTTTGTATGGTGATCAGCACAGAAGCTAACTAAATAAAATATGCTTGGAATAATATATTTAAATCAATTGCTATACATGACTAGATCAGCATACTCCTACAATTATCAGAACAAACATCTTAAAAACATTAAGTACAAAAAATAATAAACATGCTCATTGTCACCAATGTTGCAGGGTGCAACAAGACTTCTAAACTATTAAAACTTTTATAGCAGTCAGTCTAAATTAAACAATTAATCAACCATAAGCAAGAACAAGGTTTATGAAATTAGATGCAATACATTTTCGTTGCATAAATATTTTGCTTTATTAGGGAGATTGTAATCTACAAATCAAAGACTTTCTTGATATGAATTTTCGTTACCCTAAATGTTGAAACACGATAAGAACATACAATGTTCTTAGCAATAGCTTGAGAACCAAATGCTCAAAACCTTTTCGACAAGGGATGTATGAAGTTGTCACGGGCACGGGCAAAAGAGTGTTGTAAAATTGTTTTTAATGTTAGTGTCAATATTATTTTAGTCCTGTCAACACTGGCTATCATTTTCAATGTCTGTCCTGTTTCACATTTTGTGTATATATAGGTCACATAAATCTTAGCGGCACAATTAATTCTAAAATTCATCAGCCCTACATGTATGTAGATAAATAAATTGCTGCAAGCCCGAATGATTTCTACAAGCATATAAAACCGTTGCAAATCATCATAAGACCTGCGTACAGTTTTGCTCAAATAAACATTAAGCCTGGTAGCTAGCAACATACACCCGCAACATTTTGACATTTTGTTACCATGGAAACAGTATCAAAGTGAACACGGAATTCAACCAGCGAGTTGATGTTGAGCAAAAATGCTAGATTGACAAAATTAACACTAAGTTGTTCATTTTTAATGAGAGTTTCCTCAGTCCTGTATGACATGAAACACAAAGATTACAAAGTTACCAAGTATAAAAACATATTTTGGATGTCAGTTGTGGCAAAAGTTAACCATTTTGAATATGAAAAATTTTTATTGTATAAAAAATTGATAACTATTTTATGTAATTAATCTGTAAATGCGATTAAATATTATCATTAGAAATGCATGACTTGATTTTAACGGATTTTATTTCTAGTTTGCATGTTATAGAAGTGTTCAGGCACACGCCAGCAATATATCCACGGTCCTCCACATGCAATAAATTTGCCTAGTTTGATTGCCCCTTTAGCCTTATACCTCAAACTTGTCTGTGTTGACCACTATATTTCAGACTCAATACAGAACAGTGGATCACTGATATGAAAAGACTAGACAATTACAAGACAAGAACTTTTTGGTCGTACTCACAATACTGACGAAGCATTGCTTCACTGCCTGCCACTTTCAGTGACATCAAAACTTCGCTCAACTGAAATTGAAGTAAAGGTACATAATGATGCTTTATATGAGAAGAAATGAGCTTGAATTGGTTCAACCGATAAAGCCTACAAAGTAATCAGAGTGACTTTGAATTATAACTCTAAAACTCTATGACTATTATAACTTATATAACGCTGTAACTTACGCAAAAAGGCTTCTTTAATCCACAAGTAATTTTATGGGAAAATTTGCAAAACGTATGCCTTGTTTTGCCATAGAAAAGCATATAGGACGATATATGTTAAAGAATAAGCAACGATAATATAAAGCAACTTCAATGTTTCACGTTTGTCTTTTCACTTTTGTACTTTCGTCGTTTACTAATTATAAATGTCAAAGTAGCTTTGTTTTAAAAGAAGATCCCTTGTAATACTCCGGCTGGAAGCACGAATATGAAGTGGAGACATGGGTGATGTTTCCATAGACCATTTTGCTGCACAGATATAAATTTTCTTAATCAATTGGAGTTACTAATGTAACATATTGTAGACTATTTTCTAATGGGCACAAATCTGATCTAAACAACTGTTTCAGTATTTTTACTATATTACTATTATATTACTGTATTATTTGTTTCACTCTTTGGTTTATTTTATACTCTAACCCGTTTAAAAGTGGCAATAGATGACAGCTACATACTTAGCAATCTAAGTGTAGCACAGACAATTTGGCATATACCACCATATTGGTCTAGATATGCTAATTATTGACACCAAAGTTTACATGCTTACACAAAGGATGTCAAAATTGAAAACTGTATTTATGTAAAATAATTGATTGCTTGTATGTCATTAAGACACCTAATTTACACATATATGCATATGGAGCAAAACAATGGAGGTGTTGACATAAAAGTTACTTTATAGTAAACTAAAAAGGCAATGAGCAATTAATAACACTGTAGCAGGAATAAAATTATAAATAACCCACCAACATCCAGATACTGGTTTCAAGTGGTTGACTGCAGAACAATTGAGCTGCTGTTTTCCATTTAAGCCATTTGTGCACAGTCCTTGAAACTGGATGACTTTTAAATTAAGACGCACTGATGAGTTCTGCAACTAGTAATAAACCACATTGGTCAGTTAGTTATGAGTTAGTGAGGCTTTTTCTTCGATCTATTCACAAGATTGAGGAAAGATTTATTGCTACCATGTCTCAGCTTGATTTAGTAACAAATTTTACTCTGAGGACAAACTGTGCTCAAATGACTGACATCAAAAGCTGTATTGAGAAAAGTTAAGTAAAAGTCGAAAAATTTGATATGAGAATAGGTTTACTTTAAAGTAATTAAAAGGTAGTAATCACAGTGATTCTAATTTATTACTTAACCAAACCAAAAAAAATAAATCTGTGACAGAATGGTTCTCTGATCACCAAGCAACATTTAGGGAAAATCTGCAATACTTACACTTCATTATGGCTTTGAAAATGCACGTAACCAAAGGTTTTATGATGGCTTTAGGACAGCGTGCAACGATAAATGCTAGGGAATCATCAATAACAAATATTAGGCAGCATTCTTGTTTAACGTTTGAGTAGTCTTTTTTTTACTAAATATAGATGTCAAAGCAGCTTTCAAACAGTAAAATAAAGCAGAAAAGTTTGAAAAACAAGTGTTACATTTCTCAGTATAAAGCTGTGAGTGTTGTGTTGTTTTACTCAATTGCTTCTCTTAGTCATTAAAATGTTTAAACCCAATACTGGATGATATGCATATATCAAGCAAGCTAGGAGGCACACAAATTTTATGGCTTTTACAAGCATTTCTGTTAAGAAAGGAAAATTAGTTACTGTATCTTACACAGAGAATGTTAGAATATACCAGCTATGTCTATGCAAAATAACTGATTGTTTGTAGGTCATTAAAACATCAATATTAAAAAATATTCATATGTCTCTGAAACCGATAATATTCTGACATAAAAGTCACTCGATAGTAAATTCTGACACAATAGCAATAATACCAGATGTAAAAGCAGTTATACATAAGATATACTGTTCTTATTGGACGGATATCAAAAGTTTCAACTTTCTAAGACCACCACAGATGCAACCTTGCAAACAGGTCAGAGTGCTATCAGAACTGAAATACACCTCTAACATGATAATCCAGAATTCAAATTGGGTGGGTCACCAATACGCCAAAATTACAATGACAATGGTCACCACCAGTATGGGTGTGGAAAATTAAAGAACATTTTCATAGGGCGCTCCACCCTAGCAAAACACTTAGTACCACCTTAAACAGACAAACATTGCCTACTTTTACAGAATATTTGGCAATATTAAGGCAATAACCATGAGTATCATGATTCATTTCTGCAATACCCTTGCAGAAATGCATAAAATTAAACAAAAACACATGAGTTCGCAAACAAAGCGATACACGGAATTGTAGCAAAGTAAAATAGCAAATAGAGATAAAAAAAGAAAAATTACGATTTTTAAGAACTGGAGCTAGAAGACTGATGATGACTGGTTTTTAGAGAATTAAGCGGTGAAACTAAACACTGAACTCAATACGATGGCAAGTAAAGATGGCTGGTACTTCTTATTGAGCTGGGTAGGTTAATTGATCATGAACCTAATTGTGAATATTAAAACTAGGTGTATAAGGCAGAAATGGCACAGCTGGAAGTTGATATCAAAATCTATATCAGCTTATTATACACCACAAGCCAGGAGTAGTGCAGGCCAGTGCCGCTCAGAGCGGCATCACGTGTAAGACATATTTAATGTGGTTTAAGACGTGGTTTGGCCTCATTAATCTTTTACAGAACATTTATCATTTGTGAGTAGTTTACTAATTATTCCATTAGGTTTGCACGTTAACAAAAAGAAAGTTTTGTTACATATCAAATTTATTTTCATTGCAATATTCACGGTGACCAGCCACGCTTGAAGTATTACAACTTCTACAACTAGCTGTTGAGCAATATCAACGATTACAGTGACCATTCTATTCTTAACCATAATTATCATGCAGTAAGCTACAACTGTAAGTGTAAGTGTCTCTGACTTGAGACATGCTCAACTGGTTACTCACGATAGTTGGAGAAGGGGCTGAAAAATTCTCTGAGCTCATTATTTGACACATTTTTAGCCTTCCTCCTTTTAGATATGAGTTAATGCAAAAATAATATCGATAAAATTGAAAAAAAACTATTTTACAAAAGTATTGCAGTAAAAGTAGTTATTATACCTTAGAGGCGCCTTGTGAAATATTATATTTTGCTGTATATTTAATTACTTACTAGTAAAATAACACTTGAGTAGCAAGAGAGGTATCCCATGAAGATACTACAACTCATAGCAACACAAAGTCAAACCAATTCAGGTTTATCAGAAATCAAATTTACACAACATTCCTGGAAAACAACTTCAACAGGGATATATTGTAACATGTGAAGAATAGTTGTTAAATATGCTGAGCATTGGAAGATAAAATTCTTACATCATAATTTTCAAGGAAAATCACCCCGTACCACACAAGCAATCTGAACAAAAATGAGACAAGACACATTGATAAAGCAGCGAGTACATTATGAAACCATATATAAAGACATCAGCATAAAGCTTTAAATGAATCATCTTCGTACAAGGTGAGACAGTGGATTAAAAAAGCAACTAACAGCAAGTGAGTAACATGAATTGAATATTCAAGTCACCAGCAAATGTCTGATTTTTGTGGCAATAACATAAAATGAATAGATGCATCATGACAATAAAAAGTCACAAACTGTACATATTTATATGATAGCAACAGCTATTATTCCAATACTTACAAATGGGCTAGTAGGAGAGGCTGAAGCAAACCAAGTTCATCCGAAGTCAACCAAAGGCTGAAGCAAATAAAATTTATCCTATGTTGTGTTAAATGGCATATAATTCTAAATCAAATACAAATGAGCTAGTAGGAAAGGCTGTAGTAAATCAAAATTATGTCATGTTACCTTAAATAGCATATGATCTTAAATCTTACCCCATCTATTTCTTGACTTGTAGGACGGCCTAATGTTTTCCAAGCCCAACTAAGCCGCACAGAACCTCCCGCTTTTAAGCCTGAAAATATACAAGACATCAATATTGATGCTAAACAACAGGGTTTATATGTGTACGACGAGAACAACAACCATAGAGATACATTACACGAGGTTTCTTTTTAGGAATTTATTACAGATATTTGAAGTTAAAGATTGGGAAAGAAGAATTTTGAAGTTGTCCTTTCATGCTTTTAAAACTACCCAGGCATTATATAGACTTTATTAAAGTTCTGTAAACAGTTTTCTTTAAATAAAGATGAAGCTAAACAATCTGAACATATTTTTAAACAGATTGTTTGTTACATTCTACCATTGCTTTCCAAGAACTATTAATGATATGTAGAAAACTAGATTGCTGTGAGGCAGCATGACTTTCATGAGCATAGAAAAATATTACAGGCAATATCAGATCAAATTAACGTCCTCCGTAACTGAAAAATAATGAACTGACTGACTGGCCGGGCATTAATGCATCAGCTCATATTAGCACAGCAAATAACGAGCAAAAACCAAACAAAACTGACATAGGATGTAAGGACAATCATTGTTTTATATATCAAAAAGAGAATTTTGGATTTCAATAAAGAAAAGGTGATGCCGACTATTATGAGATAGGAAATTTTAATAGCAATAAAGCAAACACAACTTAGCTTAGCTTGTAACCAACAAAACAGAAAAAACTGACAAAAGGACAATGCTAATGCATGATCTTTTTTGCCAGTCAAGGAGTGAACCTCGGACATACGCAAATCTTAAAAGTTGTCTGACCAATATAACATACCAAAAATTAGAATGATAATCAATTAGCTAACTACATGTAAATGAGGATCACAAGCAATCGTCTATTTTGATCAAGTGCTATACATGAATAGAACATCATGGTTCTGCAGATATAAGAACAAACATTTTAAGAACATACTTAAGTACAAAGCCAGAATAATTATGATCATTATCACCATTTACAGGACTCAATCTACATGAAGTCGTTAATCGAAGACGAACACCAAAAATCTTTACCACAATTTTATCATTGCATTTTAGATATATTTAGAACATAACACTTTTTGTAATCAGAATTTTGCATAAAATTTTGTGCATTTTTCCAATTTGCCACCTTTTCCAAACTCTAATAGGTTATAAAATAATATCCTTGGTGTTTAATACTTTAAAAAAATTTTGTCAATAAAAAGAGGCAATCTTTGAAGCAAAAGGAATTTCCATTTCAAAATTCAGCTCTACGAGGGTTAACCAAAAACATGTTTGTTTAAACCTTTTGCTGGGGAAGTGACGTAATAGCCATTTATTGATTCTGTTGGAAAACAACATAAGCGTCGTTTTTGATAGAATTCTACAAAGCCGGCGCCCAATAACAATAAAAAAAATAATATGAATGTTGTCAAGTTTAAAATATAGTGTTTAAGATATTTATCTATAACTTATGTATGATATGGAACAAATATCTGAAAAGAAATCATTTTTTTCTACCTGCAAAACAATTACGATTTGAATATTCCATCACAAAAATGTGAAATGAAAAAAACTGTACGGCAAGCACTTTGGCTTTCAAAATAAAGGATTCAAACTTTTAATTGATACTGCAACAGTATCAACTGTAGGAAACAACATATTAACATCATCTTCGGTAGAAGCTTTTAAAGCTGTCGCCTATTAACAAAAAGATTATAACAATGCGGTTAAGTTTAAAATACTGTCATTAGAATACTTATTTGTAAATTATGACATAAAATGATCATCTGGGAAGGATTTTTTCTGTTACAAGCTAAGAAATTAGGAAATAAAGTCTGATCTCAGAGATGTAAACTGGGAAAACCAGTCAGCGAGCAATCCAGTTTTCAAAATAAAGGAATAAAACTTGTATTTGATCCTGCAGTGGTCAGTGATTGTCTCACTGATCAATGCAAAAATAACTCACTAGATAGCGGAAATGTCAACTTTAAAAACTTTGGAAATATAGAAAAAAGTCATATTTATGGCAGTTCGAACTATGATAATGCTATGTCCACTAGTACTGATGTCACGAATACCAGAAATTGCCTCATAATAGCAGTTCCAATACAAGCAACACACGTTCTACTAGCTTTAATACATCGGTTACTACAACTCAGGGATGAGAATATTGAGTATACATGTATATAATCACACAGGCTTTTAATGGTTAAACTGTTACTGAAGTGGTGACAAGCCTTCATTGCTCTACAATTCTTTTTCTCAACCAAGGCCCAATTTTACACCACTTGCATTTACTCCACCGTTAGAGAATTTTGATCACTTGTTCCTTACTACTGAGCAAGGTGTAATTTGTAGAAGCTCACAGTAGCGGGATTTGACTAGTATTACAAGTATGCACACACAAATATTAGAGTTCAGCAACCATCGTCCAAACAGTATACTTATTATAGGAAAGTGCTACGAGGGAGCAATGAAGACCAAGTAAAAACAAAGAACAATAATTGGACTGTGTCTCAACAAGGGTTCGTGACAAGCTCTAGGCAAATTACCTTACATTAATAAAAAACATCATATTCAAAACTATTAAGTAACTATCAGCTCAACCATGTATGCTCACAAAAAAACCCACTTCATTGGTCTGTCAGTAAAATATTGACAACTTGGCGACATTTTTTAAAGACTTTCACCAAGCGTAATAGTTACCAACTAGTAAGTAAATTGACATTGAATTTATGAGAAAAATTGATATCAATTGAAAACCTTTTCGCAATATCTCCCTTTAAACCCATGAATCAACAATTTCGAAGAAATTTTGGTTTGTTTGAACATGTACAGTAGGCAAATATTGAATCATTGTAGATATGGCTTCTTTGATAGGGCCTATTTATTTTGATCATTAAAATTGAATATAAAGAATAGACAACTCTATCATTAATTGCTTGTACCACATCATTGTTCTTGATATTCACTCATGCATTGCGGCAAGGTCCCTTATTTTATAAATAACCTTCAATATATTTAAAGTTACATCTATTCATCCCATTGTTATCACATACTGTTTTCAGCAATGATTTTGATGCTGGAAGAACAAAAAGCACATTGGGAGAGAAAATACCTGTATGATACAAGCTTTACTCTGCAACAGAAGCAAACCTTTAGCCAAATGTAGATAACCAATGTCAATACCAGTTATTATCCAATGGGTGAAAGGAAATAAAATGGTTTATGTTAGCCCCCATTTTTAATACATTTTTGGTAATCCAGTTGTAATGATTCATGTTTTGGATAGCCAATATGACAGATAAAAAATACAAGGATGTTGCACAAAGTTGAAGGTTGTCCTGCCGCAGCATAGGTTGAAGCTGACTTCACAAATACTAGATATTCTCTGGAAAAATCTTTAAAAAATAATTGTTAATTATCCTGTTTTTGAATTATTGTTTTGATAATCACCTTCCTTATACTAAAGAAGAATAGAAAGGAAGTCAGACTATCTAGTAAATGTCGAGCTAAAAATAAACTTTGAAACACACACCTGACACACCATTGACTGGGGAGATCAATCATCACATGGCTTGGAATACACTGCTTTTCACCTTAGATACCACATCAGAGCTTCGCTCAATGCTACTGCCAGACCAAGAAACTGAATGAATCGCCATTTACTCTGTTTGTAAACCACTCCAAATGTTGCTTTAAAAAAAGCCAATAAGATTTCTGCCTTTAAATTTTGCATTTTTTAAAGACTTTCACCAAGCGTAATAGTTACCAACTAGTAAGTAAATTAACATTGAATTTATGAGAAAAATTGATATCAAGTGAAAACCTTGTTGCAGTATCTCCCTTTAAACCCATGAATAGACAATTTCAGAGAAATTTTGGTTTGTTTGAACATGTACAGTAGGTAAATTTTGAATCATTTTAGATATGGCTTCTTTGGGATTTATTTTGTTCATTAAAATTGAACATGAAGAATAGACAACTTAATCATTAATCTCTTGTACCACAGCATTGTTCTTGATATTCACAATGTTTTTCACTAATGCAATGCGTTAAGGTTCCTTATTTTATAGATGACCTCCATTGTTAAATGTACATCCATTCATCCCATTGTTATTACAGTTTGTTTTAGCACCGATTTTGATGCTGGTAAAACAAAAAGCAGCTTGGGAGAGAAAAAGCCTGTTGGATACAAGCTTTACTTTGCAACATAAGCACGCCTTTAGCAAAATATAGATAACCAATGGGGAATGGGAAATAGGAAATGAAAAATGAGAAATATGGGAAACATGAGAAATAGTCTGAGATCTTACACCTACATAATACTTGACTCACCTGACGAAATGTTTATAGAGGCCAAATGAACTACACTGGATGTAGCACCTTTGGAACTGCAAATATACAAAACATCCTTATCCATACCAGACGACATAGCTTATTAGAGTATAAACAGAATATCAGCTATATGGAGATTAAAACAAGTATTAAATTATGGTACTAACTTTAATATTAAGATATTAAAATAGTACTACAATTTTGTATCTAAAACCTCAGGATATGACAGGATAATAAATAAACAAATCGGCAAACAGAACTTTAATGAAAAAGATAGAGTATCAACTGAGTTTTTAAGTAAGCCCGAGTATGAGTGGAAGGGCTGGCAGAAAAAATCCAAAATTTTTTATAACTTACTTAAATCTATGATTTCAATTGCTGATTTAAATATATGATTTAAATCGTTGAATTATATAATGTTATTTGGTCGAAGTTCCGCTTTTTTCCCAATCTTATTAAAAACTTACCAAAATTTAGTATGTTTCGACAGACAATCTTGTTTTGCTGGATGAGTAACATCTTTGTAAGCAATCATTTGCCATAAATAAGAGAGTGTGGTGAGAATTGACTACACACGTCGTACGACACTACAGAAAAACCTTTAAAATTGGGACCTATGAGTTTATTTAGTTACCATGAAAGCGGGATCAATTGTGAGGTGGTAACTATAAGTAGTATAAGTTCCCCAGGCTCTTCTGCTCAATAATTGACATTGTGAAATCAAACTGTTATCAAACATTCTCCATTTTTGTTTTCATTTAATCACAAATATGTAACCAGCTAAGTACTACAGAAACTGGCAAAACTATATTTGTATTTGGCATGATCAATAGTTTTGGACATAAAAAGAGTTTTACCAAAAAAACCGGAAATCAGCAAATTAAAGTTTTAGGCAAGGGATGAAACTAGACTTGTCCTCTCATGTCATCAAGACAAATAAAAAGCCTGGAGCCTATGTAATATATGATTCCAGTCAATAATTCTAGTATATAGTTTAATTTTTAAATATTATACTAAAAGTTTTGAATAATGTTTGATTGGTTGTTATAGTACCTGATTTTCAGCTTAGGGTAACACGATACTAGAAAGCTATCGGTACGCAGTATATTAGGAAGCTATTATTTTTGACTACTAAGTCATAAATGGTGCAAGCAGTACCTGTTTATGACAGTTTTTTTCATGCAAGCTCTTTGAGATGGCCATGTATGACACTTATAACCAACTATATTGCTCATAAAAACTAGTTTTGACTGTAAATTGCGGCAATTATATCGATGAGTGCAAAAGTCTTTAGGCAACATTGTGTAGTATAGTTATGAAATGAGAGAAAACTTTCAAATTTAAAACAAGATGAGAAATAAAAGGTTTTCACGAACTTCAAATCAGGGTACAAGCGATAATATAATTGTAGGTAAATTTCCAGCGGTAGATATTACCTTGTAAAGGTATTTCTTTATGCATATTTATTCAGCAATATACAGAAAGTAGCAGGTAGGTTAGCAGATTTACTGCACTCAAAATTGTTATTTTTGATCTGCCCAACGGGGGTGCAAAATATACGCAACATCGCTTTACACGAAAAAGAGTTAAATTTATCTTCTCAAAAGTCTGACGACTAAAGTCACTTTTAGTTGACTGCTACCATAAGGGAGCGGTTAAAAATAGAGCTACCATGGCATTCGAATTTAAGTTTTGTAGTAGGTCAAAAATAATGCAACAATTTAACCCATTTGCAGGTGATACGACATTAATGTCGTTTTGCGATAGTGATTCTAGTGGGTGGTGCGACATTAATTTCGATATCGTACGCTCGTTCGATATTCATTAGGACTTACTATTGGTCTGTGTTCATTTTTCTATTAAATTAAATACTTTCTAAAGTAAAACAACACACATGAGGACGTGAATAACTACATTTTAGACATGTATCTTTTCATTTCAACTTGTTTTGGACGATCGTTATCAAACACCTTTTCTATGTTTTTTTTACTCAGTAAGATACTAAGCCTTTCCCCCCCTTTTCCTTTTCCCTTTTCCCCCGAATTGGTTTTTATGCTTTTTGACCGTTGTCGATGCCCTTTCTATGTGCCTTTTTTATTTAGTAAGATCCAAGCATTGATTTTTGTGTGAACACAAACAAGCATTTTATAATCATGGCTTCATCTTCCCAACGACCTGCTAGATCAACTTGAAGGGCCCAGTTTGTTTTGGCATTTATTCTATAGCTGATGACTCAGACAATGACTCAAATTTTTTTGATGTCAATCTGATGATAGACAGTATGGACTATAGACCTCAAATAAACTGTATGGACTATGGATATGTGATATTGCCTAAGTCTAAACAGTGGCTAATATGCATTACAAAGTGTGGTTCTACTTATAAAATATTTTATTTGTAATATAATAATAATGTAATAATGTAATATGTAATAATACAGAATTTGTTTTATTCAACAATATAACATCGCAACAACAGTCAATTTCTCTTTTTTTTCAAAATTTACATGTGTAAGGGTAGTTTAAATAGCTCAAACAGGCACAAAGGGTGTAAAACTGTTTGTAAAATGCCTTGTTATATGATACAAACCTATCATACAACCATAATGTGGCAAAAAAATATCATTTCATTAAAATTTTAAAATTTTCATTTTTTAAAAATTAATTCAACCAGGGCAATCAGAAATAGGCTCAAAAACTCACCTGCGAAAGGGTTAAGGTGCTAAAACGATTTATCATAACGCTGGGGTGGTCGAGGGTCTAAAAGGCCCTGGTAGCAGGTTAAACTAATTCTACCACCACTAAACTATTCTATTGACTCAAAGATGTAATGTGATAAATATTCTGGTAGAACATAAACACATTATGTAACAATGAAAAGAACACTATGATGGAGATCACTAATCTACGGAATGTTTAGAGAGTCAACAACAGTCGGACAATTACTAGGAGACGATTATGTAACAGCTAAATCACTCAGATCAAACAATATAGCAGATTATAAATGCCACCAACTGCACCATGAGCTACAAGTATGCTATTACAACGTGAGATGTGGATATAATGTATATTTCTACTAGTCGTAGTCTATCATGGGTCATGGAAACAATAGCAAACTTATTTCACAATATAACATACACAGACAAAATATTTTGAAAAAACCTGTAAAAATGCTTTAAATAAAAGGGAAGCAGTCAGTCAAATGGTCAGGCGGCCTGTGAAACCAGGAACAACCAGCAAATCAGCACCACATTTGTTTTTTAATACCTAGAAATACAATGGTAATGCTTTTCCAGTACCCGAGCTTGTCTGTCCATTTGCTAGTAACTAAGACAATCATTCTCATATGAAATAACAAAACACAATCAAGTCAGCTCAACACTGTCAGATACTCACAATTTTATAGTCTTATTATACTATGAACTATAACTAGAAATAGTAGACAAACATTGAATAACGAATAATTCAAAACAGAGCGGTTGTTTGGGAGTTAAGGATTGAGACTCCTGCAAGCTCTAAAATCATTGATGCTATACTTAATAGCTTTAGAAACAATTTTTTATGATACTATATCTTTTCAACCATACCTGAAAAAGAATATTGACTAACTAACAAAAAAGTTATTAAAAACCGTATTGAACAAATTCAGCTGATCTGGCACACACCTTCTTCCTGTGTAATATGAAAAATGCAAACAAATTCCTACTGCTTGTGTATACAGAGCTCTAAATAAATTTGAAAATTTCACAAAATGACTCACTTTTGACTGGTGATATGAATTCCTACATTGCTGAAAATGTACTGTTCTTCTCCTCAATTTTTGCATCTGACATTTATTCACTGCCACTGCAAAATGAAGAAACTGATTGGAACAGTATTTAATCTGTATGGCACTACTCTGTACAATTTATAATGTTTGAATTACTATTGTTTTCATTGTTTCATTAGGAGTACAGTATTGTAGAAATAATAGACTTTATTGCCATCATTTTTCATAACCCTAAATGTTGGTACATGGCAGGGACAAACATAAGAAATAGCTAGAGAATAGAGCACACAAACATATAACAAGTTATTTGGGTATTTGGTATCGCCATATTCCTTGGAGTATGTAAAACAGTATTTTCATATTGTTAGTGCTAATAGTATTTTGAATTACTGCCTTTTAGTAAAATGGTTTGCATGACTACCAATTTGAAAGCAAAGGAGTTGGCGTTTCACTTTCGGACTGGAAGTTGTATCATGAGCAGAGATCAAAAGTTTTGAAACAATAATACTTTACGTTTGTGGTAAAATATCAAAATCAATCGGAAAAATCTTAAAAAGCTATTGCCAGTTGGTATTTAAATAATGACACCTGTATAAGCAATGACTAATGACAGCGGATTCTAAGCAAAGGACCAACAGAAAACAACCTCAAACTACCAGTGACACACACAAATCTCAACCAGCCAAATGAGGTCATTATTCAGCCTAGTAGCCAACAGCCATTTCACTTCACTCCAATAAGTGTAACGCATTGAAGACAAAGCTTTGAAAGAAAAGAGCAAATAAACAATTCCTTGACTCAATGGTAGACCTGTCAGTATGGCCATTACAGTGGCCAGTTGAGAAAGGAGAGTATATACAATTCCTCAACTGATTGAAGGGCCTCTCAGTATGACAAGGAGAGCGCCAGTTGACAGAGATTATTTGTGGACTAGAAGCACTAACTACATAGCACTAAGCACTCAAAGGATACTATCATCTCCGCTTGACCTTTTGAAAATAACACAAAACATTGGCTATTTTTACTTTCTCCTAAAAAGTAGTGATAGATACTCTGAAAGTTTCATGTTTGATACCGTTATATGTAATATCACTATCTTAAAACTTTTTGTTATATTTAAGGCATAAAAACACACTAGGCAATATGTAAGGTAATATCATGCTGAGTGGTGCCAACCTGCACTGGAATTTTCTCAGCTAATTGATATTAAACATTATCGATAGAGTTTTGCAACCAGAACTTTATAGCTTGTTAGGTGCATTTTGATTGGTTGTTTTTGTACAAAAATGCATTGAGTTGGCTGCTAGATTGTTTGTGTCAATGTTTACCAAAATACACTTGCAACATTTTGCCATTTTGTTACCACGGAAACAGCATCAAAATGAACACAGAATTCACTAAGCGAGTTGGTGTTGAGTTAAAACACTAGATTGGCAGAATGAACACTAAGTTGTTCATTTATTTAATAAGACTTTCCTCATTCCTGTATGACATGACTCACAAAAAGTACAAAAATTCTCAGTAAAAAATAAACATTTCGATGTCAATTGTTGCAAAATTAGACCATTTTAAAAATGGCAAATTTTTGTTGTTTTCAAAATTGAAAACTATTTTGAAGTATTTACTATATAAAAATGGTTAAATATTATCGTTACCAATGCATGAATTGATTTTTGCGGATTTCTTCTTGTAGTTTGCAAGGCGTAAAATGTGTTGAGGCACATGCCAGCAAAATCTCATTGGTCTTCCGCATGCAATAAGTTTGCCTAGTTTGATTGACCCTTTAGCCTTATAACTCAAACTTGTTCATGTTGACCACTATATTTCAGACTCATTACAGAACAGTGGATAACTAATATGAAAAGACTAGACAATTACAAGACATGAGAATTTTTGGGATTACTCACAATACTGATGAAACATTGCTCCACATTATTAAATTTTCCTCAACTTGCCAAGTAACATTTTATTTTTGTGGCAAACATACTTTTGATGCTACTTTTAGTGACATTAATTTGCAAGTTTGATTGGAAATTTGGGAAAATTTCCAAAACTCAAAATTTATTATGGCCTTAAAAAAGCATGTGACGATATATGTTAGAGAATCAGCAACAATGAATATAAAGGAACTTCAATGTTTCACTTTTGAGTACTTTTGCCTTTTACTAATTATAAAGGTCAGAGTAGCTGCATTTTAAAAGAAGATGCATTATAATCCTCAGGATGAAATGATGAGTATGAAGTGTACCTATGGGTGATGTTGCCATAGGACATTTTGCTGCACAAATAGAAAGTTGCTTAATCAATTTGAGTTACTATTGTAGCAGATTGTAGACACTTTTCTCAAAAGCACAAAACCGATATAAACAACTGTTTCAATATTTTTGCTATGTTGTTTCACTCTTTGGTTTATATTATACACTAACACCTTTAAAACTGCCATGAATGACAGCTACATACTTAGCAATCTAAGTGTACCACAAACAATTCAGTCTATACCACCATATTGGTCTAGATATGCTAATTGTTGCCACTGCGGTTTACATGCTCACACAAAGGACGTCAAAATTGAAAACTGTGATTATGTATAATAAATAATTGATTGCTTGTATGTCATTAAGTCACCTAATTTACATATAGATGCATATGAAGAAAAACAATGGAGTTGTTGACATAATAGTTACTTTATAGTACACTAAAAAGCAAGTATCAATTAATACCATTGTTGCCGGAATAAAATGATAAATAACTCACCAACATTCAGATACCGGTTTCATGTGTTTGATTGCAGAACAGTTGAGCTGCTGTTTTCTATTTAAGCCATTCCTGAACAGTCTTTAAAACTGGATGACATTCAAACGTCGACGTACTGATGATTCCGGCAACTAGCAATAAATGATATTGGTCAGTTAGTTATTCAATAGCTCGATCTTTCAGAGACTTTTCTTTGGGTCTATTACAATATTGATCAAACATTTATTGCTTCAATGTTTCAGCTTGATTTAGTAACAAACCTTATTCTGGGGACAACTGTGCTCAATTGACTGACATCAAAATTAGTTTTGGGAGAAATTGAGTAAGGGTCCAAAACCTTGATATAAGACTAGATGTCTATAAAATAATTCAAATGTAGTAATCACAGCGATTTTAAATTGTTACCTAACCAAATCAAAAGAGTTAACCTGTGAAAAATAGGTTATTTGATCACAAAACAACATTTTTTTTTAATCTGGAAAAGTTAGCCTTTATTATGGCTTTGAAAATGCACGTAACCAAAGGATTTTTGATGGCTTTAAGAAAGCATGTAGCAGTAAATAATAGGGAATCAGCAATAACAAATATTAAGCAACATTCTTATTTAATTTTTAGTAATATTTTGATTACTCAATACCGATGTCAAAGCAGCCTTCAAAAATAAAATAAAGCAAAACAAGTTCAAAGAACAAGTGTTACATTTATCAGTATAAAGGTGCGAGTGTTGTGTTGCTTTACTCAATAGTTTCTATTAGTCATTCAAATGTTTAAACCCACAGCTGGATGACATGCACATATCTAGCAAGCTAAGAGTCACGCAAGTTATCTGACTTATACAAGCATATTGGTTAAAATATGCTAATGAATAACTGCATCTTACGCAAAAAAGAATTCTCAGGCAGATATAATATAAATATTTTGCACTAGTATACACCTCAAAAGCTAACTGATTGAGGATAATGAGTTATTTTCAATTTTAATCAATTTCAATCGATGAATAAAACAGCATACTTCTTCAGCTACAAAAAAAAACATTTTAAGAAAAATGAGTACAAAGCCAAAACATTTATGATCATCATCAGTAACCTTGCAGAAGAAAACAAGATTTGTAACTTACCGCAGCTTTACAGTAGTCAATCTACATAAACTCATCAATCACCCACAATCAAGAACAATTTTCATAACATTTTGTTCAATGTATTTTAGGTATTTTTAGAACACGGGAATTCATTTTTTTATTCAAAAACTTGCATAAAATTTAGTGCATTTTTAAATGTATTTTTAGTAGGTATTTTAATATTTTTAATTCTAGTAATATACTTTAGTTGCTATCCAAAACTCGTAAAGTTTTAAGTCAATTTAAATGAACATATTTTAAAGCAAAGTAAACTCACAATGCCAAAAATTGTTTCGTTGTGAATAGCCAAAAGAATCAGGTGAAGCTTAGACAACTGTATTGCTAACATATTGTACTACAGCATTGTTCTCAATATTCACAATGTTCCCACTAATGCATGGCGACCAAGGCTGCATATTTTAAAGACAACCTAAAGATGAAGACAAAAATATATTACATCCAATCACCTCATTGTCATCATATATATGTTGTTTTCAGGAAGGATTTTAATGCCGGATAGATAAAAAAGCGGCTGGGAGGAGAAAAACGCTCACATTGCAAGCTCAACGTTGCAACATAAAGAGGAGTTTTTTTGCAAAACATTGAGGAGCGATAAACAATGTCAGTACCAATTTTATTAGCAAATCTGATGTAAAGTAACATCGGTTATGTTAGCTACCAATTTAATATACTTTTCCTAGTGAGTTGCAATGGTACAAGTTTTGGAAACCCAATTTGGCAGATCACAAGCACAAGGTTGTAAGACAAGGTTAAAGGCTGTGCTGTAGCAGCACAGGTTGAAGCCAATTGCACAAATACTCTAAATCCTCATGAAAATAATCAGAAGATCGTGCGACCTGGTAATCTCCATTTTTGTCTGTACTAAAGAAGAATAGAAAGGAAGTCAGGCAAGTTGCAATATACAAACCTCAAAATTTACTTTGAAAAAAAAAACCTAATGAAGCACCATTGATTCAAGCGATCAATTTTCACATGGCTGGGAATACACTGATTTCCTCTGTAGATGACATATCTGACTTTTACTCACTGCCTTAGCAAAATGGAGAAACTGAATGGAACACAATTTACCCTTCATGAAAACTACTCCCAATGTGGCTTCATAAGAATGCCAATGAGATTTCCTGTTTAACCTTCTGCAAACTTACATATCAAAAACATTGCCAAATAACTAATCGTTCTAAAAAAATGTTAGTTTTATATAGACAACCGAATTTTTGCAAGTCTAAATGACATCTACATAGATATGAAACTGTTACAAATTATGTTAGGCAGATTTAAAATTTTCGATGATTGACAATTATCTCATTGACAAAAAAGCTAAGAATTATTAGAAAAGTATAAGATTAGAGATTTATAAGATTAGCATAGTGTGGTCATACACAACCAAACAGTGTAATATATTAAACCACATTTATAAGAAAACAGCTACTGTATGGCCAACAGCTCATAAGCAAACACAATGAGGATTACTAGGAATCACCAGTACAGAACATGAATACATGTAGAACACATTACACCCACAGTAATCAGAATAAAACTCTTAAGAACAACAAGTCCAATTGAAGAATAATTAAGACCAATACGGCCAAAGTTGCAGGAGCGGACAATATTCAACTCTTGCTGAACTTTTGCAATTTAATCTACATTATATGAAATCGTCAATCATGCACAAGCAAGAACAATGATTATTTCATTTGATTCCATATATTTTACTTACATTCACAATTTTTCTTTACTCAGAACATTCTAATGTACAAATCGTAGATTTGTTTGATATAGTTTTTCACCAACATAAATGTTGAAACATGACATGAAGCTACTAAAGCAATACCTTGATGGCAAAAATGACTAAAATACTACTAAAATGTTGATTTAGTAGTTGGTACGCTCCATAGGCCAAAGAGCGTATTGAAAGATTTATATCTTTTTACCGTTTTTAAACCTTTTGAAGCCTGGGTGTCATTTTCAATGTGTGTATGTATCTTTTAGCAATTTGTCTGACAATCAGACAGTTTTTAAACTTTATCAAATTAATGTAAATGTGGTCATAATACAAATACTTTTGGCAAAGCACAAGTAAAAAGTCCGACAATTCACTTAAAATGTCACCAACCGAAAAAAGCATTTCACAGTTCCCCCGACTACAACCATGAAAAGTTTGTTCAACAAAAAAAATTGTAAAAATCTTTGCAACAGTTTCATATTTAGTGAGCATATGCTCATCATTGTTTTATGTCTCAAAATAAATTGAAAAATCTTAGTTAGTATCACATAATTCTTTACTTGCGTTACAATCATTTATGACCTATCAATAAATGAGTCGTTTCAATTTTTTTAACAATATTGTTCCATTAAAAACTGATATTCTAATGAAGGAACCAAGTAAATACATTTAGAATTAGTTAAAAATAGTAAAATTTTTGGTCAAAAGTCTTACGTAATAATTAAGTTCCATGAATAACATTTTTACATAGAATCGTCATTTGTAAACAGACTCATGCGAAAGCTGCTATTCCGGTCATTAGGGTCTCTGACACCCTTTGCAATGCCGAAAAACTAGCCGTCGGAATTCAAAGGGTTAAGGCACTGCGTTTTAGTGGAACAAACTGCAAAACTACATGCAAGCAAAAGCATTAGAATTCCGACATCAGACCACAAGCAGTTACATCAGCAGGCATTAAAAATTTTAAAACAAACTTTCTATAAGTTTTTCTGCAAAGTGTAAAAATCTGGTCAAAGCTAGTTAGCATTGGAAATAATTGACAGCTCTATCAGTCAAGCAAATCTGAAGCATAGAAAATAGTGCAACCAGCAGATGCAAAATAAAACAGGAACAAAAAAGAAACTCAAGTCGCTAGTAACAACAACAACTCTCCAACATTTAAAGAGCAGAACATTCAGCAAAAAATTTAGACTCCATTCACTTCACTCGAAGATTTGGCAAGCAATGAAGACATATAGCCTTAAAAGATAAGAGTGCGAAAAACAACTAATAGAGTTATTGAGAGGCCTGTCACTATGGCCAATATAGCATCAGTAGACAACTGGCAACAGAAAGGAACCATAAACAAAGAGTTATAACCACATATAAATAGCTAAGTACACAAATGGTATTGTCATCTTTGCTTGAGCTATTGAAAGTTTTATCAAAATAGTTATTTTTGACTGCCTTCTAATAAATAGAGTGGTAAATAAGTTAAAAGGTTGAGGTTTGATACTGCTATAAATCACTATCACTGAAGTATTCTTGGCCCTACAGCTCAAACTTGTTTGTGCTGATCACTCAAAACGTATGAGTGAAAAGTAGCTCAATGGTGACATTTTGATGGAAACATTGATTGATTTGCTGTCTCCACTGAGTTTTGTAACTAGCTTCATTCAAACATGCAGTCCCAGATATGCTAAGGATTTGCATTGCATATTTTACATTAGCACAAAGAATGTCAAAGTTTACAAAGTATGATTTTGTAAAATGGCTGAAGGCTTTTATGTCAATAAAACACCTAATTTACATACTTAGACATACAAGCTGCTGAAACAATTGAGATGTTGACATAAAAGTCACTACATGGAAAACTCAGACACAAGTGGCAATAAATACCATTGTTGCTGAAATAAAAGAGTAAATAACATATCAAATCATACATATCGCCTCCAAGTGGTTGCTTTCAAAACAACAGAACTGCTGTTTTTAAACTAAGCCCCTACTGAACAGTGCTTCAAGTTAGACGTCAATTAAATATAGATGCACTGACGACTTTTGCAATCAGTAAAAAGCCCAAGTATTCAATAGTAGTATAGTGAGAGCAGATCTACACATTTATGCACTTAAAGTTGGATTTTGGGTACATTTTAGCCCGAGAACCTCGGAGAATGGTGTTGTCTGATGGAAAGTTTGGGGGGGTAGGTGTGTGAGTGTTGGGAGCTAAGGTTATGAAGTTTGAGAGGAATTGTGGGAAGGATGCGGTGCTGGTCGAGAGGAATTGTGGGAAGGATGAGGTGAAGAGGGCGATGGTTTCGGGTTTCGATGCGATGGGTTTCGGGTTCGGGTGTCGACGAGTTGAGCGATCGATCGTCGAATGGTTGGGGTTGGGTTGGCGACCGGTGGGGTGAACGGTGTTATGTCGTTTCGGTTGAATGAACGCTGATGTTGGACGAGTTCGGGCGTGTCTATTCGTGGAATCGGTTAAGTCTCCCTTCGTTATAAAACTCTTTAAAGATGAGTAATAAAAAAGGGGAAAGTCGAATGAATTATTCATTAGGAAAAATTTCTTTTGAGAAGACATGAAGAGTCTTTATAGAAAACTAGATGATATAATTCAAATTTCTCCAATACTATTTATTAGTTTTGGATTTTTTCCGGTTAACGGTGAATTTTTACGAAATTTAATTCAATTTGAACATAACCCCTCGGATTGTACTTATGGTATAGCTAGTTATGAAATTATTCAAAGGTTGGGAATTACTGAACGACTTGTTCAATGGGCTAATCCATCTTCACGATCAGCGAGATATTGTGTAGGCAACTCAGCTCGTTCAAACTTTTGTGGATGGAGATCAATGCATATTAAGTTTGTTTGTTATCATCCACAATTCGAAGAAAATAATGGTAGATTTACAGCACCAATTAATTCTTCCACTACTTGATCCACCATCAGAACTACACATACATCCAGAATTCCTACCACCACCACAACTACACTCGCTAGTACAATTCCTACTTCCACCACAACTACACTCGCTACCATCATTCTAGCAAGTGGAATCACAACTCTTCCATCATCTGAAAATCTTAAGGAAAATATAACTAATACCCCTCCAAGTAATAAAGAAAGAGGCTATGGAAATGAAAGTTTTTCTGTAGACAAATTACAGGATGTCGAAATTTTTTATCATAATCACATACTGCTGCTAAAGTTGTAATCTAATTTTCATGCTTTCCTAAATTTTTATTCCACAATGAAAATGATATGTGAATATTGTATTGATTTTATTTTAATAATAGTATCTTAAAATATACAATAAAATATAAATTCTCCATCTTTGGAGATGAAGATTTTATTTCTAAAGGTTCTATTGATTTGCATATATATTCATTCAAAAAAAAAAATCTTTTTTTATAAATACTAATTGTCAGTTTTCTGTGGAGATGAAGAGCTTGTCACTTCAGAATATTGTAATTCTTTCTTATCGAGAAAGAAGTATGTGCTGCTTGACTCGCTTTTCTCATCATCTTCTTTTTGTTTTGCATCATCACTGTTTAAATATATAAAACATTGAGGAATGAGAAAGGATGAAATAAATGGATAACTATATATCTTTGGTTTTAAAATTCTCAAAATCTACTTACCAAAATATACATTGAGCTAAGCCATCGTATACGTCTTGTCCACATGTGCAGGAAGGTAATCTGTCTATAGGATAATCCAATGGTAAATCCAATTGCAACTCCGTTTCACTATTTTGAGAGTTTGTTTCTTTCGAGATGTTTTTTTCATCACTTTCCTCACCATCTTCTTGATACCTGTTTAATTTTTTAGAAATCCATTGAAAATTGAGAAAAGATGATGTATATAAAATGAATAATTATATATTCATATAAAACTTTAGAATTTAAAATTTCAAAATGTACTTACCAATGTACACATTGTGCTAATCCATCATATACATGTCCACATGTACAGGAAAGTAGTCCGTGTGTACAATATTCCCATGGTGTAGCCCAAATTTGAACACAACTATCTGTACATTTCCCTTCTGACATTTTACCCTTCTCAGATTTCTGTTAGCTTATGAAGAGTGATATGATAATAATGATTTGTTCTCGATTGCTTTTATAAAGTTGAGCATCTGTAAAACGCTTGAGTGAGTTTAATGAAAATTTATAAATAGATTACAAAACATTTCTCTATGCTTACAATTTCGCGAAAATGAATTTCGCGAAATTACACATATATATTATATAGTCAACTTTCGCGAAATTGGATTTCGCGAAATTTCACATTATATATATTATATAGTCAACTTTCGCGAAATTGAATTTCGCGAAAGTGAATTTCGCGAAATTGGATTTCGCGAAATTTCACATCATATATATTATATAGTCAACTTTCGCGAAATTCAATTTCGCGAAAGTGAATTTCGCGAAATTGGATTTCGCGAAATTTCACATCATATATATTATATAGTCAACTTTCGCGAAATTCAATTTCGCGAAAAGTGAATTTCGCGAAATTGGATTTCGCGAAATTTCACATCATATATATTATATAGTCAACTTTCGCGAAATTGAATTTCGCGAAAGTGAATTTCGCGAAATTGGATTTCGCGAAATTTCACATCATATATATTATATAGTCAACTTTCGCGAAATTGAATTTCGCGAAAAGTGAATTTCGCGAAATTGGATTTCGCGAAATTTCACATCATATATATTATATAGTCAACTTTCGCGAAATTCAATTTCGCGAAAAGTGAATTTCGCGAAATTGGATTTCGCGAAATTTCACATCATATATATTATATAGTCAACTTTCGCGAAATTCAATTTCGCGAGAATCGGTTTGCTATTTTCGCCTCATTAATTCCTTTGGACACACCCATCATTCTTCAATTCACTATATAAGCATTGCATGATCTGATGGAATATTCTGCCTCATTAACCATCTCTTGATGCCTACTTATATTTGAGAATTTGGGTCGATCGAGCGTTGATACCATAAGGCTTGTATGCTTCAGCTAGAATTCGGTTAGTCGGCTACTCGCGATTAAGTTCGTTGAGTGTCGCTGTTTTCAGGGGCTGTTGTGTGGACAAGCGCCTTGGCATTCGACCTGATTGTTTTCCTAGGTTTACCTATGGAATTCTCCTGTTTGGTTTGGCTTAACCATTCCATAACAGCCTCTCGACCAGTAAATAGATGAAGATGATGAACTAGTAAAGAGGCATACATGGATTAATATGTGGATTATTTTGAGGATAACTCCAACTCAGCGTGAGTATATCAATATATAAAACTTATATCAAAAATGTTACGTTATTGAATCATTGGCTTTGCCGTTTCCGGTTAGTGCATGCGCACGCAGTTCTGTTTTTATCCTCGAGGATGCGTTACACGTTTTTCTAATGCTCTTGTATTGTATTCCTTATTCACATGTACTATTGTTCGTTATTCATAATATACGTTCTACAGCATTAACTACACACATATTCAACAAAAAAAGTAAATAACATTCGGTTGTATTTTTTACCAAAATTATTTCGATATAAAGTATATTTGTATATTCAATTGTAAAATATAGAAAAAATTTTTATGTCAGTTCTTCTAGTAATTTAACAATTTGGGAAGTTCCTTGAATATGTACATTGTCAATACCTTCATTTTCTTCGTTATTAAGACTTTTACTAATTTTTCCATTCCAATCGTATCTATCTAGTATAGTTTTTCGAACTACATGATCTCGTGTATCTTTTTCAGAAATTTTTAGCATAACTGTTAGAAAATCTTCTATTGAACATCCTCTGCTCCAAAATATTGCAAAGAGAAGACAGTAATCTCCACATGTTGTTGAAAGAAAACCTTGGAGTAGAACATCATTCCATTTAATTAACTTTATTCCAGAAAGTTTTAAGATTTGAGCGACATCTGGATATGTTGAAGGATCTCGTCCTGTTGAATCGAAATAATTAATTTCGGATTTTGTTCGAATAACTCCTATCCAGTGTTCTCCTGGTTGATAAGAATAGTGTGTGTTAAAAATATATATTCCTTCATTCGATAAAAATTGTTCTATAAATTCATTTCTTGCACAGACAGCAAAAAAATGATTATTAGTCATGTGATCTTGGGAAAGAACATCGAAAATATTTGCTGTATTCATCCTTAGAATATGCTTCCACCACTGAGTCGAACACTAAAGTCAGAAGCGATTTCCATCATTCCATCTTTTTGTATATATGTATTAAGATAGACATTTTCTGGTGTTGCAACCCGAAAACCGATATCGATTGTTAGTGAAACATGTCTCATTAAATGAAATCCTTCGGATGAGAGATCTCCTGTCAAATCGAAAGCGTATATTGCAAGTCCAGTTTCATATTCACTCAGTCCAATTTCACTTCCTTCAGAAGAAAGATCTTTTCCCATTGCATTTAGAAGTTGTACATATGGTCGAGTATACATTCTATTTACAAAATTTGGAGTATATCGTTTTCCAAAAGGTAGTCCATCAATTTGTAGTTCTACATGACTCACATCGTAATGACCAAATTTGAAAGGATTACGATTGTATGATCCATTTTCTCCATCGTGCGATGAAAGTGAAACAAGTATTAAATTTGGTCTAAGTGTGTTATCAGCAATTTTTATTTGAGTATGGGTTAATCCAGTATTCACATTATAAGATCTGGTGTATACCCGAGAAAGAGGATACTTTGCATTAACACCATTAAGTAGTTTTTCGTTATGTAAAAGCTGAATTGTTTGGTTGATTTTTAATTTTCGAAGATGAAGTACACATTTCGTCAACTTTACTTTTCCCCCTCCTCCAGGAGTAGCTGTTGCTGCCATCAAACAATAACTTGGTTTACTTCGGTCTAGTTCTAATTTACAATTCAATCCTGGAATGAGATATCTTTCCTGTTGAAAAATGCTAAGATGGAGTCGTCCAAAAAACTCAAATGAGTTTGAACCTCTAATAAGATTCTTTCTTGCTGTAGCCGCACTATTATCGAATTCCGCACCATCTTTTGCAAGATTATCATCTTGAAACCATCCTTCTGCTTTTAATTGGTATTGTTTTGCTTCTCTGCTATTATTGAGAAGGGTTTCTATGAACGATCTCATAGGATAATCACTTGAATGTTCAACAACAGATCCATTAATTTTGAATGTTGCTGTTTTGATTAGCGAATGAAAAAACGCATCCCCTGGTACAACATTTACATTAGCAGCAGTATTGTCTAAATTGGAACCATCGTCCTTGACTACTTTTCCTTCGATTTGCAAATATGAATTACTTAAATCGATATAGTGATCTACATCTCCAGGTATTTCAATTTCAATTGGCCCATATTCACTGAGACGTGACGGAGCTAATTCACTATAATATCTGCGCTCCACCGAACTATGTGTGCCTGGAACATCAAATATACCCAAACTTTCGTTTATCGTAAAAGGAGAACCCGATATTTTTAAACCTGTTGAACCAATCTCTCCAGAACTCATCTTTCACTATTGATGTATGTCAATGAAATGAACTAAAAAATATTGAGATAATAATATATAAAGCATTTTCAAATTTTAAAAAATATTTGGAGTGGCTTTTCTCCGTCGCTTTGCAGGTTTGCTACGGTTATTTAATTTTCTTTTCCCAGGTTTTCTAACTCTTGGAATTACTACTTCATCTGTTTCCTCTTCTTCTTCTTTTGGTCTCTCTACCATGTTATTAAGATAATTGGATGCAGCATCTAACCCTTTTTTCCCTAATGAGATAGCCGTTTTTTTTGCTAGAGGCGCAACAGCTTTTGCTAATTTTTTAAATATTCCTGATAGTCGTCCATTTCCCATCACTCTCTTTCCTTTATATGGTGTCAATCCACCATTTCCTGATTGATTAGACGTGTAATATTGAATGTAAAAGTTTTTTGAGTCTTCTGGAGTATATGGAATTAATATGGAATTCATTGTTTCTTTCTGAAATGAACCGTTAGTATAACCTTCCCTCCATCAAATGGTACTTTTTCTCCATCATCACTTGTTATAAGGGTCTCTATCACATCAGTAGAAATTTTATCCACTTCAACGTAATGCGCTTGACTGAATTCTGTATAAACTCGAGAGAACTTCTTTCCACTTACTGGGACAACTCGTAGCAATCGTACATTTGCATCTCCAACGAGTCTGTTACTTACAATTGATGAATATACGTATAATGATGTAAATCCATAGTTGATATCCGGAGATGTGATGTTTCCGTGTTTTCCCACATTATAAGTTATCTTCGGATCTAATCCTAAGATATTTGCGAAATCTTGTGAAAACGAAACCTGAACACTCGAATCTCTTACATACAACATAGATTTGTTGGATATTTTGTCGTATTCGAATTCTATAGTTGGATGGAGATTGAAGGGTTTTAGAACATCATGAGTTCGTTGAATTACTTCATCTATATCTTCGTATCTTCCATTTCCAATTTTTATGTCGAAACGACGAAATCTCCCATTAAGTTCCGCTTTTGTGATGCTTATTATTCCTTCTACTACATTTGGCCAATTATTTAAAAACGATATATCTTTTAGACCAACTTCCCATTGTCCTTCTGTAAAATCTACATATCTGGCTAGTCTAACTGTAAAGTTTGAATTAGTATTTTTAGGAAAGTCACTAAAACTAGCATCAGAAGGAAGAGTTACGAACTCCGACATTTTCAATTCTTTCAATGAAGTTCAATTGCTTATCATCCTCTTTTATTTAACAAAATCTCTTTCATTGACCCAGCTATTGAATGAATCAGGATATCCCATCCATTTAACGAGTATTTCCTTTGTTCTTCCTCGTTTCCGAGATTTGAGAATTTTCTCAATTCGAAAAAATGCGGGTTTTTTTACTTTCTGTAGTTCATCTTCATAAAAAGTTCCATCAACCGGTTCGTTTGCTAAATCACGTAATTTATAGATAATCGGTCTTTCAAAATCAAGCACTTCTGTAATTTGAAAAACTTCAACTGTCCAATTTATTGTGAAACCTCTTTCGAAAACTGTTCTAGCTTTACTAATACGAACGTAATCATCAATATTGAATTTGGGAGTACTGTCAGAACTATATTCTCCATTTTCATAAATCCTATTCCAGATTCTTTCTTGATTTTCATAATTTACATCATTCGGTTTTATTCCTAATGTTGTGTGAATAGTATTGTTATATGCTTTTACCATTTGTGGTAAAACATCAATATATCTACGATCATCCGAATATGTCATGAATCTATACATCTTCACCCGTAATGTTTTGTTGAATCGTTCTATGATGGAAGCTTCAATTGTCTCATTCTCAGATGTAAACCATTTTACTTTATTTTCTTTCAAAACTTTTTTGACATCTCGATTATTAAACTCTTTTCCTTTGTCTGTTTGAAAAACTCTATAATTAGTTCCATCCAATACTTTTTTTAAGGCTTTTGCTACCAATATACCTGATTTGTTAACAAGAGGCTCTACCCATGCTTTTCTTGAAAAAACATCAATCATTGTAAGTAAAAATGTAATTCCATCATTTTCAGCTCGATGAGATCTAACATTCATAAAATCAGCCTGTAATTGTTCACCAACTCCTGCAACAATTGTAGGTCTTCTTCTAAATTTCGTTTTTATTTGTTGTGTAACGTATAAGCATCTTCACCACTTAACCAATCTCTAACTTCTTGTTCGCTTTCTTTTCTCCGAAGTGCTTCATTCAGTTTTCGTGCTCCACCTAATGAAGATGGTAGATCCGGGGTATAATAGAATTCATTTAGTAAGTCGTCCATTTTCCTCTTGTTCCTACATAAGGTTTTTGTGAAGACGATCTATTCGAATTGGATTTTGATTTATTTGATAAATTCGAGTTCGACTCCTTGATAATTTTTTCAAATAAGTTATATTGTTTCTCAAATGAACTTGGAGAAAAGGGAGAAGATACAATTGAACTATCTTTAACTCGAATCTTTCTTTCAAGAAGATTTCGTAAGTTCTCAGGTTTAATCTCTCCTGTAGATCCTGTTATTTTCCCGGTTAAAGAATCATAATTTCCAGACTTTTTCAATTTTTCCAGAAGATTTTTCGCTTTAGTTCGATCTTGTTTCAAACCGAAGTTTTCAACTATTGAAGAAATGGAATAAGATCTAGAAGAATTTGACGATGGTTCTTCTTCGTTTAACTTCTGTGGTAATAATGTGTCTTCTTTTTTTGGTGATTCTTTTAAAACTGTAGAGTCTTGAGACGAATTATCTTCGGGTAATTCAGGTGTATCTTTCTTTAGAGTTTCTTTTGAATTTTGTGGAGCTGAAGGTGTTTGTGACATCATTGAAATCGGATTTCGAATAGTCGGAGACTGTTGAATTGGATAACTCCGAATTGAATTCATTTCATCTAAAAAATTTTGAAGTTCAGCTGCATACAAATTAACTTTGTTATAGTCTGAAATAGTGTTATCGTTATTAATTTGACGCATCCTATCTCTGGTCTTCTTAACCTTACTTACTCTTGGATTTTCTAATGGATTGAAACGAAGTGACGAACTATAGCCATCATTGATAATTTTTGAATCCTGTTGACTTTTAAATTGGTTCCTTTTGTACTCGTCTTCAGAAACCAAAAAAAATTTTTTTGTATACTTAGGAAAGCTCATCTTCCTGCTGAATGATTAATACAAGTTGAGGGATGGCTTTATAATCCGTTTCAATAATCCTTTTCCGTTTTGCAAAATCTTTCGTTTATATTTAAGAGGTTTGTTTTCATCGATAATATTCATCAACTCCTTTTTATGTTGACTCAGAGAATGGTATTGATTTTTCGTTAAAGGTACATTCCCATATATAATATTTTTAACAATTTCAAGTAATGTTCTAATTACTTCTTCTTTCATATGAGGTAAAGCAGAACTTGCAAGTTCATCGGTAAGACTGTTCAGTATTTGCAGAATTACTCTGTTTTTTTTCATTCTCTTAGAAAGTGGAGAATTGTCCATGATAACTTAATTATTTTCTTCTTCGTGTTTTAAACAATCCTCCGAGCAATGGTTCAACTAATCCTGGGAGTATAGCACCCGCGATCGGACCTAGTAAAGCCGATAAAAACCCTCCTTTTTGCAAAAGTTGTTTCTTTTCCAAATTCGATGTTCTAGGACTAATCAGTCGAGCGATGTTTTTACTTTGTCGACTCAAAGCTTTATACTGAGCATCAGTTAGTCGTTCTTTTCTTTTAATGAGTAATTTCACACAATCAATAATTGCTAAAATTAAATCCGTTTTAGCACTTTTAATAATCGATTGTTGAGAAGAAATAGAATCTCCAACTAGAGATAATAAAGTTAGTAAATTTCGTTGAATTCTTTTTGTTTCAGCCATATCTATGTGATAATTTTAGTGATGTTATAGTAATCACTCAGAGGAAGATACAGAAGTGGTATGGTGAATATTTAAAGAGAACTTGGAATATATACTTGTTTTATTTAATTATGGAATACAAATCAAAATCGTTTGCTTAATTAGGCTTATAAATAATCATAGGCGTAGAGTCAACAGGAGGGAAATTTCCCATAATTCTCATTGTATCATCGGTTTCTTGTCGGAGGTCCAGTCTCATGAAGGAATATGGTGAAGATGTTGCATCTCAGTAGGATTCCTGAAAATATTTAACTTGTCCAGGAAAAACTTGTTTTCCTAAAAATGTGATGGATGTAGAATCCCTGGGGTTTTTTCCTATAAAAAAATAGTGACTATTCAGCGAAATTGTTCTAAGTTTACCAAAGAATAAGTTTTGTGTAATAGTAAAAATACTAATATTTAGATGGTGACTTTCTCGAGTATACAAATTGTTAGCCATCTTGATATTTGATGATAATTCCTCCATTAGATCATCAATGATCATCCATCTATTTTCTCCATCTTTGGGAAAAGTACTCGGATCTTTAAATCCTTCATGAAATTCCACTCCTTTCATATCCTCAAAAGCTTCCTGCCATATTCCATAGCAATATATAATTTCGATTGGAGGAGGAGTAGATATTAATTGAGATTGTTCAATCAACCGTTTAACGAGTTGAGTTTTTCCTGATCCTGTTGGTCCTGTTATCATAGATGTGAAAGGAGAATGTAACCTCACATCAATTGATTGTAGTCCGTCTTTCTCCATGTTTTGATAATTACTAACATTTGAAGTTTTCATTTAAACTAATTATAATGATGAGGAGATGTTTCAAAAATCATACTTTCATTATTCACAAAATTTTGAAAAAATACTTCTACATAGTTCACAGTAGCATTCATCTTTTCTCCTGTAATCCGAATAAAAAAATATTCAATCAAAGATGAAGCTACAGTTATTGCAAGTAATATTAAAACCACTCCAAAAAATTGAAGCAAACTTTGTCGAAGCGGTTTTGATGTAGATTTAGTGATGTTATCAAAATGATTATGTAATAATACAGCCTCTTCAACTAATCCATCTGTTTCATCTTTTTCTTCTTCACAAGAATTGTAAACTTTAGAATTATCCTTATGAATAGTTTCCATAATTGTATATTCCTTCTAGTTGAACTTCTCAATGATATAATGTTCATATATATAAAACTCTTAACTTATAAATAGTGAATGGACAGTTAATCGATTCCACGAATAGACACGCCCGAACTCGTCCAACATCAGCGTTCATTCAACCGAAACGACATAACACCGTTCACCCCACCGGTCGCCAACCCAACCCCAACCATTCGACGATCGATCGCTCAACTCGTCGACACCCGAACCCGAAACCCATCGCATCGAAACCCGAAACCATCGCCCTCTTCACCTCATCCTTCCCACAATTCCTCTCGACCAGCACCGCATCCTTCCCACAATTCCTCTCAAACTTCATAACCTTAGCTCCCAACACTCACACACCTACCCCCCCAAACTTTCCATCAGACAACACCATTCTCCGAGGTTCTCGGGCTAAAATGTACCCAAAATCCAACTTTAAGTGCATAAATGTGTAGATCTGCTCTCACTATACTACTTTCAATGACTTGATCTCACACAGATTTCTTTGTAATAACAGCTTTATATTATGCAGACTTTCATAATTTGTTGAAAACTAGAGAAAGTTTTGCTACCGAATAAAGAATAATAAAGTATGACTAAATTAATAGAAAAACTGACTTACATTATTGCCATGCTTGCTTCATAAGAATATCAGTAGCAAACAAACTCCATACTATGTTTAACACTTGCAGAAGTTCAAGCACTACTCCCGGCGTTACTTAATGCAACTGACTGCAATCACTTTATGTCATGTGGCCTCGTGATAGCATTGGTATTTGAATGTGATTGACTACTCCACCATGACTAGATGTACCGGGCCATTCACATGGTTCATTGACCAAATGCATCTGGGATAAATTATGTTGATTATGACATGCGCGTTAGCTTAATAGTACCAAACCTTTTTGTTTTATTAAATATTATTTAATACTATGAACTAGGAAACATGCAGCATATATTTACAGCAAACATTTATCTGTGTTATCAAAATGGTACTATTTCTTAATGAAATATATTGGTTGTTATAGCTAATCCTAAAGCTTTGAGAATAGTTGGTCTATAATTTTGCAGTTTTTATTATAAATTTATGTAGCACTTATTTTGCTGCAGCTAAAAAGTCATGTGTAAAACATCATTTTGCTTATGAGATGATACAAGCTTAGTTTGTTTTGTTATTTCTCAAAAAATTATTTTCTCATGTGTTCATTTAGCCAATCTTATCTCCTCGTAAGGTTATGCTAAGAGCATAAACTTTGTTTTTGATATTAATACAGACAATACGGATAGAAGATAGTTACTTATGTTTTAGATTAACAATTGAATGCAAATGTTTGACCCTGTTGCACGACAGAAGTGCAACATTTGTGTATAAACTATGATAATGAGTTGGATGCAAAGCAGAAACTATTAAATTTAAATGCATTGTCATTTGACTAAAAATTGAAATTATTTTAGTATACTTGACAAATTTTAGGTGATAGTGTTTTCTAGGAAAAAATGTATGTTTTTTCGTAATAAAAAAGCAATAGTGATATTATTATCAATAATTCGTAATATTAACTTTAATCTATATGTATAATTATCAAAGTATGTTGTATGTCTGCATTCTGGCTATAGCTATTTAAATTTGGAATAAATAATCTGCACTGAAAAAGATTTGATCTCAGACCCTCCCATCGGCAAGTGCGGCTTCATACCAATTAAGCCACAAAGATTGATTTATTGTCTGGTTGATATATTTCGGTCTATGGGAGCAAATACCCAACGGCTTTGCGTACTACGCAGGGTCCTAGTATACCTTCACAAAAATATGGTAGCTCTCACTATGAGGCGTACTCAAATTTTCCATTGACAATGTGCCAAGCAAATAGTACGCGGCAGGCAACTCTCAATACTTTTCATCGTTGATAAGCTGATTTTTAATACCCGGGCAGCGTTGGGAAGCACAACTAGTGACCTAATATATATAAAAGGTTACAAGCATTAGATAAACCAATTACTACAAAGAAAATAATCTGAAATACCCGGTTCAGATGTTAAGATTTTTATTGCCTTTTGTTTCTGCATATTTTGATATTTCCATTTTTAAATGTTTTTGATAACCAAATTAACAGAATAAATCCTTTAGCAATATTTTATCTGCATGAAATGGAACATAAATGCTAGGAAACACCATCAATAATCCTTTTTTATTATACCTTTGTTCTAGAGACTCAAAATTTTTGTTACCAATGTTATTAAATGTTGTTAAATTATGTTGTTATTTAAAGTATTAAATTACAGTATTTGAAATATGGTAGAATATTGTAAAAGGGTATTTGATTAATTAGTTAATCAAGAACACAGAAGGGATGCATGATGCTGAAAAGAAATTATAGGCAAAGGGGCAACCAGATCAAAACTCAAACAGCCAATGACATCTGCAACCTTCAACCGACCTTAAAGGTTGACTTGCATCATAATTCACATTACAGTTATTTGGTATCATAAGATTCACCATGTCTTACTCTGTTGTACTGTATGTGCAAAATATATGGTAATATGATTACAAGCTTTTAAAAGCTAAAAAACGAACAGGTAATCGCAGTCACACGAGACCGCCATACTTTGGATTCCCTTTTAAAAACGGCTCAAATGGGACATAGCTGTTACAGGATGGTTTCTGTTTACACTTTCATGCAACCTCATTTGTCAAAATATTTTTACAAATATACTTCAGGCATCCAATTAAACCATGTCTATTGTTCTTACACGTCTGTTTTATCGTCACTGTAATGCTGTCACTTTTAGCACTGATATATTATAACTTACCATAAAAATTTGATAAATTTTTTAACCTTACTGTAGCTCGAAGGAGTACATATCATTGTCTGTTAATTATGACGAGTTTGTTGGTCACCTGTGATAATCGAAAGGTGCTGCAAAAATTATTTGCGAAGTATTGGGTCACATGATCAGATTACGACTTGACGATTAGATAATGCCGAAAAAACTGTAAATTAGCGAGCATCTATATTTGATACGGCGTCTTCGGTAAAACCCGAAGTGTTTGTCATAAACTAGTGCTACGATAAGTTTTACTTTGAGCTTTTTATTGGCCTTTCAATTCACATGAGAACATCACGTGACAAGACGATAACCAAACTGTAATGACTACGTCAGATAAATAAAGAAATTCCAATCTATGGCGGCCTTTTGTTTTTGAGCTTTTAAGAGCTTTCAATCACATTTCTACATATTTGGCACCTACAACTCAACAGAGTAAGACATGGTGAATATTTTGATACCAAATAACTGTAATGTGAATTTTGTTGCAAGTCAACCTTTAAATACTGAAAACTTACTAGTGAGTCTAGAGCCTATTCATTATACTCACACAGGTGGCAGACAATGAAGACAAAGCTTTCAAAGAAAACAGAGGTCTGTCATGATGACTATTACAGCAACAGCTAACATTTACATATTAAAATAAAAATTAAACTAGAGAGCGGAGCTAAATAAACAGAGTGGAGCTAGATAAACAAATGGTGCTGTAATATTTGCTTGAGCTATTACAAACAATATAACAAGATTGTTACTTTTGACTTCTTCCCAATAAATAGAATTAGAGATACTCTGATAGGTCGGGGTTTGATACTATAAGATCACTCTATCTCTAAAACGTGATTTTTCTTAAACTCACAACTCAAACTTGGCCCTGTCCACCATTATACATGTATATTGTACTCCTCACCGAAGAGCAGAATCCTAATTTAAAAAGTAGACAGATATGATTGATTGGATTGTCTTTTTCAATACTGAAGAACTATTTCTTGTTTCAATACTTCAATTTGGTTAAGTAAAAAGTTACATTTTTCCGCCAAACTGTACTACTTTGACGGACATAAAAAGTTCTGTTGAGAAAAATTAGGCAGTTCCAAAAGCTCGGTGTAAAATCAAATGCCCTTTAAAGTGTTCAAGTTTGCTTTTCATAGTGGTTTTAAACAAGTTCCTGAATGAATAGATTTTACTCTGGGAAAAAAATGCTTTTTTTTCCAAAGTTGCGTTTGATTATGGCCTTAGGAAAGCATGCAATGCTAAGTGCTAAAAAATGAACTGTGATAGATATTACGCAACTTTTGTGTTTGATTTATTAGCCGTCTCGTTTTCTACTTGATACAAATTTCAAAGCAGCTTTTAACAATCAAATAAAACTGAAAAACTTAAAAAAACGTCTTATAATTTTTAGTATGGAAGTGTGTGTATGAAATATAGTCACGCTTAAATAGGTCATGTTTCTGTAGGAATATTTGAAATTTATTCATTCTTTTGTATTTCCCATTGTCACATAATGTAGCTTATTTTGTAAAGAACATGAATTTTCATCCATGTAACTAGTTGTTATCCCTTTTTTCACTCATTATTTCATGTTAGCCAGTAAAATGTTTAAAACTACCGCTGGATGACATGTACATATCTACCAAACTAAGAATCACAATAAATAATATGTCTTATACAAATAGATTTGGTTCAGATATGCCAATGATTGATATTGCATCCTACACAAAGGATGTCAATTCTACAAACTATGATTATGCAAAATAACTGGTCGCTTGTATATCATTGGAACATCTAATTTACATATAGATACATTTAGTACAGAAACAAATAAAAGTTTGACAAGCGAGTTAGTCTATAGTAATCTTAGAACAAAAGTAGCAATAAATCCCATCATTGTCCAAATAATGTAGAAGGATGAATAGCACACCAGAATCTAAACACTGATTATAAGTCCGTGATTGCAGAACAACAGATTCGCTGTATTCAAACAAAGCCACACGGAGGTAGGCAGACTGATGTGTCCTACAAGTGATGAGCTCAAAAATAATGTTAGTTATGAAATGACTCAATCTGCTTCAGGCTTAATATATTAATAAATTGATCATACGCCAACTTTTTTATAACTGATTGAATATTAGACGCAGCATAGCTGCAGAATAAAAGTAACGAAATATGTCTAAATTTTTGAAACTTTAGAAAAACTCTAAAAAGCCGACTTACACTTTTGCTATGACTGCTTTGAAAGGAATTTAGTAGCTGACATACTCCATATTATGTTTCACATGTGCACAAGTGTAGGCACTGCTCTTGGGTTGCTGATTTGGAAATAACCACAGGCCATAATCACTCAACGTCTTGTTGCGTCGTCATAACTTTTGTACTTACGCGTAATTTGCTACTTGAACATACCTAGATGTACATGACCACTCATGCAACTCATAGGCTAACTACTGCGGAGATAAATTATGTTGTTTACTCATTGCAAATTAGTTTAATAGTAGCAAAACTACTTTGTCTTTTAAGAAACTATTCAGTCTTATGAAATAGCAAACATTTCGTGTGGACCTAACTACGACTAGCTATGACTGCTTTATAAGGAAATTAGTAGCTGACATACTCAATATTATGTT